>NC_140697.1:0-572500 GCF_054131305.1 Coturnix japonica
GCTCAGGCAGCCAGCTGACCGGGGCAGAATTTGTGTTAGACGCTGCTCAGTGACAACACCCAGAACAAAGTAGCAAGGATGTGAAGTGCAGGAGACTACTTGCGCTTAGCACATTCTGTCTGCTGTAACAGCATTACTCAAAGATTTCTAATCAGGCCAAGATCTTTGTGATGCAGCAGTTTGTTCATTACTGCCATCATGGGCGCACAACCCTACTGGCGAGGAATGGAAGGCCCTATATGCTGGCCCGACCCTACCCGCAGGGAGGTGTGCTCCCTCCCCTGGGCACGGGTCAGGGACATTGCTGGGAGACTTCCCAGTCTGATCTGCCCTTCTGTCTACTATCCCCTGCTGATAGTTCAGGCTGGCAGTGAAGAAGTTAGTAAAAAAAGCCTGAAGGCTATCAAAGATGATTTCAGGGGACTGGGGCGGGTAATCGAAGGAACAGGTGTGCGGGTGGTTATTGCATCTGTACTTTCAGTGGCAGGGAGGGATACTGAGTTGGACCTAAAAACCCACCTCTTAAACAAATGGTTAAAGAGTCGGTGCAGACATAGGAGTCTTGGTGTTTTTCACCATGGGGCAATTTATTTGGCTCCTGGCATGACAGCTACAGACGGAAGCGGCCTGTCTCAAAGGGGTAAGAGGGTTCTAGCTGAGGAACTGTCAGGACCCCACCAAAAACCTGCACCCTGACTTGTAAAATGGTTACACAGATATAGGTACACCTCATACATAGTCAATGATGTAAGGAAGGACACTGGACACACCTTCGTTGGCTCCACAGCCGCAGTCCAACACGGCGGCCAGGCCCGTCGATCCATTCCTTTGCTTGCTGCCAGTTCCCACAGGGAGTCCTCACTCAGACACCTGAAACAACAACGCACACAAACACATCAGGCAAACAACAGACACGCACACAAACACAAAACGCCCTCCTCGGATCCCGCCACTCACCCTTCCTTTGCCAACTTCTCTCGCTCACCTTCAGGGCAGTGCCAGCCCCTTCAACCCGATCACAGAATCACAGAATGACCCGGGTTGGAAGGGACGTCAAGGATCATGAAGCACCAACCCCCGCCTGGCTGCGGGGCTGTGGCAGCCGGTGTGGCTGGGTGCAGCACGTGGGCATGTGGGAGGGCCTGCAGCAGGGATGTGGGGTGTAATCAGAGTGACTGGAATTCCAATTCAGTCAGAGGTCTTAATTGTAGGTAAGGGTTGAATCCGCCGAGGTGCCGCACAAGGAGAGGCGCTGGGTGCGACTATGGAAAGCAGAGCTTGTGTGTCCCAGGAGGCAGGCGTAGTCAGGTCCCCTTTGGAGCCTGCCGTTGTTGGTGCTCAGCTCAGGAGCCCCATCAGGAGCTGCTGCGTGCTGCGTCTGTGTCACGGACTTATCTAGATCAATATGATTGACTGATCAATCTATGATCTCCAGATGATGTTATGATGTGAAATACCAATAGAAAAAAATACAAAACCACAACAGTATGGCAGCCCAAAAAGATTCCCTTGTGGAAGAAGGGGGAGGGTGAAGGAGGGTGAAGGAGGCCGAGGGCCCTTTACTTGGGGCCGGCTCGTCTGTGCCCTCTTGCTGGCCAGAGAGAAGGGCTGCCCGCTGGGCACAGGGAGCACCTTGTAGCTCCCGTACCATGCCCTGCCCTCCAGCCCCCTCCTCATCCTATGTGGAACTCCAGTGCCAGCAGTGCGGCCGCCATTTTAGAACCCTCTCCATGTCACCATGGTCACCGTTGCCGCATGCCTCTGACAGTTGTGGCAGTTAACAGCCATGCCTGCTGCAAAGAGGGCGAGGGTTGAAGTTTCTGGTGGGAGGATGGAGCTGGGGGCCCTAGGAGTCAGAAGGAGGAGGGGGCCCGCCATGACCATCAGGCAGAGGAGGGGTAAGAGAGCCATTATCCATCATGCCTGGACCAGCCCTGTGACCACCACCCATGTGGAGCCTATGGAGGTGGATCCCCCTCCGGAGGAACCGATGGAGGTGGATCCCCCTCCGGAGGAACCGATGGAGGTGGATCCCCCTCCGGAGGAACCGATGGAGGTGGATCCCCCTCCAGAGGAGCCCATGGACGTGGATCCGCCCGCGGCATAGCTGGCCTGGCACCACACCACCGTGCCAGGCCCCGCGTTGGCATGGTCACAGCTTCACCATCGCTGGTCCAGGCACTCGGCTCCTTTCCTGCTGCGCGGCCCCTGCCCCCAGCATTAGCTGGGTGGCATTATTTAACATCTTCTGCTCCTCCACCTTGTTGCTCCTCTGGTTCTGTGGGCCCCCAGTTCCATCTTCCCCCTGTTAGGTTAGGTGTTTGTTATGTTCTTTTTTGTTGATGGTAGTGTTAAGTTAGTGTTAGTGTTAGTGTTCAGTTTAGTTTTAGTGTTAGGGATAGGTTCCTGTTCGTTTTTTAGAGTTAGGCATAGGTTCCTGTTTGTTCTTTAGGGTTAGGTATAGGTTTTTGTTGTTATTTTAGAGTTAGGTATAGGTTTTTGTTGTTATTTTAGAGTTAGGTATAGGTTTCTGTTGTTATTTTAGAGTTAGGCATAGGTTAGTGTTCGTACTTGCAGTCAGGCATTGGCTGTTACACTCAAGTAAAAGTAACCGCTGCTCCTTGGGTAAGCATGCAGCTGGTTGCTCACCCCGAGCAATGAGTGCGACTGCCCTGACAGTTTGATGACATCTGCGATGAACTGAATTTCCCTCTTGGGACTTTTCCTTTGCAGAACATGGAGGAGCAGAGCGTGAGTGGGCTGAGAAATGGAGCTGGGACTCAGGAGAGCAACACGTGGCTGTGTCCCAGAGCTCCCAAAGTGTGGCCATTGCAAGGTAGGAGTGCCTTACCGAAAGTGTTGTTCAAGCACAGCTCCTGGCACTGTCTGCAACAGATCCGCTCTCTGCGTGCTTTCTTTCAGTCGCTGGTGTTGTGCAGCACAGCCACGGCACGGCCCTCAGTGCGTACGCGAGGAGCGTGAAAAGGTAGGTGGTGAATTTTCATCTTGCTAACGCTAGGATTAGGAATGGTGAGCATTCCTAAAAGAGTGGCCACAAAGGTGTGATCTGCCTCGGGGAGAAGTTGATTCTCGCCTCTTCAGCTTTTCCCTTCTTTTCTGTCCACCTGTCCTTTCCAGCTCCTCCTCCCCTCAGCTGCAAGTGGGGCAGTGCTCGAGTGTGAGGACTCTTCCTTGGCATGCGGTAACAGACAATGCAGATGTGACTTTTGTGTCCTTCCTTGTTCTTGGGTTCGTAGCCCAGGGATATCTTGCGAGCAGCTCTCTAAGTCAGACTGTGCTGGCAGCGTGCGTGAGTGAAATAGTGCCTCTTTTTTCCCTCTTGCAGCAAGCTTGCCGAGGCAAGGCAAGCGCTACTCAGCTGAGGAAGAAAGCCGAGAAGGAAAGCAGAAAGCAACGATGAGGGCTTGAGCAAGAAGCTACAAAGGACAGCAGAACCACCTGCAACGCTTCCTCGGAGGTGGCACCAAGAGCTGCTGACTCAACAGCCCAGTTTACTGGCACAGCCGTGCTTTCCCTGTCATGGACGGTGGAGATGATGGAAGTGAACTGGACAGGAAGGACTTGTGCTGCGTTAGAAGCAATGAGGGCTTCACATAGGCAGGACTTGGTGTATGGCAAGAGCTGGAGACGCTGCGTTCCTTCAGGGTGTGTCTCTTGAGGTCCAGGCCTGGTGTAGGGTTAGGTTGAAATAGGGCTGGCTGGGACTGGAGAGGGAGGAGGTGACGTAGCCCCGGGGTTTGGCTTCTCCTTGGGTCTGACTGGAGGCTGAGTGACTGATTGCTAAGCGGCAATCCTGGGCACTGGGGTTTCATTTTGGGGTGTGGGCGGGGCAATAAATAGAAGCCAAATCTTCTTGTACGCAATAAAATTGAAGCGAACTTTCTAAACCTGGTGCTGCCTCTTTCAGTAGCTGGTCAGAACGTCCCTCGCTCGGGCTGGCAATCGCAGGGCGATGAAGCGGTCGGCTTCACGTCTCTCCCTTGACATGGTGCAGTGCAGGTTTTCCCCCGTTTCCTTGTTGGTCTTCCCAACCTGTGGCCTTTCAGCCAACCCGTAAGTGCTGGTGACAGGCTGTGAGCATCTCCTTGCTCTCTGAGGACTGACAGAAAGAAACCAGAGGAGGGGAAGCAGCCCGGCAGGAAGAAGGGTGTCCCGTGCTCAGCCCCTTGAGTTGGCCTCTCTTCCCTGAGGGCTCTTTCAGCTTCTGATGGATGCACCGTGTGTTGCTGTTTGCCCTGGGAAGCCCAGCTGCACGCTGGCAGCCGTGGCCTGTGCATCAGCCTCCCCTTGAGGCCCAAGGAGTTGTTTGTTTTTATGTATTCACTATTGGTGTGGCATTTTGTTGTTTTGTTCTGCTTTGAGATCAAGGGGTAATTTAACACCGTTGGAAGTCATTGGGGTTCAGGAGTAGCACATGTAGAATTTTGATCATGCAGCAAGTTGTGATTTCTACTGTGTTAAAGAACTGGCACACACATATACGCCTGCAGCCGGAGCTTGATTGACTCTCGTCAATACGGCCTTCCAAAGCCCGGCCCTGGGGAGTTGTCCAAAAATTTTCCAACCTTTTGTATTACCTAAGTTTATTTTAAACAGACAAGGAGGAGTAATCTCTTAAAGGCTTTTTTAAAGGCATTGGACTAGGTTTTGATTATCACGTCTCAGGAAGCTTCTGCATTCCACCTAGTGCTAATGTGATACATCAAGAGCAGATGACACAAGAGATTCAGGCCTTGCTGCCAGTCTTTTACGAATCAGAACTTTGTTTCATGTTGCCAGATACTGTGGTTTCCTTTTCAGGGGATTCCTTTGCTGTATAATAAGAAGGCCGAGGGCATCCTGGCCTGCATGGGAAACAGTGTTGCCAGCAGGAGCAGAGAGGTGATTGTCCCCCTGTTGTCAGCACTGATGAGGCCGCAGCTCGAGTGCTGTGTTCAGTTTTGGGCCCCTCAGTGCAAGAAAGACATCGAGGCCCTGGAACGCGTTCAGAGGAGGGCAACAAAGCTGGTGAGGGGTCTGGAGCACAGGCCGTATGAGGAGCGGCTGAGGGAGCTGGGATTGTTCAGCCTGGAGAAGAGGAGGCTCAGGGGAGACCTCATTGCTCTCTCTAACTTCCTGAAGGGAGGCTGTAGTGAGCTGGGGCTCGGCCTCTTCTCTCGTGTCATTAATGATAGGACCAGAGGGAATGGCTTCAAGCTGCGACAGGGGAGATTCAGGCTGGACACTACGAGGTATTACTGCTCAGAAAGGGTGGCCAGGCACTGGAATGGACACAGGGAGGTGGTGAAGGGAAGGGGACGAGGGCGAGGAAGGAAGGAAGGGAAGGGGAAGGTAAAGGAAGGAAAGCGAGAGGAAAGACACGAAATGAGACGTGAATTTTGGGTCCTTTTCCGGCAGCCGCCCCCCCCCAACAGGCCCCAGCCCGGCCTGAGCCACGTGACAGTGCCAGTGCCAGTGACAGGAAGTGCTTCCTGCAGGCGGCGGAGAGCACTTCCGGGCCATGGCGGCATGGCGGCCATGAGCGGGGCCGGGAGGAGCGGGCTCTGTGCTGCGAACGGGGTCGGGCCTCGGTGCGGGGGCACGGAGGGGCTGTCGGGGGAGGAGCTCGCGGCGCTGCCGGCACCCAGAGGCGGCTCCCGGGCGGCTCCACGGTCTCGCTGTGCTGCGGAGTCACCCGGCCGGCCCCAAAAGCCTGGAGGCAGAGCCTGAGCCGGCCCCGGCCCGGATCGTGTGGTGCGGCTCCGGCCGTGCTGGGCTGTGCGGCAGGAAGATGACTTGTGGAATCAAACTCTATAACCCAAAGATGGGTTCTAAAGCAGGTATGTTTATTCCAGCGTTGCGCAGCGCCGGGTGCAAGCGGGAGAGCTCCACCAAACTTGCACACCGTAAGGAGAAAAGTGTGTTACAGATATAGGTTAAGCTAATACGTAATCAATAGTCTCCTCCTCAGTTTGATTACATATTCATTACATTCCCTAGGACCCCATTCCCCGCGACCCTTGCCGTTGTTTTGGGGTGAAATTCTTCTTCTGTTTTCTTCTTGGTGTTATCTGCTGGTATCGTTCTCCCATGTCAGCATCATCTTGCCCGGGGGTATCTAATCCTTCTTCTTGTCAGAGGTCTCCGGACAATTTCTTCTTATCTTTATTGCCCTCTTCTCTGGTTTTATTTTGACTAAGTGTCTGTAATTCCCCCTATCCCTGCACTTTTAAATGTAAACTATCTGCAGTTACCCTTTGTCTCGGATTCTGTGAAGTTCCCCTTTCCCTTTCTATAGCAAAGTGTTACCTTGCCTCCATTTCAGTCTTTGGGTCCCCAGGGAGGCTCTCCCTGGGGGTGTCCCGATTCGAAGGCAGGATTCAATCCCGCCGCAGCCCGTCCATGGCAGGCAAACGCTTCTCTCCTCTGCTCTTGGGACTCAGCAGTGCCAGGGGTTTCACAGCGCGCGTGTTGCAGTGGCTGGCAGCCTCCGTGTGTTTCTCTATTGCATACAGGATCCCATGGTGGAGCCGCGTCAGAAGCAGACGTTGGTGTCTTGTGGCAGGAGCAAGGGCAGTGGAAGCGCTGCCCAGGGCAGGGCGGTGGTGACTGCCATGAGAGCGGAGGTCTGATGCCATCTGCGAGGGATGGGATTTGCATCCGGTGGCTTTTCCGTTGCAGAATGTCCAGCAGCAGAGCGTGAGTGGCCGTGAAATGAAGCTGGGCCCCAGGAGAGCCGCCTGGAGCTGCGTCACGAGCTTCGTGCGTGGCCAGCGCAAGGTAGGTGTGCCTTACTGTAAGCGTGCGCTGAAGCAGTGTTGGTTAAGCACGGCTCACTCCTCTGTCTGCAACAGATGGGCTTTCTGCGCGCTTTATTGCTGTGGCCGTAGAATTCCCTCTTTCTTACCATCTGATCTGTGAAGGCTTTTGTGTGGGAAGGTTTTGAGGAATGAGGGAGTAGAAATTGCTTTAGTCACGAGTCATCTGGAAAGGTTTCACAGAAACGGTGACATTTGCAGAAGGAACGTATTGGCATTGGCAGTTGTGCCAAATACTCACTGGGATGGAGAGGAGGGAGTACCTGCAGAAGACCGTTCTCTTCTGGTTTTGAGGAAGCCGGGCAGAGCTCAGATTGCAGCTTAAGCAATGTTCTTTTGTCACACTCTGTGTCCTGTGTTGCGTTCTCTCCTTTCGATTCCAGTTCTCCTGACAGGTTAGGCTTGAATTCAGCATAATATCTGCTTCTCCCTGGGTTCAGGTTCTTTGGGTCTCCTGCCTGCTTTTCTCCCTTTTCTTAATGGAGAGTGGAGTTTCTACCACAGAGCAAAGTTTCGTGATTGACAGAAACAAATATGGAACATATTAGATGAACACAGCTCTGCATTTTTTTCTTCCTCCGAACAGCAAGGGACTCCTGTGCTCTCATTAATATCATCAGTGAGTAGATGCTGCCTTCTGCTGGAGCCTAAAATGCTTTCTGCAGTTGAGTGGTTGGAAACATAGGGTTTTAACTTAAAATTGTTTGCGCAGGGTGAAGGTTGGGAATACAATTAGAATACAGTTACACAGTGCTCTATCCCCAGCACTTTCCATCATTTTTCTTAACACAGCTTACGGTTCATTTCAAAACAAACTAACAAAGATGAACTTGGGTTAGCGTAGCCTGTTTTAAATGATCCTTCTGTGTCTTTTCCAGGCTGGTAGCAGAATGGAGACTTTCCCGAGGCACTGAGGAACAGACACAAGCTTCTTTTGAAGGCTTCAATGAAATTCTGCCCCAGCAGTATCTGTGGTCTTTTGATGCTAAGGAGCTGGACGTAAAGGATTCTTTGACTATTGCCAGATCCAGGCTGCTACAGGTATGTCACGGTTTAAACTAAAAATCCACCTGCGTCCGTGACAGGGACTGTGGGCCCAGCAGGGGCCCTAGGCCGAAAGGAAAAAAAGTTAATTAGGAAAAGAAAACAGCAGCAACAATCTAAGGAGGCACACTTATTTACTAAATTACTATATCGAAATACAGGATAACACAGTATAATACAATATAATTGAAAATTGAGCTAACGAATCAAGCAAAATAGGAGAGAGAATGAGTCCCGAAACCGAGAGGCCTACTGTAAATCTAGGCGAAACGGTGAAGGCTCCCACACACTCCCCTGAACGCCAGAACTCGAAAGACGTCAGTCTAGCCTGCGACAGAGTTAATATAGTGTCCAGGTCCCGTGACCTCGTGTTGTTCTCTGGGAGATGTAGTCTTCTTCTGTAAGTTGCAGATTCAGTAAAACTATTCATGCTTTATATGATGTTATGATGTGGAATACTGATAGCAAAATTACAAAATTATTAAACCATGACAAGGTAATACTTGCATTTCAGTCAGTGTCTGAAGAGCAAAGTTCATTAAGGCTGGCGGTTCTGTTTTCAGGATGTGTGAGAGAAGCCTTATGTATCAGTTAGTATTTGGTTACTGTGTTGGTCTTCACTTTCTTCTTTGCAACCAATTTACACGTTTCTAACGTTAAGATTCTGCCAGCATAAATTTTTTGGCTAACAGTGTTTTTGTAGTCCTTGACAATGTGATTTGCGTGTGTCTAAAGAGTGAGCAACTAGAAAGCAAGGGAGCAAAGAACCAAATATCAGCGGATGGTCAAATTACTGAGTGGAGCAGGTTTTAGCTGCTTTTGGGTTCTCCAAGTTATACTCTACAGCAAAACATCGTATTTCTAGCACAGAATGGTACGGTTAGGTAAAGACAAAGTACGTTGTTAGTTTGAATGTCTAAATACAAATGTTTTCATGAGTGGTATTTCTCTTTTGTGGCCTCTCCACATTTTCTTTGTGAGCGGATGTTATTATTTGCTATGAAAGTTTGAGAGTTTAATATTAAAAACGAGTGTAGTGTGATTGCAGGTGCTTTTAAGTACAGTAGTATTTCAGTACAATAGTCTTGCTGTAGAAGCAAAGTAGTAGGTTGTAGTTTCAATGATTCCATGTGGGTGCCCAGCCCAAAGTGGGGATTCCCTTATGAAAGGAGGGGGAGGGTGAAGGAGGCCGAGGGCCCTTTTCTCGGGGCCAGCTCTCTGTGCCCTCTTGCTGGCCGGAGAGAAGGGCTGCCCGCTGGACACAGGGAGTGCCTTGTAGCTCCCGTGCCGTGCCCTGCCCTCCAGCCCCCTCCTCATCCTATGCGGAACACCACTCCCAGCAGCACAGGTGCCATTTTGGAATCTTCCCCATGTCACAGCTGTCACCTTGGTTGCTGCGGCTCCACCCGACTCACTCACCTCTGAGAGTGCTGGGCAGGTAGCAGCCATGTCCAGCACGAAGCGAGGGCGAGAGGAATGTGGTGAGGATTTAAGTGGGAGAAGGAGCTGGGGGCCCCAGAACCGAAGAGGAGGAGGGTGCCCGCCATAACCATCAAATGGAGGAGGGGGAAAGGAGCCCGTTTCCATCATGCCTGGACCAGCCCTGTGACCACCACCCATGTGGAGCCGATGGAGGTGGATCCCCCTCCGGAGGAACCGATGGAGGTGGATCCCCCTCCAGAGGAGCCCATGGACGTGGATCCGCCCGCGGCATAGCTGGCCTGGCACCACACCACCGTGGTCATGGTCATGACCGTTGGCATGGTCACAGCTTCACCATCGCTGGTCCAGGCACTCGGCTCCTTTCCTGCTGCGTGGCCCCTGCCCCCAGCATGAGCTGGGTGGCATTATTTAACATCTTCTTCTCCTCCACCTCGTTGCTCCTCCGGTTCTGTGGGCCCCCAGTTCCTTCTTCCCCCTGTTGTAGTTAGGTGTTTGCTCTGTTCTTTGTTTTGATGGTTGTGTTAGGTTAGTGTTAGTGTTCAGTTTAGTTTTAGCGTTAGGGATAGGTTCCTGTTTGTTCTTTAGAGTTAGGCATAGGTTCCTGTTTGTTCTTTAGGGTTAGGTATAGGTTTCTGTTGTTATTTTAGAGTTAGGCATAGGTTAGTGTTCGTACTTACAGTCAGGCATTGGCTGCTACACTCAAGTAAAAGTAACCGCTGCTCCTGGGTAAGCACACAGTGTTGCCATCAGGGCTCAAGCTCAGGCAGCCAGCTGACCGGGGCAGAATTTGTGTTAGACGCTGCTCAGTGACAACACCCAGAACAAAGTAGCAAGGATGTGAAGTGCAGGAGACTACTTGCGCTTAGCACATTCTGTCTGCTGTAACAGCATTACTCAAAGATTTCTAATCAGGCCAAGATCTTTGTGATGCAGCAGTTTGTTCATTACTGCCATCATGGGCGCACAACCCTACTGGCGAGGAATGGAAGGCCCTATATGCTGGCCCGACCCTACCCGCAGGGAGGTGTGCTCCCTCCCCTGGGCACGGGTCAGGGACATTGCTGGGAGACTTCCCAGTCTGATCTGCCCTTCTGTCTACTATCCCCTGCTGATAGTTCAGGCTGGCAGTGAAGAAGTTAGTAAAAAAAGCCTGAAGGCTATCAAAGATGATTTCAGGGGACTGGGGCGGGTAATCGAAGGAACAGGTGTGCGGGTGGTTATTGCATCTGTACTTTCAGTGGCAGGGAGGGATACTGAGTTGGACCTAAAAACCCACCTCTTAAACAAATGGTTAAAGAGTCGGTGCAGACATAGGAGTCTTGGTGTTTTTCACCATGGGGCAATTTATTTGGCTCCTGGCATGACAGCTACAGACGGAAGCGGCCTGTCTCAAAGGGGTAAGAGGGTTCTAGCTGAGGAACTGTCAGGACCCCACCAAAAACCTGCACCCTGACTTGTAAAATGGTTACACAGATATAGGTACACCTCATACATAGTCAATGATGTAAGGAAGGACACTGGACACACCTTCGTTGGCTCCACAGCCGCAGTCCAACACGGCGGCCAGGCCCGTCGATCCATTCCTTTGCTTGCTGCCAGTTCCCACAGGGAGTCCTCACTCAGACACCTGAAACAACAACGCACACAAACACATCAGGCAAACAACAGACACGCACACAAACACAAAACGCCCTCCTCGGATCCCGCCACTCACCCTTCCTTTGCCAACTTCTCTCGCTCACCTTCAGGGCAGTGCCAGCCCCTTCAACCCGATCACAGAATCACAGAATGACCCGGGTTGGAAGGGACCTCAAGGATCATGAAGCACCAACCCCCGCCTGGCTGCGGGGCTGTGGCAGCCGGTGTGGCTGGGTGCAGCACGTGGGCATGTGGGAGGGCCTGCAGCAGGGATGTGGGGTGTAATCAGAGTGACTGGAATTCCAATTCAGTCAGAGGTCTTAATTGTAGGTAAGGGTTGAATCCGCCGAGGTGCCGCACAAGGAGAGGCGCTGGGTGCGACTATGGAAAGCAGAGCTTGTGTGTCCCAGGAGGCAGGCGTAGTCAGGTCCCCTTTGGAGCCTGCCGTTGTTGGTGCTCAGCTCAGGAGCCCCATCAGGAGCTGCTGCGTGCTGCGTCTGTGTCACGGACTTATCTAGATCAATATGATTGACTGATCAATCTATGATCTCCAGATGATGTTATGATGTGAAATACCAATAGAAAAAAATACAAAACCACAACAGTATGGCAGCCCAAAAAGATTCCCTTGTGGAAGAAGGGGGAGGGTGAAGGAGGGTGAAGGAGGCCGAGGGCCCTTTACTTGGGGCCGGCTCGTCTGTGCCCTCTTGCTGGCCAGAGAGAAGGGCTGCCCGCTGGGCACAGGGAGCACCTTGTAGCTCCCGTACCATGCCCTGCCCTCCAGCCCCCTCCTCATCCTATGTGGAACTCCAGTGCCAGCAGTGCGGCCGCCATTTTAGAACCCTCTCCATGTCACCATGGTCACCGTTGCCGCATGCCTCTGACAGTTGTGGCAGTTAACAGCCATGCCTGCTGCAAAGAGGGCGAGGGTTGAAGTTTCTGGTGGGAGGATGGAGCTGGGGGCCCTAGGAGTCAGAAGGAGGAGGGGGCCCGCCATGACCATCAGGCAGAGGAGGGGTAAGAGAGCCATTATCCATCATGCCTGGACCAGCCCTGTGACCACCACCCATGTGGAGCCTATGGAGGTGGATCCCCCTCCGGAGGAACCGATGGAGGTGGATCCCCCTCCGGAGGAACCGATGGAGGTGGATCCCCCTCCGGAGGAACCGATGGAGGTGGATCCCCCTCCGGAGGAGCCCATGGATGTGGATCCGCCCGCGGCATAGCTGGCCTGGCACCACACCACCGTGCCAGGCCCCGCGTTGGCATGGTCACAGCTTCACCATCGCTGGTCCAGGCACTCGGCTCCTTTCCTGCTGCGCGGCCCCTGCCCCCAGCATTAGCTGGGTGGCATTATTTAACATCTTCTGCTCCTCCACCTTGTTGCTCCTCTGGTTCTGTGGGCCCCCAGTTCCATCTTCCCCCTGTTAGGTTAGGTGTTTGTTATGTTCTTTTTTGTTGATGGTAGTGTTAAGTTAGTGTTAGTGTTAGTGTTCAGTTTAGTTTTAGTGTTAGGGATAGGTTCCTGTTCGTTTTTTAGAGTTAGGCATAGGTTCCTGTTTGTTCTTTAGGGTTAGGTATAGGTTTTTGTTGTTATTTTAGAGTTAGGTATAGGTTTTTGTTGTTATTTTAGAGTTAGGTATAGGTTTCTGTTGTTATTTTAGAGTTAGGCATAGGTTAGTGTTCGTACTTGCAGTCAGGCATTGGCTGTTACACTCAAGTAAAAGTAACCGCTGCTCCTTGGGTAAGCATGCAGCTGGTTGCTCACCCCGAGCAATGAGTGCGACTGCCCTGACAGTTTGATGACATCTGCGATGAACTGAATTTCCCTCTTGGGACTTTTCCTTTGCAGAACATGGAGGAGCAGAGCGTGAGTGGGCTGAGAAATGGAGCTGGGACTCAGGAGAGCAACACGTGGCTGTGTCCCAGAGCTCCCAAAGTGTGGCCATTGCAAGGTAGGCGTGCCTTACCGTAAGCGTTGTTCAAGCACAGCTCCTGGCACTGTCTGCAACAGATCCGCTCTCTGCGTGCTTTCTTTCAGTCGCTGGTGTTGTGCAGCACAGCCACGGCACGGCCCTCAGTGCGTACGCGAGGAGCGTGAAAAGGTAGGTGGTGAATTTTCATCTTGCTAACGCTAGGATTAGGAATGGTGAGCATTCCTAAAAGAGTGGCCACAAAGGTGTGATCTGCCTCGGGGAGAAGTTGATTCTCGCCTCTTCAGCTTTTCCCTTCTTTTCTGTCCACCTGTCCTTTCCAGCTCCTCCTCCCCTCAGCTGCAAGTGGGGCAGTGCTCGAGTGTGAGGACTCTTCCTTGGCATGCGGTAACAGACAATGCAGATGTGACTTTTGTGTCCTTCCTTGTTCTTGGGTTCGTAGCCCAGGGATATCTTGCGAGCAGCTCTCTAAGTCAGACTGTGCTGGCAGCGTGCGTGAGTGAAATAGTGCCTCTTTTTTCCCTCTTGCAGCAAGCTTGCCGAGGCAAGGCAAGCGCTACTCAGCTGAGGAAGAAAGCCGAGAAGGAAAGCAGAAAGCAACGATGAGGGCTTGAGCAAGAAGCTACAAAGGACAGCAGAACCACCTGCAACGCTTCCTCGGAGGTGGCACCAAGAGCTGCTGACTCAACAGCCCAGTTTACTGGCACAGCCGTGCTTTCCCTGTCATGGACGGTGGAGATGATGGAAGTGAACTGGACAGGAAGGACTTGTGCTGCGTTAGAAGCAATGAGGGCTTCACATAGGCAGGACTTGGTGTATGGCAAGAGCTGGAGACGCTGCGTTCCTTCAGGGTGTGTCTCTTGAGGTCCAGGCCTGGTGTAGGGTTAGGTTGAAATAGGGCTGGCTGGGACTGGAGAGGGAGGAGGTGACGTAGCCCCGGGGTTTGGCTTCTCCTTGGGTCTGACTGGAGGCTGAGTGACTGATTGCTAAGCGGCAATCCTGGGCACTGGGGTTTCATTTTGGGGTGTGGGCGGGGCAATAAATAGAAGCCAAATCTTCTTGTACGCAATAAAATTGAAGCGAACTTTCTAAACCTGGTGCTGCCTCTTTCAGTAGCTGGTCAGAACGTCCCTCGCTCGGGCTGGCAATCGCAGGGCGATGAAGCGGTCGGCTTCACGTCTCTCCCTTGACATGGTGCAGTGCAGGTTTTCCCCCGTTTCCTTGTTGGTCTTCCCAACCTGTGGCCTTTCAGCCAACCCGTAAGTGCTGGTGACAGGCTGTGAGCATCTCCTTGCTCTCTGAGGACTGACAGAAAGAAACCAGAGGAGGGGAAGCAGCCCGGCAGGAAGAAGGGTGTCCCGTGCTCAGCCCCTTGAGTTGGCCTCTCTTCCCTGAGGGCTCTTTCAGCTTCTGATGGATGCACCGTGTGTTGCTGTTTGCCCTGGGAAGCCCAGCTGCACGCTGGCAGCCGTGGCCTGTGCATCAGCCTCCCCTTGAGGCCCAAGGAGTTGTTTGTTTTTATGTATTCACTATTGGTGTGGCATTTTGTTGTTTTGTTCTGCTTTGAGATCAAGGGGTAATTTAACACCGTTGGAAGTCATTGGGGTTCAGGAGTAGCACATGTAGAATTTTGATCATGCAGCAAGTTGTGATTTCTACTGTGTTAAAGAACTGGCACACACATATACGCCTGCAGCCGGAGCTTGATTGACTCTCGTCAATACGGCCTTCCAAAGCCCGGCCCTGGGGAGTTGTCCAAAAATTTTCCAACCTTTTGTATTACCTAAGTTTATTTTAAACAGACAAGGAGGAGTAATCTCTTAAAGGCTTTTTTAAAGGCATTGGACTAGGTTTTGATTATCACGTCTCAGGAAGCTTCTGCATTCCACCTAGTGCTAATGTGATACATCAAGAGCAGATGACACAAGAGATTCAGGCCTTGCTGCCAGTCTTTTACGAATCAGAACTTTGTTTCATGTTGCCAGATATTGTGGTTTCCTTTTCAGGGGATTCCTTTGCTGTATAATAAGAAGGCCGAGGGCATCCTGGCCTGCATGGGAAACAGTGTTGCCAGCAGGAGCAGAGAGGTGATTGTCCCCCTGTTGTCAGCACTGATGAGGCCGCAGCTCGAGTGCTGTGTTCAGTTTTGGGCCCCTCAGTGCAAGAAAGACATCGAGGCCCTGGAACGCGTTCAGAGGAGGGCAACAAAGCTGGTGAGGGGTCTGGAGCACAGGCCGTATGAGGAGCGGCTGAGGGAGCTGGGATTGTTCAGCCTGGAGAAGAGGAGGCTCAGGGGAGACCTCATTGCTCTCTCTAACTTCCTGAAGGGAGGCTGTAGTGAGCTGGGGCTCGGCCTCTTCTCTCGTGTCATTAATGATAGGACCAGAGGGAATGGCTTCAAGCTGCGACAGGGGAGATTCAGGCTGGACACTACGAGGTATTACTGCTCAGAAAGGGTGGCCAGGCACTGGAATGGACACAGGGAGGTGGTGAAGGGAAGGGGACGAGGGCGAGGAAGGAAGGAAGGGAAGGGGAAGGTAAAGGAAGGAAAGCGAGAGGAAAGACACGAAATGAGACGTGAATTTTGGGTCCTTTTCCGGCAGCCGCCCCCCCCCAACAGGCCCCAGCCCGGCCTGAGCCACGTGACAGTGCCAGTGCCAGTGCCAGTGACAGGAAGTGCTTCCTGCAGGCGGCGGAGAGCACTTCCGGGCCATGGCGGCATGGCGGCCATGAGCGGGGCCGGGAGGAGCGGGCTCTGTGCTGCGAACGGGGTCGGGCCTCGGGGCGGGGGCACGGAGGGGCTGTCGGGGGAGGAGCTCGCGGCGCTGCCGGCACCCAGAGGCGGCTCCCGGGCGGCTCCACGGTCTCGCTGTGCTGCGGAGTCACCCGGCCGGCCCCAAAAGCCTGGAGGCAGAGCCTGAGCCGGCCCCGGCCCGGATCGTGTGGTGCGGCTCCGGCCGTGCTGGGCTGTGCGGCAGGAAGATGACTTGCGGAATCAAACTCTATAACCCAAAGATGGGTTCTAAAGCAGGTATGTTTATTCCAGCGTTGCGCAGCGCCGGGTGCAAGCGGGAGAGCTCCACCAAACTTGCACACCGTAAGGAGAAAAGTGTGTTACAGATATAGGTTAAGCTAATACGTAATCAATAGTCTCCTCCTCAGTTTGATTACATATTCATTACATTCCCTAGGACCCCATTCCCCGCGACCCTTGCCGTTGTTTTGGGGTGAAATTCTTCTTCTGTTTTCTTCTTGGTGTTATCTGCTGGTATCGTTCTCCCATGTCAGCATCATCTTGCCCGGGGGTATCTAATCCTTCTTCTTGTCAGAGGTCTCCGGACAATTTCTTCTTATCTTTATTGCCCTCTTCTCTGGTTTTATTTTGACTAAGTGTCTGTAATTCCCCCTATCCCTGCACTTTTAAATGTAAACTATCTGCAGTTACCCTTTGTCTCGGATTCTGTGAAGTTCCCCTTTCCCTTTCTATAGCAGAGTGTTACCTTGCCTCCATTTCAGTCTTTGGGTCCCCAGGGAGGCTCTCCCTGGGGGTGTCCCGATTCGAAGGCAGGATTCAATCCCGCCGCAGCCCGTCCATGGCAGGCAAACGCTTCTCTCCTCTGCTCTTGGGACTCAGCAGTGCCAGGGGTTTCACAGCGCGCGTGTTGCAGTGGCTGGCAGCCTCCGTGTGTTTCTCTGTTGCATACAGGATCCCATGGTGGAGCCGCGTTAGAAGCAGACGTTGGTGTCTTGTGGCAGGAGCAAGGGCAGTGGAAGCGCTGCCCAGGGCAGGGCGGTGGTGACTGCCATGAGAGCGGAGGTCTGATGCCATCTGCGAGGGATGGGATTTGCATCCGGTGGCTTTTCCGTTGCAGAATGTCCAGCAGCAGAGCGTGAGTGGCCGTGAAATGAAGCTGGGCCCCAGGAGAGCCGCCTGGAGCTGCGTCACGAGCTTCGTGCGTGGCCAGCGCAAGGTAGGTGTGCCTTACTGTAAGCGTGCGCTGAAGCAGTGTTGGTTAAGCACGGCTCACTCCTCTGTCTGCAACAGATGGGCTTTCTGCGCGCTTTATTGCTGTGGCCGTAGAATTCCCTCTTTCTTACCATCTGATCTGTGAAGGCTTTTGTGTGGGAAGGTTTTGAGGAATGAGGGAGTAGAAATTGCTTTAGTCACGAGTCATCTGGAAAGGTTTCACAGAAACGGTGACATTTGCAGAAGGAACGTATTGGCATTGGCAGTTGTGCCAAATACTCACTGGGATGGAGAGGAGGGAGTACCTGCAGAAGACCGTTCTCTTCTGGTTTTGAGGAAGCCGGGCAGAGCTCAGATTGCAGCTTAAGCAATGTTCTTTTGTCACACTCTGTGTCCTGTGTTGCGTTCTCTCCTTTCGATTCCAGTTCTCCTGACAGGTTAGGCTTGAATTCAGCATAATATCTGCTTCTCCCTGGGTTCAGGTTCTTTGGGTCTCCTGCCTGCTTTTCTCCCTTTTCTTAATGGAGAGTGGAGTTTCTACCACAGAGCAAAGTTTCGTGATTGACAGAAACAAATATGGAACATATTAGATGAACACAGCTCTGCATTTTTTTCTTCCTCCGAACAGCAAGGGACTCCTGTGCTCTCATTAATATCATCAGTGAGTAGATGCTGCCTTCTGCTGGAGCCTAAAATGCTTTCTGCAGTTGAGTGGTTGGAAACATAGGGTTTTAACTTAAAATTGTTTGCGCAGGGTGAAGGTTGGGAATACAATTAGAATACAGTTACACAGTGCTCTATCCCCAGCACTTTCCATCATTTTTCTTAACACAGCTTACGGTTCATTTCAAAACAAACTAACAAAGATGAACTTGGGTTAGCGTAGCCTGTTTTAAATGATCCTTCTGTGTCTTTTCCAGGCTGGTAGCAGAATGGAGACTTTCCCGAGGCACTGAGGAACAGACACAAGCTTCTTTTGAAGGCTTCAATGAAATTCTGCCCCAGCAGTATCTGTGGTCTTTTGATGCTAAGGAGCTGGACGTAAAGGATTCTTTGACTATTGCCAGATCCAGGCTGCTACAGGTATGTCACGGTTTAAACTAAAAATCCACCTGCGTCCGTGACAGGGACTGTGGGCCCAGCAGGGGCCCTAGGCCGAAAGGAAAAAAAGTTAATTAGGAAAAGAAAACAGCAGCAACAATCTAAGGAGGCACACTTATTTACTAAATTACTATATCGAAATACAGGATAACACAGTATAATACAATATAATTGAAAATTGAGCTAACGAATCAAGCAAAATAGGAGAGAGAATGAGTCCCGAAACCGAGAGGCCTACTGTAAATCTAGGCGAAACGGTGAAGGCTCCCACACACTCCCCTGAACGCCAGAACTCGAAAGACGTCAGTCTAGCCTGCGACAGAGTTAATATAGTGTCCAGGTCCCGTGACCTCGTGTTGTTCTCTGGGAGATGTAGTCTTCTTCTGTAAGTTGCAGATTCAGTAAAACTATTCATGCTTTATATGATGTTATGATGTGGAATACTGATAGCAAAATTACAAAATTATTAAACCATGACAAGGTAATACTTGCATTTCAGTCAGTGTCTGAAGAGCAAAGTTCATTAAGGCTGGCGGTTCTGTTTTCAGGATGTGTGAGAGAAGCCTTATGTATCAGTTAGTATTTGGTTACTGTGTTGGTCTTCACTTTCTTCTTTGCAACCAATTTACACGTTTCTAACGTTAAGATTCTGCCAGCATAAATTTTTTGGCTAACAGTGTTTTTGTAGTCCTTGACAATGTGATTTGCGTGTGTCTAAAGAGTGAGCAACTAGAAAGCAAGGGAGCAAAGAACCAAATATCAGCGGATGGTCAAATTACTGAGTGGAGCAGGTTTTAGCTGCTTTTGGGTTCTCCAAGTTATACTCTACAGCAAAACATCGTATTTCTAGCACAGAATGGTACGGTTAGGTAAAGACAAAGTACGTTGTTAGTTTGAATGTCTAAATACAAATGTTTTCATGAGTGGTATTTCTCTTTTGTGGCCTCTCCACATTTTCTTTGTGAGCGGATGTTATTATTTGCTATGAAAGTTTGAGAGTTTAATATTAAAAACGAGTGTAGTGTGATTGCAGGTGCTTTTAAGTACAGTAGTATTTCAGTACAATAGTCTTGCTGTAGAAGCAAAGTAGTAGGTTGTAGTTTCAATGATTCCATGTGGGTGCCCAGCCCAAAGTGGGGATTCCCTTATGAAAGGAGGGGGAGGGTGAAGGAGGCCGAGGGCCCTTTTCTCGGGGCCAGCTCTCTGTGCCCTCTTGCTGGCCGGAGAGAAGGGCTGCCCGCTGGACACAGGGAGTGCCTTGTAGCTCCCGTGCCGTGCCCTGCCCTCCAGCCCCCTCCTCATCCTATGCGGAACACCACTCCCAGCAGCACAGGTGCCATTTTGGAATCTTCCCCATGTCACAGCTGTCACCTTGGTTGCTGCGGCTCCACCCGACTCACTCACCTCTGAGAGTGCTGGGCAGGTAGCAGCCATGTCCAGCACGAAGCGAGGGCGAGAGGAATGTAGTGAGGATTTAAGTGGGAGAAGGAGCTGGGGGCCCCAGAACCGAAGAGGAGGAGGGTGCCCGCCATAACCATCAAATGGAGGAGGGGGAAAGGAGCCCGTTTCCATCATGCCTGGACCAGCCCTGTGACCACCACCCATGTGGAGCCGATGGAGGTGGATCCCCCTCCGGAGGAACCGATGGAGGTGGATCCCCCTCCAGAGGAGCCCATGGATGTGGATCCGCCCGCGGCATAGCTGGCCTGGCACCACACCACCGTGCCAGGCCCCGCGTTGGCATGGTCACAGCTTCACCATCGCTGGTCCAGGCACTCGGCTCCTTTCCTGCTGCGTGGCCCCTGCCCCCAGCATGAGCTGGGTGGCATTATTTAACATCTTCTTCTCCTCCACCTCGTTGCTCCTCCGGTTCTGTGGGCCCCCAGTTCCTTCTTCCCCCTGTTGTAGTTAGGTGTTTGCTCTGTTCTTTGTTTTGATGGTTGTGTTAGGTTAGTGTTAGTGTTCAGTTTAGTTTTAGCGTTAGGGATAGGTTCCTGTTTGTTCTTTAGAGTTAGGCATAGGTTCCTGTTTGTTCTTTAGGGTTAGGTATAGGTTTCTGTTGTTATTTTAGAGTTAGGCGTAGGTTAGTGTTCGTACTTACAGTCAGGCATTGGCTGCTACACTCAAGTAAAAGTAACCGCTGCTCCTGGGTAAGCACACAGTGTTGCCATCAGGGCTCAAGCTCAGGCAGCCAGCTGACCGGGGCAGAATTTGTGTTAGACGCTGCTCAGTGACAACACCCAGAACAAAGTAGCAAGGATGTGAAGTGCAGGAGACTACTTGCGCTTAGCACATTCTGTCTGCTGTAACAGCATTACTCAAAGATTTCTAATCAGGCCAAGATCTTTGTGATGCAGCAGTTTGTTCATTACTGCCATCATGGGCGCACAACCCTACTGGCGAGGAATGGAAGGCCCTATATGCTGGCCCGACCCTACCCGCAGGGAGGTGTGCTCCCTCCCCTGGGCACGGGTCAGGGACGTTGCTGGGAGACTTCCCAGTCTGATCTGCCCTTCTGTCTACTATCCCCTGCTGATAGTTCAGGCTGGCAGTGAAGAAGTTAGTAAAAAAAGCCTGAAGGCTATCAAAGATGATTTCAGGGGACTGGGGCGGGTAATCGAAGGAACAGGTGTGCGGGTGGTTATTGCATCTGTACTTTCAGTGGCAGGGAGGGATACTGAGTTGGACCTAAAAACCCACCTCTTAAACAAATGGTTAAAGAGTCGGTGCAGACATAGGAGTCTTGGTGTTTTTCACCATGGGGCAATTTATTTGGCTCCTGGCATGACAGCTACAGACGGAAGCGGCCTGTCTCAAAGGGGTAAGAGGGTTCTAGCTGAGGAACTGTCAGGACCCCACCAAAAACCTGCACCCTGACTTGTAAAATGGTTACACAGATATAGGTACACCTCATACATAGTCAATGATGTAAGGAAGGACACTGGACACACCTTCGTTGGCTCCACAGCCGCAGTCCAACACGGCGCCCAGGCCCGTCGATCCATTCCTTTGCTTGCTGCCAGTTCCCACAGGGAGTCCTCACTCAGACACCTGAAACAACAACGCACACAAACACATCAGGCAAACAACAGACACGCACACAAACACAAAACGCCCTCCTCGGATCCCGCCACTCACCCTTCCTTTGCCAACTTCTCTCGCTCACCTTCACGGCAGTGCCAGCCCCTTCAACCCGATCACAGAATCACAGAATGACCCGGGTTGGAAGGGACCTCAAGGATCATGAAGCACCAACCCCCGCCTGGCTGCGGGGCTGTGGCAGCCGGTGTGGC
The DNA here is from genome assembly GCF_054131305.1 of Coturnix japonica. Taxonomy (NCBI): domain Eukaryota; kingdom Metazoa; phylum Chordata; class Aves; order Galliformes; family Phasianidae; genus Coturnix; species Coturnix japonica. The sequence goes on from NC_140697.1 coordinate 21,239, forward strand.
TGGGTGCAGCACGTGGGCATGTGGGAGGGCCTGCAGCAGGGATGTGGGGTGTAATCAGAGTGACTGGAATTCCAATTCAGTCAGAGGTCTTAATTGTAGGTAAGGGTTGAATCCGCCGAGGTGCCGCACAAGGAGAGGCGCTGGGTGCGACTATGGAAAGCAGAGCTTGTGTGTCCCAGGAGGCAGGCGTAGTCAGGTCCCCTTTGGAGCCTGCCGTTGTTGGTGCTCAGCTCAGGAGCCCCATCAGGAGCTGCTGCGTGCTGCGTCTGTGTCACGGACTTATCTAGATCAATATGATTGACTGATCAATCTATGATCTCCAGATGATGTTATGATGTGAAATACCAATAGAAAAAAATACAAAACCACAACAGTATGGCAGCCCAAAAAGATTCCCTTGTGGAAGAAGGGGGAGGGTGAAGGAGGGTGAAGGAGGCCGAGGGCCCTTTACTTGGGGCCGGCTCGTCTGTGCCCTCTTGCTGGCCAGAGAGAAGGGCTGCCCGCTGGGCACAGGGAGCACCTTGTAGCTCCCGTACCATGCCCTGCCCTCCAGCCCCCTCCTCATCCTATGTGGAACTCCAGTGCCAGCAGTGCGGCCGCCATTTTAGAACCCTCTCCATGTCACCATGGTCACCGTTGCCGCATGCCTCTGACAGTTGTGGCAGTTAACAGCCATGCCTGCTGCAAAGAGGGCGAGGGTTGAAGTTTCTGGTGGGAGGATGGAGCTGGGGGCCCTAGGAGTCAGAAGGAGGAGGGGGCCCGCCATGACCATCAGGCAGAGGAGGGGTAAGAGAGCCATTATCCATCATGCCTGGACCAGCCCTGTGACCACCACCCATGTGGAGCCTATGGAGGTGGATCCCCCTCCGGAGGAACCGATGGAGGTGGATCCCCCTCCGGAGGAACCGATGGAGGTGGATCCCCCTCCGGAGGAACCGATGGAGGTGGATCCCCCTCCAGAGGAGCCCATGGACGTGGATCCGCCCGCGGCATAGCTGGCCTGGCACCACACCACCGTGCCAGGCCCCGCGTTGGCATGGTCACAGCTTCACCATCGCTGGTCCAGGCACTCGGCTCCTTTCCTGCTGCGCGGCCCCTGCCCCCAGCATTAGCTGGGTGGCATTATTTAACATCTTCTGCTCCTCCACCTTGTTGCTCCTCTGGTTCTGTGGGCCCCCAGTTCCATCTTCCCCCTGTTAGGTTAGGTGTTTGTTATGTTCTTTTTTGTTGATGGTAGTGTTAAGTTAGTGTTAGTGTTAGTGTTCAGTTTAGTTTTAGTGTTAGGGATAGGTTCCTGTTCGTTTTTTAGAGTTAGGCATAGGTTCCTGTTTGTTCTTTAGGGTTAGGTATAGGTTTTTGTTGTTATTTTAGAGTTAGGTATAGGTTTTTGTTGTTATTTTAGAGTTAGGTATAGGTTTCTGTTGTTATTTTAGAGTTAGGCATAGGTTAGTGTTCGTACTTGCAGTCAGGCATTGGCTGTTACACTCAAGTAAAAGTAACCGCTGCTCCTTGGGTAAGCATGCAGCTGGTTGCTCACCCCGAGCAATGAGTGCGACTGCCCTGACAGTTTGATGACATCTGCGATGAACTGAATTTCCCTCTTGGGACTTTTCCTTTGCAGAACATGGAGGAGCAGAGCGTGAGTGGGCTGAGAAATGGAGCTGGGACTCAGGAGAGCAACACGTGGCTGTGTCCCAGAGCTCCCAAAGTGTGGCCATTGCAAGGTAGGAGTGCCGTACCGTAAGCGTTGTTCAAGCACAGCTCCTGGCACTGTCTGCAACAGATCCGCTCTCTGCGTGCTTTCTTTCAGTCGCTGGTGTTGTGCAGCACAGCCACGGCACGGCCCTCAGTGCGTACGCGAGGAGCGTGAAAAGGTAGGTGGTGAATTTTCATCTTGCTAACGCTAGGATTAGGAATGGTGAGCATTCCTAAAAGAGTGGCCACAAAGGTGTGATCTGCCTCGGGGAGAAGTTGATTCTCGCCTCTTCAGCTTTTCCCTTCTTTTCTGTCCACCTGTCCTTTCCAGCTCCTCCTCCCCTCAGCTGCAAGTGGGGCAGTGCTCGAGTGTGAGGACTCTTCCTTGGCATGCGGTAACAGACAGTGCAGATGTGACTTTTGTGTCCTTCCTTGTTCTTGGGTTCGTAGCCCAGGGATATCTTGCGAGCAGCTCTCTAAGTCAGACTGTGCTGGCAGCGTGCGTGAGTGAAATAGTGCCTCTTTTTTCCCTCTTGCAGCAAGCTTGCCGAGGCAAGGCAAGCGCTACTCAGCTGAGGAAGAAAGCCGAGAAGGAAAGCAGAAAGCAACGATGAGGGCTTGAGCAAGAAGCTACAAAGGACAGCAGAACCACCTGCAACGCTTCCTCGGAGGTGGCACCAAGAGCTGCTGACTCAACAGCCCAGTTTACTGGCACAGCCGTGCTTTCCCTGTCATGGACGGTGGAGATGATGGAAGTGAACTGGACAGGAAGGACTTGTGCTGCGTTAGAAGCAATGAGGGCTTCACATAGGCAGGACTTGGTGTATGGCAAGAGCTGGAGACGCTGCGTTCCTTCAGGGTGTGTCTCTTGAGGTCCAGGCCTGGTGTAGGGTTAGGTTGAAATAGGGCTGGCTGGGACTGGAGAGGGAGGAGGTGACGTAGCCCCGGGGTTTGGCTTCTCCTTGGGTCTGACTGGAGGCTGAGTGACTGATTGCTAAGCGGCAATCCTGGGCACTGGGGTTTCATTTTGGGGTGTGGGCGGGGCAATAAATAGAAGCCAAATCTTCTTGTACGCAATAAAATTGAAGCGAACTTTCTAAACCTGGTGCTGCCTCTTTCAGTAGCTGGTCAGAACGTCCCTCGCTCGGGCTGGCAATCGCAGGGCGATGAAGCGGTCGGCTTCACGTCTCTCCCTTGACATGGTGCAGTGCAGGTTTTCCCCCGTTTCCTTGTTGGTCTTCCCAACCTGTGGCCTTTCAGCCAACCCGTAAGTGCTGGTGACAGGCTGTGAGCATCTCCTTGCTCTCTGAGGACTGACAGAAAGAAACCAGAGGAGGGGAAGCAGCCCGGCAGGAAGAAGGGTGTCCCGTGCTCAGCCCCTTGAGTTGGCCTCTCTTCCCTGAGGGCTCTTTCAGCTTCTGATGGATGCACCGTGTGTTGCTGTTTGCCCTGGGAAGCCCAGCTGCACGCTGGCAGCCGTGGCCTGTGCATCAGCCTCCCCTTGAGGCCCAAGGAGTTGTTTGTTTTTATGTATTCACTATTGGTGTGGCATTTTGTTGTTTTGTTCTGCTTAGAGATCAAGGGGTAATTTAACACCGTTGGAAGTCATTGGGGTTCAGGAGTAGCACATGTAGAATTTTGATCATGCAGCAAGTTGTGATTTCTACTGTGTTAAAGAACTGGCACACACATATACGCCTGCAGCCGGAGCTTGATTGACTCTCGTCAATACGGCCTTCCAAAGCCCGGCCCTGGGGAGTTGTCCAAAAATTTTCCAACCTTTTGTATTACCTAAGTTTATTTTAAACAGACAAGGAGGAGTAATCTCTTAAAGGCTTTTTTAAAGGCATTGGACTAGGTTTTGATTATCACGTCTCAGGAAGCTTCTGCATTCCACCTAGTGCTAATGTGATACATCAAGAGCAGATGACACAAGAGATTCAGGCCTTGCTGCCAGTCTTTTACGAATCAGAACTTTGTTTCATGTTGCCAGATATTGTGGTTTCCTTTTCAGGGGATTCCTTTGCTGTATAATAAGAAGGCCGAGGGCATCCTGGCCTGCATGGGAAACAGTGTTGCCAGCAGGAGCAGAGAGGTGATTGTCCCCCTGTTGTCAGCACTGATGAGGCCGCAGCTCGAGTGCTGTGTTCAGTTTTGGGCCCCTCAGTGCAAGAAAGACATCGAGGCCCTGGAACGCGTTCAGAGGAGGGCAACAAAGCTGGTGAGGGGTCTGGAGCACAGGCCGTATGAGGAGCGGCTGAGGGAGCTGGGATTGTTCAGCCTGGAGAAGAGGAGGCTCAGGGGAGACCTCATTGCTCTCTCTAACTTCCTGAAGGGAGGCTGTAGTGAGCTGGGGCTCGGCCTCTTCTCTCGTGTCATTAATGATAGGACCAGAGGGAATGGCTTCAAGCTGCGACAGGGGAGATTCAGGTTGGACACTACGAGGTATTACTGCTCAGAAAGGGTGGCCAGGCACTGGAATGGACACAGGGAGGTGGTGAAGGGAAGGGGACGAGGGCGAGGAAGGAAGGAAGGGAAGGGGAAGGTAAAGGAAGGAAAGCGAGAGGAAAGACACGAAATGAGACGTGAATTTTGGGTCCTTTTCCGGCAGCCGCCCCCCCCCAACAGGCCCCAGCCCGGCCTGAGCCACGTGACAGTGCCAGTGCCAGTGCCAGTGACAGGAAGTGCTTCCTGCAGGCGGCGGAGAGCACTTCCGGGCCATGGCGGCATGGCGGCCATGAGCGGGGCCGGGAGGAGCGGGCTCTGTGCTGCGAACGGGGTCGGGCCTCGGTGCGGGGGCACGGAGGGGCTGTCGGGGGAGGAGCTCGCGGCGCTGCCGGCACCCAGAGGCGGCTCCCGGGCGGCTCCACGGTCTCGCTGTGCTGCGGAGTCACCCGGCCGGCCCCAAAAGCCTGGAGGCAGAGCCTGAGCCGGCCCCGGCCCGGATCGTGTGGTGCGGCTCCGGCCGTGCTGGGCTGTGCGGCAGGAAGATGACTTGCGGAATCAAACTCTATAACCCAAAGATGGGTTCTAAAGCAGGTATGTTTATTCCAGCGTTGCGCAGCGCCGGGTGCAAGCGGGAGAGCTCCACCAAACTTGCACACCGTAAGGAGAAAAGTGTGTTACAGATATAGGTTAAGCTAATACGTAATCAATAGTCTCCTCCTCAGTTTGATTACATATTCATTACATTCCCTAGGACCCCATTCCCCGCGACCCTTGCCGTTGTTTTGGGGTGAAATTCTTCTTCTGTTTTCTTCTTGGTGTTATCTGCTGGTATCGTTCTCCCATGTCAGCATCATCTTGCCCGGGGGTATCTAATCCTTCTTCTTGTCAGAGGTCTCCGGACAATTTCTTCTTATCTTTATTGCCCTCTTCTCTGGTTTTATTTTGACTAAGTGTCTGTAATTCCCCCTATCCCTGCACTTTTAAATGTAAACTATCTGCAGTTACCCTTTGTCTCGGATTCTGTGAAGTTCCCCTTTCCCTTTCTATAGCAAAGTGTTACCTTGCCTCCATTTCAGTCTTTGGGTCCCCAGGGAGGCTCTCCCTGGGGGTGTCCCGATTCGAAGGCAGGATTCAATCCCGCCGCAGCCCGTCCATGGCAGGCAAACGCTTCTCTCCTCTGCTCTTGGGACTCAGCAGTGCCAGGGGTTTCACAGCGCGCGTGTTGCAGTGGCTGGCAGCCTCCGTGTGTTTTTCTATTGCATACAGGATCCCATGGTGGAGCCGCGTTAGAAGCAGACGTTGGTGTCTTGTGGCAGGAGCAAGGGCAGTGGAAGCGCTGCCCAGGGCAGGGCGGTGGTGACTGCCATGAGAGCGGAGGTCTGATGCCATCTGCGAGGGATGGGATTTGCATCCGGTGGCTTTTCCGTTGCAGAATGTCCAGCAGCAGAGCGTGAGTGGCCGTGAAATGAAGCTGGGCCCCAGGAGAGCCGCCTGGAGCTGCGTCACGAGCTTCGTGCGTGGCCAGCGCAAGGTAGGTGTGCCTTACTGTAAGCGTGCGCTGAAGCTGTGTTGGTTAAGCACGGCTCACTCCTCTGTCTGCAACAGATGGGCTTTTTGCGCGCTTTATTGCTGTGGCCGTAGAATTCCCTCTTTCTTACCATCTGATCTGTGAAGGCTTTTGTGTGGGAAAGTTTTGAGGAATGAGGGAGTAGAAATTGCTTTAGTCACGAGTCATCTGGAAAGGTTTCACAGAAACGGTGACATTTGCAGAAGGAACGTATTGGCATTGGCAGTTGTGCCAAATACTCACTGGGATGGAGAGGAGGGAGTACCTGCAGAAGACCGTTCTCTTCTGGTTTTGAGGAAGCCGGGCAGAGCTCAGATTGCAGCTTAAGCAATGTTCTTTTGTCACACTCTGTGTCCTGTGTTGCGTTCTCTCCTTTCGATTCCAGTTCTCCTGACAGGTTAGGCTTGAATTCAGCATAATATCTGCTTCTCCCTGGGTTCAGGTTCTTTGGGTCTCCTGCCTGCTTTTCTCCCTTTTCTTAATGGAGAGTGGAGTTTCTACCACAGAGCAAAGTTTCGTGATTGACAGAAACAAATATGGAACATATTAGATGAACACAGCTCTGCATTTTTTTCTTCCTCCGAACAGCAAGGGACTCCTGTGCTCTCATTAATATCATCAGTGAGTAGATGCTGCCTTCTGCTGGAGCCTAAAATGCTTTCTGCAGTTGAGTGGTTGGAAACATAGGGTTTTAACTTAAAATTGTTTGCGCAGGGTGAAGGTTGGGAATACAATTAGAATACAGTTACACAGTGCTCTATCCCCAGCACTTTCCATCATTTTTCTTAACACAGCTTACGGTTCATTTCAAAACAAACTAACAAAGATGAACTTGGGTTAGCGTAGCCTGTTTTAAATGATCCTTCTGTGTCTTTTCCAGGCTGGTAGCAGAATGGAGACTTTCCCGAGGCACTGAGGAACAGACACAAGCTTCTTTTGAAGGCTTCAATGAAATTCTGCCCCAGCAGTATCTGTGGTCTTTTGATGCTAAGGAGCTGGACGTAAAGGATTCTTTGACTATTGCCAGATCCAGGCTGCTACAGGTATGTCACGGTTTAAACTAAAAATCCACCTGCGTCCGTGACAGGGACTGTGGGCCCAGCAGGGGCCCTAGGCCGAAAGGAAAAAAAGTTAATTAGGAAAAGAAAACAGCAGCAACAATCTAAGGAGGCACACTTATTTACTAAATTACTATATCGAAATACAGGATAACACAGTATAATACAATATAATTGAAAATTGAGCTAACGAATCAAGCAAAATAGGAGAGAGAATGAGTCCCGAAACCGAGAGGCCTACTGTAAATCTAGGCGAAACGGTGAAGGCTCCCACACACTCCCCTGAACGCCAGAACTCGAAAGACGTCAGTCTAGCCTGCGACAGAGTTAATATAGTGTCCAGGTCCCGTGACCTCGTGTTGTTCTCTGGGAGATGTAGTCTTCTTCTGTAAGTTGCAGATTCAGTAAAACTATTCATGCTTTATATGATGTTATGATGTGGAATACTGATAGCAAAATTACAAAATTATTAAACCATGACAAGGTAATACTTGCATTTCAGTCAGTGTCTGAAGAGCAAAGTTCATTAAGGCTGGCGGTTCTGTTTTCAGGATGTGTGAGAGAAGCCTTATGTATCAGTTAGTATTTGGTTACTGTGTTGGTCTTCACTTTCTTCTTTGCAACCAATTTACACGTTTCTAACGTTAAGATTCTGCCAGCATAAATTTTTTGGCTAACAGTGTTTTTGTAGTCCTTGACAATGTGATTTGCGTGTGTCTAAAGAGTGAGCAACTAGAAAGCAAGGGAGCAAAGAACCAAATATCAGCGGATGGTCAAATTACTGAGTGGAGCAGGTTTTAGCTGCTTTTGGGTTCTCCAAGTTATACTCTACAGCAAAACATCGTATTTCTAGCACAGAATGGTACGGTTAGGTAAAGACAAAGTACGTTGTTAGTTTGAATGTCTAAATACAAATGTTTTCATGAGTGGTATTTCTCTTTTGTGGCCTCTCCACATTTTCTTTGTGAGCGGATGTTATTATTTGCTATGAAAGTTTGAGAGTTTAATATTAAAAACGAGTGTAGTGTGATTGCAGGTGCTTTTAAGTACAGTAGTATTTCAGTACAATAGTCTTGCTGTAGAAGCAAAGTAGTAGGTTGTAGTTTCAATGATTCCATGTGGGTGCCCAGCCCAAAGTGGGGATTCCCTTATGAAAGGAGGGGGAGGGTGAAGGAGGCCGAGGGCCCTTTTCTCGGGGCCAGCTCTCTGTGCCCTCTTGCTGGCCGGAGAGAAGGGCTGCCCGCTGGACACAGGGAGTGCCTTGTAGCTCCCGTGCCGTGCCCTGCCCTCCAGCCCCCTCCTCATCCTATGCGGAACACCACTCCCAGCAGCACAGGTGCCATTTTGGAATCTTCCCCATGTCACAGCTGTCACCTTGGTTGCTGCGGCTCCACCCGACTCACTCACCTCTGAGAGTGCTGGGCAGGTAGCAGCCATGTCCAGCACGAAGCGAGGGCGAGAGGAATGTAGTGAGGATTTAAGTGGGAGAAGGAGCTGGGGGCCCCAGAACCGAAGAGGAGGAGGGTGCCCGCCATAACCATCAAATGGAGGAGGGGGAAAGGAGCCCGTTTCCATCATGCCTGGACCAGCCCTGTGACCACCACCCATGTGGAGCCGATGGAGGTGGATCCCCCTCCGGAGGAACCGATGGAGGTGGATCCCCCTCCAGAGGAGCCCATGGACGTGGATCCGCCCGCGGCATAGCTGGCCTGGCACCACACCACCGTGGTCATGGTCATGACCGTTGGCATGGTCACAGCTTCACCATCGCTGGTCCAGGCACTCGGCTCCTTTCCTGCTGCGTGGCCCCTGCCCCCAGCATGAGCTGGGTGGCATTATTTAACATCTTCTTCTTCTCCACCTCGTTGCTCCTCCGGTTCTGTGGGCCCCCAGTTCCTTCTTCCCCCTGTTGTAGTTAGGTGTTTGCTCTGTTCTTTGTTTTGATGGTTGTGTTAGGTTAGTGTTAGTGTTCAGTTTAGTTTTAGCGTTAGGGATAGGTTCCTGTTTGTTCTTTAGAGTTAGGCATAGGTTCCTGTTTGTTCTTTAGGGTTAGGTATAGGTTTCTGTTGTTATTTTAGAGTTAGGCATAGGTTAGTGTTCGTACTTACAGTCAGGCATTGGCTGCTACACTCAAGTAAAAGTAACCGCTGCTCCTGGGTAAGCACACAGTGTTGCCATCAGGGCTCAAGCTCAGGCAGCCAGCTGACCGGGGCAGAATTTGTGTTAGACGCTGCTCAGTGACAACACCCAGAACAAAGTAGCAAGGATGTGAAGTGCAGGAGACTACTTGTGCTTAGCACATTCTGTCTGCTGTAACAGCATTACTCAAAGATTTCTAATCAGGCCAAGATCTTTGTGATGCAGCAGTTTGTTCATTACTGCCATCATGGGCGCACAACCCTACTGGCGAGGAATGGAAGGCCCTATATGCTGGCCCGACCCTACCCGCAGGGAGGTGTGCTCCCTCCCCTGGGCACGGGTCAGGGACATTGCTGGGAGACTTCCCAGTCTGATCTGCCCTTCTGTCTACTATCCCCTGCTGATAGTTCAGGCTGGCAGTGAAGAAGTTAGTAAAAAAAGCCTGAAGGCTATCAAAGATGATTTCAGGGGACTGGGGCGGGTAATCGAAGGAACAGGTGTGCGGGTGGTTATTGCATCTGTACTTTCAGTGGCAGGGAGGGATACTGAGTTGGACCTAAAAACCCACCTCTTAAACAAATGGTTAAAGAGTCGGTGCAGACATAGGAGTCTTGGTGTTTTTCACCATGGGGCAATTTATTTGGCTCCTGGCATGACAGCTACAGACGGAAGCGGCCTGTCTCAAAGGGGTAAGAGGGTTCTAGCTGAGGAACTGTCAGGACCCCACCAAAAACCTGCACCCTGACTTGTAAAATGGTTACACAGATATAGGTACACCTCATACATAGTCAATGATGTAAGGAAGGACACTGGACACACCTTCGTTGGCTCCACAGCCGCAGTCCAACACGGCGGCCAGGCCCGTCGATCCATTCCTTTGCTTGCTGCCAGTTCCCACAGGGAGTCCTCACTCAGACACCTGAAACAACAACGCACACAAACACATCAGGCAAACAACAGACACGCACACAAACACAAAACGCCCTCCTGGGATCCCGCCACTCACCCTTCCTTTGCCAACTTCTCTCGCTCACCTTCAGGGCAGTGCCAGCCCCTTCAACCTGATCACAGAATCACAGAATGACCTGGGTTGGAAGGGACCTCAAGGATCATGAAGCACCAACCCCCCGCCTGGCTGCGGGGCTGTGGCAGCCGGTGTGGCTGGGTGCAGCACGTGGGCATGTGGGAGGGCCTGCAGCAGGGATGTGGGGTGTAATCAGAGTGACTGGAATTCCAATTCAGTCAGAGGTCTTAATTGTAGGTAAGGGTTGAATCCGCCGAGGTGCCGCACAAGGAGAGGCGCTGGGTGCGACTATGGAAAGCAGAGCTTGTGTGTCCCAGTAGGCAGGCGTAGTCAGGTCCCCTTTGGAGCCTGCCGTTGTTGGTGCTCAGCTCAGGAGCCCCATCAGGAGCTGCTGCGTGCTGCGTCTGTGTCACGGACTTATCTAGATCAATATGATTGACTGATCAATCTATGATCTCCAGATGATGTTATGATGTGAAATACCAATAGAAAAAAATACAAAACCACAACAGTATGGCAGCCCAAAAAGATTCCCTTGTGGAAGAAGGGGGAGGGTGAAGGAGGGTGAAGGAGGCCGAGGGCCCTTTACTTGGGGCCGGCTCGTCTGTGCCCTCTTGCTGGCCAGAGAGAAGGGCTGCCCGCTGGGCACAGGGAGCACCTTGTAGCTCCCGTACCATGCCCTGCCCTCCAGCCCCCTCCTCATCCTATGTGGAACTCCAGTGCCAGCAGTGCGGCCGCCATTTTAGAACCCTCTCCATGTCACCATGGTCACCGTTGCCGCATGCCTCTGACAGTTGTGGCAGTTAACAGCCATGCCTGCTGCAAAGAGGGCGAGGGTTGAAGTTTCTGGTGGGAGGATGGAGCTGGGGGCCCTAGGAGTCAGAAGGAGGAGGGGGCCCGCCATGACCATCAGGCAGAGGAGGGGTAAGAGAGCCATTATCCATCATGCCTGGACCAGCCCTGTGACCACCACCCATGTGGAGCCTATGGAGGTGGATCCCCCTCCGGAGGAACCGATGGAGGTGGATCCCCCTCCGGAGGAACCGATGGAGGTGGATCCCCCTCCGGAGGAACCGATGGAGGTGGATCCCCCTCCAGAGGAGCCCATGGACGTGGATCCGCCCGCGGCATAGCTGGCCTGGCACCACACCACCGTGCCAGGCCCCGCGTTGGCATGGTCACAGCTTCACCATCGCTGGTCCAGGCACTCGGCTCCTTTCCTGCTGCGCGGCCCCTGCCCCCAGCATTAGCTGGGTGGCATTATTTAACATCTTCTTCTTCTCCACCTTGTTGCTCCTCTGGTTCTGTGGGCCCCCAGTTCCATCTTCCCCCTGTTAGGTTAGGTGTTTGTTATGTTCTTTTTTGTTGATGGTAGTGTTAAGTTAGTGTTAGTGTTAGTGTTCAGTTTAGTTTTAGTGTTAGGGATAGGTTCCTGTTCGTTTTTTAGAGTTAGGCATAGGTTCCTGTTTGTTCTTTAGGGTTAGGTATAGGTTTTTGTTGTTATTTTAGAGTTAGGTATAGGTTTTTGTTGTTATTTTAGAGTTAGGTATAGGTTTCTGTTGTTATTTTAGAGTTAGGCATAGGTTAGTGTTCGTACTTGCAGTCAGGCATTGGCTGTTACACTCAAGTAAAAGTAACCGCTGCTCCTTGGGTAAGCATGCAGCTGGTTGCTCACCCCGAGCAATGAGTGCGACTGCCCTGACAGTTTGATGACATCTGCGATGAACTGAATTTCCCTCTTGGGACTTTTCCTTTGCAGAACATGGAGGAGCAGAGCGTGAGTGGGCTGAGAAATGGAGCTGGGACTCAGGAGAGCAACACGTGGCTGTGTCCCAGAGCTCCCAAAGTGTGGCCATTGCAAGGTAGGCGTGCCTTACCGTAAGCGTTGTTCAAGCACAGCTCCTGGCACTGTCTGCAACAGATCCGCTCTCTGCGTGCTTTCTTTCAGTCGCTGGTGTTGTGCAGCACAGCCACGGCACGGCCCTCAGTGCGTACGCGAGGAGCGTGAAAAGGTAGGTGGTGAATTTTCATCTTGCTAACGCTAGGATTAGGAATGGTGAGCATTCCTAAAAGAGTGGCCACAAAGGTGTGATCTGCCTCGGGGAGAAGTTGATTCTCGCCTCTTCAGCTTTTCCCTTCTTTTCTGTCCACCTGTCCTTTCCAGCTCCTCCTCCCCTCAGCTGCAAGTGGGGCAGTGCTCGAGTGTGAGGACTCTTCCTTGGCATGCGGTAACAGACAGTGCAGATGTGACTTTTGTGTCCTTCCTTGTTCTTGGGTTCGTAGCCCAGGGATATCTTGCGAGCAGCTCTCTAAGTCAGACTGTGCTGGCAGCGTGCGTGAGTGAAATAGTGCCTCTTTTTTCCCTCTTGCAGCAAGCTTGCCGAGGCAAGGCAAGCGCTACTCAGCTGAGGAAGAAAGCCGAGAAGGAAAGCAGAAAGCAACGATGAGGGCTTGAGCAAGAAGCTACAAAGGACAGCAGAACCACCTGCAACGCTTCCTCGGAGGTGGCACCAAGAGCTGCTGACTCAACAGCCCAGTTTACTGGCACAGCCGTGCTTTCCCTGTCATGGACGGTGGAGATGATGGAAGTGAACTGGACAGGAAGGACTTGTGCTGCGTTAGAAGCAATGAGGGCTTCACATAGGCAGGACTTGGTGTATGGCAAGAGCTGGAGACGCTGCGTTCCTTCAGGGTGTGTCTCTTGAGGTCCAGGCCTGGTGTAGGGTTAGGTTGAAATAGGGCTGGCTGGGACTGGAGAGGGAGGAGGTGACGTAGCCCCGGGGTTTGGCTTCTCCTTGGGTCTGACTGGAGGCTGAGTGACTGATTGCTAAGCGGCAATCCTGGGCACTGGGGTTTCATTTTGGGGTGTGGGCGGGGCAATAAATAGAAGCCAAATCTTCTTGTACGCAATAAAATTGAAGCGAACTTTCTAAACCTGGTGCTGCCTCTTTCAGTAGCTGGTCAGAACGTCCCTCGCTCGGGCTGGCAATCGCAGGGCGATGAAGCGGTCGGCTTCACGTCTCTCCCTTGACATGGTGCAGTGCAGGTTTTCCCCCGTTTCCTTGTTGGTCTTCCCAACCTGTGGCCTTTCAGCCAACCCGTAAGTGCTGGTGACAGGCTGTGAGCATCTCCTTGCTCTCTGAGGACTGACAGAAAGAAACCAGAGGAGGGGAAGCAGCCCGGCAGGAAGAAGGGTGTCCCGTGCTCAGCCCCTTGAGTTGGCCTCTCTTCCCTGAGGGCTCTTTCAGCTTCTGATGGATGCACCGTGTGTTGCTGTTTGCCCTGGGAAGCCCAGCTGCACGCTGGCAGCCGTGGCCTGTGCATCAGCCTCCCCTTGAGGCCCAAGGAGTTGTTTGTTTTTATGTATTCACTATTGGTGTGGCATTTTGTTGTTTTGTTCTGCTTTGAGATCAAGGGGTAATTTAACACCGTTGGAAGTCATTGGGGTTCAGGAGTAGCACATGTAGAATTTTGATCATGCAGCAAGTTGTGATTTCTACTGTGTTAAAGAACTGGCACACACATATACGCCTGCAGCCGGAGCTTGATTGACTCTCGTCAATACGGCCTTCCAAAGCCCGGCCCTGGGGAGTTGTCCAAAAATTTTCCAACCTTTTGTATTACCTAAGTTTATTTTAAACAGACAAGGAGGAGTAATCTCTTAAAGGCTTTTTTAAAGGCATTGGACTAGGTTTTGATTATCACGTCTCAGGAAGCTTCTGCATTCCACCTAGTGCTAATGTGATACATCAAGAGCAGATGACACAAGAGATTCAGGCCTTGCTGCCAGTCTTTTACGGATCAGAACTTTGTTTCATGTTGCCAGATATTGTGGTTTCCTTTTCAGGGGATTCCTTTGCTGTATAATAAGAAGGCCGAGGGCATCCTGGCCTGCATGGGAAACAGTGTTGCCAGCAGGAGCAGAGAGGTGATTGTCCCCCTGTTGTCAGCACTGATGAGGCCGCAGCTCGAGTGCTGTGTTCAGTTTTGGGCCCCTCAGTGCAAGAAAGACATGGAGGCCCTGGAACGCGTTCAGAGGAGGGCAACAAAGCTGGTGAGGGGTCTGGAGCACAGGCCGTATGAGGAGCGGCTGAGGGAGCTGGGATTGTTCAGCCTGGAGAAGAGGAGGCTCAGGGGAGACCTCATTGCTCTCTCTAACTTCCTGAAGGGAGGCTGTAGTGAGCTGGGGCTCGGCCTCTTCTCTCGTGTCATTAATGATAGGACCAGAGGGAATGGCTTCAAGCTGCGACAGGGGAGATTCAGGCTGGACACTACGAGGTATTACTGCTCAGAAAGGGTGGCCAGGCACTGGAATGGACACAGGGAGGTGGTGAAGGGAAGGGGACGAGGGCGAGGAAGGAAGGAAGGGAAGGGGAAGGTAAAGGAAGGAAAGCGAGAGGAAAGACACGAAATGAGACGTGAATTTTGGGTCCTTTTCCGGCAGCCGCCCCCCCCCAACAGGCCCCAGCCCGGCCTGAGCCACGTGACAGTGCCAGTGCCAGTGCCAGTGACAGGAAGTGCTTCCTGCAGGCGGCGGAGAGCACTTCCGGGCCATGGCGGCATGGCGGCCATGAGCGGGGCCGGGAGGAGCGGGCTCTGTGCTGCGAACGGGGTCGGGCCTCGGGGCGGGGGCACGGAGGGGCTGTCGGGGGAGGAGCTCGCGGCGCTGCCGGCACCCAGAGGCGGCTCCCGGGCGGCTCCACGGTCTCGCTGTGCTGCGGAGTCACCCGGCCGGCCCCAAAAGCCTGGAGGCAGAGCCTGAGCCGGCCCCGGCCCGGATCGTGTGGTGCGGCTCCGGCCGTGCTGGGCTGTGCGGCAGGAAGATGACTTGCGGAATCAAACTCTATAACCCAAAGATGGGTTCTAAAGCAGGTATGTTTATTCCAGCGTTGCGCAGCGCCGGGTGCAAGCGGGAGAGCTCCACCAAACTTGCACACCGTAAGGAGAAAAGTGTGTTACAGATATAGGTTAAGCTAATACGTAATCAATAGTCTCCTCCTCAGTTTGATTACATATTCATTACATTCCCTAGGACCCCGTTCCCCGCGACCCTTGCCGTTGTTTTGGGGTGAAATTCTTCTTCTGTTTTCTTCTTGGTGTTATCTGCTGGTATCGTTCTCCCATGTCAGCATCATCTTGCCCGGGGGTATCTAATCCTTCTTCTTGTCAGAGGTCTCCGGACAATTTCTTCTTATCTTTATTGCCCTCTTCTCTGGTTTTATTTTGACTAAGTGTCTGTAATTCCCCCTATCCCTGCACTTTTAAATGTAAACTATCTGCAGTTACCCTTTGTCTCGGATTCTGTGAAGTTCCCCTTTCCCTTTCTATAGCAAAGTGTTACCTTGCCTCCATTTCAGTCTTTGGGTCCCCAGGGAGGCTCTCCCTGGGGGTGTCCCGATTCGAAGGCAGGATTCAATCCCGCCGCAGCCCGTCCATGGCAGGCAAACGCTTCTCTCCTCTGCTCTTGGGACTCAGCAGTGCCAGGGGTTTCACAGCGCGCGTGTTGCAGTGGCTGGCAGCCTCCGTGTGTTTTTCTATTGCATACAGGATCCCATGGTGGAGCCGCGTTAGAAGCAGACGTTGGTGTCTTGTGGCAGGAGCAAGGGCAGTGGAAGCGCTGCCCAGGGCAGGGCGGTGGTGACTGCCATGAGAGCGGAGGTCTGATGCCATCTGCGAGGGATGGGATTTGCATCCGGTGGCTTTTCCGTTGCAGAATGTCCAGCAGCAGAGCGTGAGTGGCCGTGAAATGAAGCTGGGCCCCAGGAGAGCCGCCTGGAGCTGCGTCACGAGCTTCGTGCGTGGCCAGCGCAAGGTAGGTGTGCCTTACTGTAAGCGTGCGCTGAAGCAGTGTTGGTTAAGCACGGCTCACTCCTCTGTCTGCAACAGATGGGCTTTCTGCGCGCTTTATTGCTGTGGCCGTAGAATTCCCTCTTTCTTACCATCTGATCTGTGAAGGCTTTTGTGTGGGAAGGTTTTGAGGAATGAGGGAGTAGAAATTGCTTTAGTCACGAGTCATCTGGAAAGGTTTCACAGAAACGGTGACATTTGCAGAAGGAACGTATTGGCATTGGCAGTTGTGCCAAATACTCACTGGGATGGAGAGGAGGGAGTACCTGCAGAAGACCGTTCTCTTCTGGTTTTGAGGAAGCCGGGCAGAGCTCAGATTGCAGCTTAAGCAATGTTCTTTTGTCACACTCTGTGTCCTGTGTTGCGTTCTCTCCTTTCGATTCCAGTTCTCCTGACAGGTTAGGCTTGAATTCAGCATAATATCTGCTTCTCCCTGGGTTCAGGTTCTTTGGGTCTCCTGCCTGCTTTTCTCCCTTTTCTTAATGGAGAGTGGAGTTTCTACCACAGAGCAAAGTTTCGTGATTGACAGAAACAAATATGGAACATATTAGATGAACACAGCTCTGCATTTTTTTCTTCCTCCGAACAGCAAGGGACTCCTGTGCTCTCATTAATATCATCAGTGAGTAGATGCTGCCTTCTGCTGGAGCCTAAAATGCTTTCTGCAGTTGAGTGGTTGGAAACATAGGGTTTTAACTTAAAATTGTTTGCGCAGGGTGAAGGTTGGGAATACAATTAGAATACAGTTACACAGTGCTCTATCCCCAGCACTTTCCATCATTTTTCTTAACACAGCTTACGGTTCATTTCAAAACAAACTAACAAAGATGAACTTGGGTTAGCGTAGCCTGTTTTAAATGATCCTTCTGTGTCTTTTCCAGGCTGGTAGCAGAATGGAGACTTTCCCGAGGCACTGAGGAACAGACACAAGCTTCTTTTGAAGGCTTCAATGAAATTCTGCCCCAGCAGTATCTGTGGTCTTTTGATGCTAAGGAGCTGGACGTAAAGGATTCTTTGACTATTGCCAGATCCAGGCTGCTACAGGTATGTCACGGTTTAAACTAAAAATCCACCTGCGTCCGTGACAGGGACTGTGGGCCCAGCAGGGGCCCTAGGCCGAAAGGAAAAAAAGTTAATTAGGAAAAGAAAACAGCAGCAACAATCTAAGGAGGCACACTTATTTACTAAATTACTATATCGAAATACAGGATAACACAGTATAATACAATATAATTGAAAATTGAGCTAACGAATCAAGCAAAATAGGAGAGAGAATGAGTCCCGAAACCGAGAGGCCTACTGTAAATCTAGGCGAAACGGTGAAGGCTCCCACACACTCCCCTGAACGCCAGAACTCGAAAGACGTCAGTCTAGCCTGCGACAGAGTTAATATAGTGTCCAGGTCCCGTGACCTCGTGTTGTTCTCTGGGAGATGTAGTCTTCTTCTGTAAGTTGCAGATTCAGTAAAACTATTCATGCTTTATATGATGTTATGATGTGGAATACTGATAGCAAAATTACAAAATTATTAAACCATGACAAGGTAATACTTGCATTTCAGTCAGTGTCTGAAGAGCAAAGTTCATTAAGGCTGGCGGTTCTGTTTTCAGGATGTGTGAGAGAAGCCTTATGTATCAGTTAGTATTTGGTTACTGTGTTGGTCTTCACTTTCTTCTTTGCAACCAATTTACACGTTTCTAACGTTAAGATTCTGCCAGCATAAATTTTTTGGCTAACAGTGTTTTTGTAGTCCTTGACAATGTGATTTGCGTGTGTCTAAAGAGTGAGCAACTAGAAAGCAAGGGAGCAAAGAACCAAATATCAGCGGATGGTCAAATTACTGAGTGGAGCAGGTTTTAGCTGCTTTTGGGTTCTCCAAGTTATACTCTACAGCAAAACATCGTATTTCTAGCACAGAATGGTACGGTTAGGTAAAGACAAAGTACGTTGTTAGTTTGAATGTCTAAATACAAATGTTTTCATGAGTGGTATTTCTCTTTTGTGGCCTCTCCACATTTTCTTTGTGAGCGGATGTTATTATTTGCTATGAAAGTTTGAGAGTTTAATATTAAAAACGAGTGTAGTGTGATTGCAGGTGCTTTTAAGTACAGTAGTATTTCAGTACAATAGTCTTGCTGTAGAAGCAAAGTAGTAGGTTGTAGTTTCAATGATTCCATGTGGGTGCCCAGCCCAAAGTGGGGATTCCCTTATGAAAGGAGGGGGAGGGTGAAGGAGGCCGAGGGCCCTTTTCTCGGGGCCAGCTCTCTGTGCCCTCTTGCTGGCCGGAGAGAAGGGCTGCCCGCTGGACACAGGGAGTGCCTTGTAGCTCCCGTGCCGTGCCCTGCCCTCCAGCCCCCTCCTCATCCTATGCGGAACACCACTCCCAGCAGCACAGGTGCCATTTTGGAATCTTCCCCATGTCACAGCTGTCACCTTGGTTGCTGCGGCTCCACCCGACTCACTCACCTCTGAGAGTGCTGGGCAGGTAGCAGCCATGTCCAGCACGAAGCGAGGGCGAGATAAATGTAGTGAGGATTTAAGTGGGAGAAGGAGCTGGGGGCCCCAGAACCGAAGAGGAGGAGGGTGCCCGCCATAACCATCAAATGGAGGAGGGGGAAAGGAGCCCGTTTCCATCATGCCTGGACCAGCCCTGTGACCACCACCCATGTGGAGCCGATGGAGGTGGATCCCCCTCCGGAGGAACCGATGGAGGTGGATCCCCCTCCAGAGGAGCCCATGGACGTGGATCCGCCCGCGGCATAGCTGGCCTGGCACCACACCACCATGGTCATGGTCATGACCGTTGGCATGGTCACAGCTTCACCATCGCTGGTCCAGGCACTCGGCTCCTTTCCTGCTGCGTGGCCCCTGCCCCCAGCATGAGCTGGGTGGCATTATTTAACATCTTCTTCTCCTCCACCTCGTTGCTCCTCCGGTTCTGTGGGCCCCCAGTTCCTTCTTCCCCCTGTTGTAGTTAGGTGTTTGCTCTGTTCTTTGTTTTGATGGTTGTGTTAGGTTAGTGTTAGTGTTCAGTTTAGTTTTAGCGTTAGGGATAGGTTCCTGTTTGTTCTTTAGAGTTAGGCATAGGTTCCTGTTTGTTCTTTAGGGTTAGGTATAGGTTTCTGTTGTTATTTTAGAGTTAGGCATAGGTTAGTGTTCGTACTTACAGTCAGGCATTGGCTGCTACACTCAAGTAAAAGTAACCGCTGCTCCTGGGTAAGCACACAGTGTTGCCATCAGGGCTCAAGCTCAGGCAGCCAGCTGACCGGGGCAGAATTTGTGTTAGACGCTGCTCAGTGACAACACCCAGAACAAAGTAGCAAGGATGTGAAGTGCAGGAGACTACTTGCGCTTAGCACATTCTGTCTGCTGTAACAGCATTACTCAAAGATTTCTAATCAGGCCAAGATCTTTGTGATGCAGCAGTTTGTTCATTACTGCCATCATGGGCGCACAACCCTACTGGCGAGGAATGGAAGGCCCTATATGCTGGCCCGACCCTACCCGCAGGGAGGTGTGCTCCCTCCCCTGGGCACGGGTCAGGGACATTGCTGGGAGACTTCCCAGTCTGATCTGCCCTTCTGTCTACTATCCCCTGCTGATAGTTCAGGCTGGCAGTGAAGAAGTTAGTAAAAAAAGCCTGAAGGCTATCAAAGATGATTTCAGGGGACTGGGGCGGGTAATCGAAGGAACAGGTGTGCGGGTGGTTATTGCATCTGTACTTTCAGTGGCAGGGAGGGATACTGAGTTGGACCTAAAAACCCACCTCTTAAACAAATGGTTAAAGAGTCGGTGCAGACATAGGAGTCTTGGTGTTTTTCACCATGGGGCAATTTATTTGGCTCCTGGCATGACAGCTACAGACGGAAGCGGCCTGTCTCAAAGGGGTAAGAGGGTTCTAGCTGAGGAACTGTCAGGACCCCACCAAAAACCTGCACCCTGACTTGTAAAATGGTTACACAGATATAGGTACACCTCATACATAGTCAATGATGTAAGGAAGGACACTGGACACACCTTCGTTGGCTCCACAGCCGCAGTCCAACACGGCGGCCAGGCCCGTCGATCCATTCCTTTGCTTGCTGCCAGTTCCCACAGGGAGTCCTCACTCAGACACCTGAAACAACAACGCACACAAACACATCAGGCAAACAACAGACACGCACACAAACACAAAACGCCCTCCTCGGATCCCGCCACTCACCCTTCCTTTGCCAACTTCTCTCGCTCACCTTCAGGGCAGTGCCAGCCCCTTCAACCCGATCACAGAATCACAGAATGACCCGGGTTGGAAGGGACGTCAAGGATCATGAAGCACCAACCCCCGCCTGGCTGCGGGGCTGTGGCAGCCGGTGTGGCTGGGTGCAGCACGTGGGCATGTGGGAGGGCCTGCAGCAGGGATGTGGGGTGTAATCAGAGTGACTGGAATTCCAATTCAGTCAGAGGTCTTAATTGTAGGTAAGGGTTGAATCCGCCGAGGTGCCGCACAAGGAGAGGCGCTGGGTGCGACTATGGAAAGCAGAGCTTGTGTGTCCCAGGAGGCAGGCGTAGTCAGGTCCCCTTTGGAGCCTGCCGTTGTTGGTGCTCAGCTCAGGAGCCCCATCAGGAGCTGCTGCGTGCTGCGTCTGTGTCACGGACTTATCTAGATCAATATGATTGACTGATCAATCTATGATCTCCAGATGATGTTATGATGTGAAATACCAATAGAAAAAAATACAAAACCACAACAGTATGGCAGCCCAAAAAGATTCCCTTGTGGAAGAAGGGGGAGGGTGAAGGAGGGTGAAGGAGGGTGAAGGAGGCCGAGGGCCCTTTACTTGGGGCCGGCTCGTCTGTGCCCTCTTGCTGGCCAGAGAGAAGGGCTGCCCGCTGGGCACAGGGAGCACCTTGTAGCTCCCGTACCATGCCCTGCCCTCCAGCCCCCTCCTCATCCTATGTGGAACTCCAGTGCCAGCAGTGCGGCCGCCATTTTAGAACCCTCTCCATGTCACCATGGTCACCGTTGCCGCATGCCTCTGACAGTTGTGGCAGTTAACAGCCATGCCTGCTGCAAAGAGGGCGAGGGTTGAAGTTTCTGGTGGGAGGATGGAGCTGGGGGCCCTAGGAGTCAGAAGGAGGAGGGGGCCCGCCATGACCATCAGGCAGAGGAGGGGTAAGAGAGCCATTATCCATCATGCCTGGACCAGCCCTGTGACCACCACCCATGTGGAGCCTATGGAGGTGGATCCCCCTCCGGAGGAACCGATGGAGGTGGATCCCCCTCCGGAGGAACCGATGGAGGTGGATCCCCCTCCGGAGGAACCGATGGAGGTGGATCCCCCTCCAGAGGAGCCCATGGACGTGGATCCGCCCGCGGCATAGCTGGCCTGGCACCACACCACCGTGCCAGGCCCCGCGTTGGCATGGTCACAGCTTCACCATCGCTGGTCCAGGCACTCGGCTCCTTTCCTGCTGCGCGGCCCCTGCCCCCAGCATTAGCTGGGTGGCATTATTTAACATCTTCTGCTCCTCCACCTTGTTGCTCCTCTGGTTCTGTGGGCCCCCAGTTCCATCTTCCCCCTGTTAGGTTAGGTGTTTGTTATGTTCTTTTTTGTTGATGGTAGTGTTAAGTTAGTGTTAGTGTTAGTGTTCAGTTTAGTTTTAGTGTTAGGGATAGGTTCCTGTTCGTTTTTTAGAGTTAGGCATAGGTTCCTGTTTGTTCTTTAGGGTTAGGTATAGGTTTTTGTTGTTATTTTAGAGTTAGGTATAGGTTTTTGTTGTTATTTTAGAGTTAGGTATAGGTTTCTGTTGTTATTTTAGAGTTAGGCATAGGTTAGTGTTCGTACTTGCAGTCAGGCATTGGCTGTTACACTCAAGTAAAAGTAACCGCTGCTCCTTGGGTAAGCATGCAGCTGGTTGCTCACCCCGAGCAATGAGTGCGACTGCCCTGACAGTTTGATGACATCTGCGATGAACTGAATTTCCCTCTTGGGACTTTTCCTTTGCAGAACATGGAGGAGCAGAGCGTGAGTGGGCTGAGAAATGGAGCTGGGACTCAGGAGAGCAACACGTGGCTGTGTCCCAGAGCTCCCAAAGTGTGGCCATTGCAAGGTAGGCGTGCCTTACCGTAAGCGTTGTTCAAGCACAGCTCCTGGCACTGTCTGCAACAGATCCGCTCTCTGCGTGCTTTCTTTCAGTCGCTGGTGTTGTGCAGCACAGCCACGGCACGGCCCTCAGTGCGTACGCGAGGAGCGTGAAAAGGTAGGTGGTGAATTTTCATCTTGCTAACGCTAGGATTAGGAATGGTGAGCATTCCTAAAAGAGTGGCCACAAAGGTGTGATCTGCCTCGGGGAGAAGTTGATTCTCGCCTCTTCAGCTTTTCCCTTCTTTTCTGTCCACCTGTCCTTTCCAGCTCCTCCTCCCCTCAGCTGCAAGTGGGGCAGTGCTCGAGTGTGAGGACTCTTCCTTGGCATGCGGTAACAGACAATGCAGATGTGACTTTTGTGTCCTTCCTTGTTCTTGGGTTTGTAGCCCAGGGATATCTTGCGAGCAGCTCTCTAAGTCAGACTGTGCTGGCAGCGTGCGTGAGTGAAATAGTGCCTCTTTTTTCCCTCTTGCAGCAAGCTTGCCGAGGCAAGGCAAGCGCTACTCAGCTGAGGAAGAAAGCCGAGAAGGAAAGCAGAAAGCAACGATGAGGGCTTGAGCAAGAAGCTACAAAGGACAGCAGAACCACCTGCAACGCTTCCTCGGAGGTGGCACCAAGAGCTGCTGACTCAACAGCCCAGTTTACTGGCACAGCCGTGCTTTCCCTGTCATGGACGGTGGAGATGATGGAAGTGAACTGGACAGGAAGGACTTGTGCTGCATTAGAAGCAATGAGGGCTTCACATAGGCAGGACTTGGTGTATGGCAAGAGCTGGAGACGCTGCGTTCCTTCAGGGTGTGTCTCTTGAGGTCCAGGCCTGGTGTAGGGTTAGGTTGAAATAGGGCTGGCTGGGACTGGAGAGGGAGGAGGTGACGTAGCCCCGGGGTTTGGCTTCTCCTTGGGTCTGACTGGAGGCTGAGTGACTGATTGCTAAGCGGCAATCCTGGGCACTGGGGTTTCATTTTGGGGTGTGGGCGGGGCAATAAATAGAAGCCAAATCTTCTTGTACGCAATAAAATTGAAGCGAACTTTCTAAACCTGGTGCTGCCTCTTTCAGTAGCTGGTCAGAACGTCCCTCGCTCGGGCTGGCAATCGCAGGGCGATGAAGCGGTCGGCTTCACGTCTCTCCCTTGACATGGTGCAGTGCAGGTTTTCCCCCGTTTCCTTGTTGGTCTTCCCAACCTGTGGCCTTTCAGCCAACCCGTAAGTGCTGGTGACAGGCTGTGAGCATCTCCTTGCTCTCTGAGGACTGACAGAAAGAAACCAGAGGAGGGGAAGCAGCCCGGCAAGAAGAAGGGTGTCCCGTGCTCAGCCCCTTGAGTTGGCCTCTCTTCCCTGAGGGCTCTTTCAGCTTCTGATGGATGCACCGTGTGTTGCTGTTTGCCCTGGGAAGCCCAGCTGCACGCTGGCAGCCGTGGCCTGTGCATCAGCCTCCCCTTGAGGCCCAAGGAGTTGTTTGTTTTTATGTATTCACTATTGGTGTGGCATTTTGTTGTTTTGTTCTGCTTTGAGATCAAGGGGTAATTTAACACCGTTGGAAGTCATTGGGGTTCAGGAGTAGCACATGTAGAATTTTGATCATGCAGCAAGTTGTGATTTCTACTGTGTTAAAGAACTGGCACACACATATACGCCTGCAGCCGGAGCTTGATTGACTCTCGTCAATACGGCCTTCCAAAGCCCGGCCCTGGGGAGTTGTCCAAAAATTTTCCAACCTTTTGTATTACCTAAGTTTATTTTAAACAGACAAGGAGGAGTAATCTCTTAAAGGCTTTTTTAAAGGCATTGGACTAGGTTTTGATTATCACGTCTCAGGAAGCTTCTGCATTCCACCTAGTGCTAATGTGATACATCAAGAGCAGATGACACAAGAGATTCAGGCCTTGCTGCCAGTCTTTTACGGATCAGAACTTTGTTTCATGTTGCCAGATATTGTGGTTTCCTTTTCAGGGGATTCCTTTGCTGTATAATAAGAAGGCCGAGGGCATCCTGGCCTGCATGGGAAACAGTGTTGCCAGCAGGCGCAGAGAGGTGATTGTCCCCCTGTTGTCAGCACTGATGAGGCCGCAGCTCGAGTGCTGTGTTCAGTTTTGGGCCCCTCAGTGCAAGAAAGACATCGAGGCCCTGGAACGCGTTCAGAGGAGGGCAACAAAGCTGGTGAGGGGTCTGGAGCACAGGCCGTATGAGGAGCGGCTGAGGGAGCTGGGATTGTTCAGCCTGGAGAAGAGGAGGCTCAGGGGAGACCTCATTGCTCTCTCTAACTTCCTGAAGGGAGGCTGTAGTGAGCTGGGGCTCGGCCTCTTCTCTCGTGTCATTAATGATAGGACCAGAGGGAATGGCTTCAAGCTGCGACAGGGGAGATTCAGGCTGGACACTACGAGGTATTACTGCTCAGAAAGGGTGGCCAGGCACTGGAATGGACACAGGGAGGTGGTGAAGGGAAGGGGACGAGGGCGAGGAAGGAAGGAAGGGAAGGGGAAGGTAAAGGAAGGAAAGCGAGAGGAAAGACACGAAATGAGACGTGAATTTTGGGTCCTTTTCCGGCAGCCGCCCCCCCCCAACAGGCCCCAGCCCGGCCTGAGCCACGTGACAGTGCCAGTGCCAGTGACAGGAAGTGCTTCCTGCAGGCGGCGGAGAGCACTTCCGGGCCATGGCGGCATGGCGGCCATGAGCGGGGCCGGGAGGAGCGGGCTCTGTGCTGCGAACGGGGTCGGGCCTCGGTGCGGGGGCACGGAGGGGCTGTCGGGGGAGGAGCTCGCGGCGCTGCCGGCACCCAGAGGCGGCTCCCGGGCGGCTCCACGGTCTCGCTGTGCTGCGGAGTCACCCGGCCGGCCCCAAAAGCCTGGAGGCAGAGCCTGAGCCGGCCCCGGCCCGGATCGTGTGGTGCGGCTCCGGCCGTGCTGGGCTGTGCGGCAGGAAGATGACTTGCGGAATCAAACTCTATAACCCAAAGATGGGTTCTAAAGCAGGTATGTTTATTCCAGCGTTGCGCAGCGCCGGGTGCAAGCGGGAGAGCTCCACCAAACTTGCACACCGTAAGGAGAAAAGTGTGTTACAGATATAGGTTAAGCTAATACGTAATCAATAGTCTCCTCCTCAGTTTGATTACATATTCATTACATTCCCTAGGACCCCGTTCCCCGCGACCCTTGCCGTTGTTTTGGGGTGAAATTCTTCTTCTGTTTTCTTCTTGGTGTTATCTGCTGGTATCGTTCTCCCATGTCAGCATCATCTTGCCCGGGGGTATCTAATCCTTCTTCTTGTCAGAGGTCTCCGGACAATTTCTTCTTATCTTTATTGCCCTCTTCTCTGGTTTTATTTTGACTAAGTGTCTGTAATTCCCCCTATCCCTGCACTTTTAAATGTAAACTATCTGCAGTTACCCTTTGTCTCGGATTCTGTGAAGTTCCCCTTTCCCTTTCTATAGCAGAGTGTTACCTTGCCTCCATTTCAGTCTTTGGGTCCCCAGGGAGGCTCTCCCTGGGGGTGTCCCGATTCGAAGGCAGGATTCAATCCCGCCGCAGCCCGTCCATGGCAGGCAAACGCTTCTCTCCTCTGCTCTTGGGACTCAGCAGTGCCAGGGGTTTCACAGCGCGCGTGTTGCAGTGGCTGGCAGCCTCCGTGTGTTTCTCTATTGCATACAGGATCCCATGGTGGAGCCGCGTCAGAAGCAGACGTTGGTGTCTTGTGGCAGGAGCAAGGGCAGTGGAAGCGCTGCCCAGGGCAGGGCGGTGGTGACTGCCATGAGAGCGGAGGTCTGATGCCATCTGCGAGGGATGGGATTTGCATCCGGTGGCTTTTCCGTTGCAGAATGTCCAGCAGCAGAGCGTGAGTGGCCGTGAAATGAAGCTGGGCCCCAGGAGAGCCGCCTGGAGCTGCGTCACGAGCTTCGTGCGTGGCCAGCGCAAGGTAGGTGTGCCTTACTGTAAGCGTGCGCTGAAGCAGTGTTGGTTAAGCACGGCTCACTCCTCTGTCTGCAACAGATGGGCTTTCTGCGCGCTTTATTGCTGTGGCCGTAGAATTCCCTCTTTCTTACCATCTGATCTGTGAAGGCTTTTGTGTGGGAAAGTTTTGAGGAATGAGGGAGTAGAAATTGCTTTAGTCACGAGTCATCTGGAAAGGTTTCACAGAAACGGTGACATTTGCAGAAGGAACGTATTGGCATTGGCAGTTGTGCCAAATACTCACTGGGATGGAGAGGAGGGAGTACCTGCAGAAGACCGTTCTCTTCTGGTTTTGAGGAAGCCGGGCAGAGCTCAGATTGCAGCTTAAGCAATGTTCTTTTGTCACACTCTGTGTCCTGTGTTGCGTTCTCTCCTTTCGATTCCAGTTCTCCTGACAGGTTAGGCTTGAATTCAGCATAATATCTGCTTCTCCCTGGGTTCAGGTTCTTTGGGTCTCCTGCCTGCTTTTCTCCCTTTTCTTAATGGAGAGTGGAGTTTCTACCACAGAGCAAAGTTTCGTGATTGACAGAAACAAATATGGAACATATTAGATGAACACAGCTCTGCATTTTTTTCTTCCTCCGAACAGCAAGGGACTCCTGTGCTCTCATTAATATCATCAGTGAGTAGATGCTGCCTTCTGCTGGAGCCTAAAATGCTTTCTGCAGTTGAGTGGTTGGAAACATAGGGTTTTAACTTAAAATTGTTTGCGCAGGGTGAAGGTTGGGAATACAATTAGAATACAGTTACACAGTGCTCTATCCCCAGCACTTTCCATCATTTTTCTTAACACAGCTTACGGTTCATTTCAAAACAAACTAACAAAGATGAACTTGGGTTAGCGTAGCCTGTTTTAAATGATCCTTCTGTGTCTTTTCCAGGCTGGTAGCAGAATGGAGACTTTCCCGAGGCACTGAGGAACAGACACAAGCTTCTTTTGAAGGCTTCAATGAAATTCTGCCCCAGCAGTATCTGTGGTCTTTTGATGCTAAGGAGCTGGACGTAAAGGATTCTTTGACTATTGCCAGATCCAGGCTGCTACAGGTATGTCACGGTTTAAACTAAAAATCCACCTGCGTCCGTGACAGGGACTGTGGGCCCAGCAGGGGCCCTAGGCCGAAAGGAAAAAAAGTTAATTAGGAAAAGAAAACAGCAGCAACAATCTAAGGAGGCACACTTATTTACTAAATTACTATATCGAAATACAGGATAACACAGTATAATACAATATAATTGAAAATTGAGCTAACGAATCAAGCAAAATAGGAGAGAGAATGAGTCCCGAAACCGAGAGGCCTACTGTAAATCTAGGCGAAACGGTGAAGGCTCCCACACACTCCCCTGAACGCCAGAACTCGAAAGACGTCAGTCTAGCCTGCGACAGAGTTAATATAGTGTCCAGGTCCCGTGACCTCGTGTTGTTCTCTGGGAGATGTAGTCTTCTTCTGTAAGTTGCAGATTCAGTAAAACTATTCATGCTTTATATGATGTTATGATGTGGAATACTGATAGCAAAATTACAAAATTATTAAACCATGACAAGGTAATACTTGCATTTCAGTCAGTGTCTGAAGAGCAAAGTTCATTAAGGCTGGCGGTTCTGTTTTCAGGATGTGTGAGAGAAGCCTTATGTATCAGTTAGTATTTGGTTACTGTGTTGGTCTTCACTTTCTTCTTTGCAACCAATTTACACGTTTCTAACGTTAAGATTCTGCCAGCATAAATTTTTTGGCTAACAGTGTTTTTGTAGTCCTTGACAATGTGATTTGCGTGTGTCTAAAGAGTGAGCAACTAGAAAGCAAGGGAGCAAAGAACCAAATATCAGCGGATGGTCAAATTACTGAGTGGAGCAGGTTTTAGCTGCTTTTGGGTTCTCCAAGTTATACTCTACAGCAAAACATCGTATTTCTAGCACAGAATGGTACGGTTAGGTAAAGACAAAGTACGTTGTTAGTTTGAATGTCTAAATACAAATGTTTTCATGAGTGGTATTTCTCTTTTGTGGCCTCTCCACATTTTCTTTGTGAGCGGATGTTATTATTTGCTATGAAAGTTTGAGAGTTTAATATTAAAAACGAGTGTAGTGTGATTGCAGGTGCTTTTAAGTACAGTAGTATTTCAGTACAATAGTCTTGCTGTAGAAGCAAAGTAGTAGGTTGTAGTTTCAATGATTCCATGTGGGTGCCCAGCCCAAAGTGGGGATTCCCTTATGAAAGGAGGGGGAGGGTGAAGGAGGCCGAGGGCCCTTTTCTCGGGGCCAGCTCTCTGTGCCCTCTTGCTGGCCGGAGAGAAGGGCTGCCCGCTGGACACAGGGAGTGCCTTGTAGCTCCCGTGCCGTGCCCTGCCCTCCAGCCCCCTCCTCATCCTATGCGGAACACCACTCCCAGCAGCACAGGTGCCATTTTGGAATCTTCCCCATGTCACAGCTGTCACCTTGGTTGCTGCGGCTCCACCCGACTCACTCACCTCTGAGAGTGCTGGGCAGGTAGCAGCCATGTCCAGCACGAAGCGAGGGCGAGAGGAATGTAGTGAGGATTTAAGTGGGAGAAGGAGCTGGGGGCCCCAGAACCGAAGAGGAGGAGGGTGCCCGCCATAACCATCAAATGGAGGAGGGGGAAAGGAGCCCGTTTCCATCATGCCTGGACCAGCCCTGTGACCACCACCCATGTGGAGCCGATGGAGGTGGATCCCCCTCCGGAGGAACCGATGGAGGTGGATCCCCCTCCAGAGGAGCCCATGGATGTGGATCCGCCCGCGGCATAGCTGGCCTGGCACCACACCACCGTGCCAGGCCCCGCGTTGGCATGGTCACAGCTTCACCATCGCTGGTCCAGGCACTCGGCTCCTTTCCTGCTGCGTGGCCCCTGCCCCCAGCATGAGCTGGGTGGCATTATTTAACATCTTCTTCTCCTCCACCTCGTTGCTCCTCCGGTTCTGTGGGCCCCCAGTTCCTTCTTCCCCCTGTTGTAGTTAGGTGTTTGCTCTGTTCTTTGTTTTGATGGTTGTGTTAGGTTAGTGTTAGTGTTCAGTTTAGTTTTAGCGTTAGGGATAGGTTCCTGTTTGTTCTTTAGAGTTAGGCATAGGTTCCTGTTTGTTCTTTAGGGTTAGGTATAGGTTTCTGTTGTTATTTTAGAGTTAGGCGTAGGTTAGTGTTCGTACTTACAGTCAGGCATTGGCTGCTACACTCAAGTAAAAGTAACCGCTGCTCCTGGGTAAGCACACAGTGTTGCCATCAGGGCTCAAGCTCAGGCAGCCAGCTGACCGGGGCAGAATTTGTGTTAGACGCTGCTCAGTGACAACACCCAGAACAAAGTAGCAAGGATGTGAAGTGCAGGAGACTACTTGCGCTTAGCACATTCTGTCTGCTGTAACAGCATTACTCAAAGATTTCTAATCAGGCCAAGATCTTTGTGATGCAGCAGTTTGTTCATTACTGCCATCATGGGCGCACAACCCTACTGGCGAGGAATGGAAGGCCCTATATGCTGGCCCGACCCTACCCGCAGGGAGGTGTGCTCCCTCCCCTGGGCACGGGTCAGGGACGTTGCTGGGAGACTTCCCAGTCTGATCTGCCCTTCTGTCTACTATCCCCTGCTGATAGTTCAGGCTGGCAGTGAAGAAGTTAGTAAAAAAAGCCTGAAGGCTATCAAAGATGATTTCAGGGGACTGGGGCGGGTAATCGAAGGAACAGGTGTGCGGGTGGTTATTGCATCTGTACTTTCAGTGGCAGGGAGGGATACTGAGTTGGACCTAAAAACCCACCTCTTAAACAAATGGTTAAAGAGTCGGTGCAGACATAGGAGTCTTGGTGTTTTTCACCATGGGGCAATTTATTTGGCTCCTGGCATGACAGCTACAGACGGAAGCGGCCTGTCTCAAAGGGGTAAGAGGGTTCTAGCTGAGGAACTGTCAGGACCCCACCAAAAACCTGCACCCTGACTTGTAAAATGGTTACACAGATATAGGTACACCTCATACATAGTCAATGATGTAAGGAAGGACACTGGACACACCTTCGTTGGCTCCACAGCCGCAGTCCAACACGGCGCCCAGGCCCGTCGATCCATTCCTTTGCTTGCTGCCAGTTCCCACAGGGAGTCCTCACTCAGACACCTGAAACAACAACGCACACAAACACATCAGGCAAACAACAGACACGCACACAAACACAAAACGCCCTCCTCGGATCCCGCCACTCACCCTTCCTTTGCCAACTTCTCTCGCTCACCTTCACGGCAGTGCCAGCCCCTTCAACCCGATCACAGAATCACAGAATGACCCGGGTTGGAAGGGACCTCAAGGATCATGAAGCACCAACCCCCGCCTGGCTGCGGGGCTGTGGCAGCCGGTGTGGCTGGGTGCAGCACGTGGGCATGTGGGAGGGCCTGCAGCAGGGATGTGGGGTGTAATCAGAGTGACTGGAATTCCAATTCAGTCAGAGGTCTTAATTGTAGGTAAGGGTTGAATCCGCCGAGGTGCCGCACAAGGAGAGGCGCTGGGTGCGACTATGGAAAGCAGAGCTTGTGTGTCCCAGGAGGCAGGCGTAGTCAGGTCCCCTTTGGAGCCTGCCGTTGTTGGTGCTCAGCTCAGGAGCCCCATCAGGAGCTGCTGCGTGCTGCGTCTGTGTCACGGACTTATCTAGATCAATATGATTGACTGATCAATCTATGATCTCCAGATGATGTTATGATGTGAAATACCAATAGAAAAAAATACAAAACCACAACAGTATGGCAGCCCAAAAAGATTCCCTTGTGGAAGAAGGGGGAGGGTGAAGGAGGGTGAAGGAGGCCGAGGGCCCTTTACTTGGGGCCGGCTCGTCTGTGCCCTCTTGCTGGCCAGAGAGAAGGGCTGCCCGCTGGGCACAGGGAGCACCTTGTAGCTCCCGTACCATGCCCTGCCCTCCAGCCCCCTCCTCATCCTATGTGGAACTCCAGTGCCAGCAGTGCGGCCGCCATTTTAGAACCCTCTCCATGTCACCATGGTCACCGTTGCCGCATGCCTCTGACAGTTGTGGCAGTTAACAGCCATGCCTGCTGCAAAGAGGGCGAGGGTTGAAGTTTCTGGTGGGAGGATGGAGCTGGGGGCCCTAGGAGTCAGAAGGAGGAGGGGGCCCGCCATGACCATCAGGCAGAGGAGGGGTAAGAGAGCCATTATCCATCATGCCTGGACCAGCCCTGTGACCACCACCCATGTGGAGCCTATGGAGGTGGATCCCCCTCCGGAGGAACCGATGGAGGTGGATCCCCCTCCGGAGGAACCGATGGAGGTGGATCCCCCTCCGGAGGAACCGATGGAGGTGGATCCCCCTCCGGAGGAACCGATGGAGGTGGATCCCCCTCCAGAGGAGCCCATGGACGTGGATCCGCCCGCGGCATAGCTGGCCTGGCACCACACCACCGTGCCAGGCCCCGCGTTGGCATGGTCACAGCTTCACCATCGCTGGTCCAGGCACTCGGCTCCTTTCCTGCTGCGCGGCCCCTGCCCCCAGCATTAGCTGGGTGGCGTTATTTAACATCTTCTGCTCCTCCACCTTGTTGCTCCTCTGGTTCTGTGGGTCCCCAGTTCCATCTTCCCCCTGTTAGGTTAGGTGTTTGTTATGTTCTTTTTTGTTGATGGTAGTGTTAAGTTAGTGTTAGTGTTAGTGTTCAGTTTAGTTTTAGTGTTAGGGATAGGTTCCTGTTCGTTTTTTAGAGTTAGGCATAGGTTCCTGTTTGTTCTTTAGGGTTAGGTATAGGTTTTTGTTGTTATTTTAGAGTTAGGTATAGGTTTTTGTTGTTATTTTAGAGTTAGGTATAGGTTTCTGTTGTTATTTTAGAGTTAGGCATAGGTTAGTGTTCGTACTTGCAGTCAGGCATTGGCTGTTACACTCAAGTAAAAGTAACCGCTGCTCCTTGGGTAAGCATGCAGCTGGTTGCTCACCCCGAGCAATGAGTGCGACTGCCCTGACAGTTTGATGACATCTGCGATGAACTGAATTTCCCTCTTGGGACTTTTCCTTTGCAGAACATGGAGGAGCAGAGCGTGAGTGGGCTGAGAAATGGAGCTGGGACTCAGGAGAGCAACACGTGGCTGTGTCCCAGAGCTCCCAAAGTGTGGCCATTGCAAGGTAGGAGTGCCTTACCGAAAGCGTTGTTCAAGCACAGCTCCTGGCACTGTCTGCAACAGATCCGCTCTCTGCGTGCTTTCTTTCAGTCGCTGGTGTTGTGCAGCACAGCCACGGCACGGCCCTCAGTGCGTACGCGAGGAGCGTGAAAAGGTAGGTGGTGAATTTTCATCTTGCTAACGCTAGGATTAGGAATGGTGAGCATTCCTAAAAGAGTGGCCACAAAGGTGTGATCTGCCTCGGGGAGAAGTTGATTCTCGCCTCTTCAGCTTTTCCCTTCTTTTCTGTCCACCTGTCCTTTCCAGCTCCTCCTCCCCTCAGCTGCAAGTGGGGCAGTGCTCGAGTGTGAGGACTCTTCCTTGGCATGCGGTAACAGACAGTGCAGATGTGACTTTTGTGTCCTTCCTTGTTCTTGGGTTTGTAGCCCAGGGATATCTTGCGAGCAGCTCTCTAAGTCAGACTGTGCTGGCAGCGTGCGTGAGTGAAATAGTGCCTCTTTTTTCCCTCTTGCAGCAAGCTTGCCGAGGCAAGGCAAGCGCTACTCAGCTGAGGAAGAAAGCCGAGAAGGAAAGCAGAAAGCAACGATGAGGGCTTGAGCAAGAAGCTACAAAGGACAGCAGAACCACCTGCAACGCTTCCTCGGAGGTGGCACCAAGAGCTGCTGACTCAACAGCCCAGTTTACTGGCACAGCCGTGCTTTCCCTGTCATGGACGGTGGAGATGATGGAAGTGAACTGGACAGGAAGGACTTGTGCTGCGTTAGAAGCAATGAGGGCTTCACATAGGCAGGACTTGGTGTATGGCAAGAGCTGGAGACGCTGCGTTCCTTCAGGGTGTGTCTCTTGAGGTCCAGGCCTGGTGTAGGGTTAGGTTGAAATAGGGCTGGCTGGGACTGGAGAGGGAGGAGGTGACGTAGCCCCGGGGTTTGGCTTCTCCTTGGGTCTGACTGGAGGCTGAGTGACTGATTGCTAAGCGGCAATCCTGGGCACTGGGGTTTCATTTTGGGGTGTGGGCGGGGCAATAAATAGAAGCCAAATCTTCTTGTACGCAATAAAATTGAAGCGAACTTTCTAAACCTGGTGCTGCCTCTTTCAGTAGCTGGTCAGAACGTCCCTCGCTCGGGCTGGCAATCGCAGGGCGATGAAGCGGTCGGCTTCACGTCTCTCCCTTGACATGGTGCAGTGCAGGTTTTCCCCCGTTTCCTTGTTGGTCTTCCCAACCTGTGGCCTTTCAGCCAACCCGTAAGTGCTGGTGACAGGCTGTGAGCATCTCCTTGCTCTCTGAGGACTGACAGAAAGAAACCAGAGGAGGGGAAGCAGCCCGGCAGGAAGAAGGGTGTCCCGTGCTCAGCCCCTTGAGTTGGCCTCTCTTCCCTGAGGGCTCTTTCAGCTTCTGATGGATGCACCGTGTGTTGCTGTTTGCCCTGGGAAGCCCAGCTGCACGCTGGCAGCCGTGGCCTGTGCATCAGCCTCCCCTTGAGGCCCAAGGAGTTGTTTGTTTTTATGTATTCACTATTGGTGTGGCATTTTGTTGTTTTGTTCTGCTTTGAGATCAAGGGGTAATTTAACACCGTTGGAAGTCATTGGGGTTCAGGAGTAGCACATGTAGAATTTTGATCATGCAGCAAGTTGTGATTTCTACTGTGTTAAAGAACTGGCACACACATATACGCCTGCAGCCGGAGCTTGATTGACTCTCGTCAATACGGCCTTCCAAAGCCCGGCCCTGGGGAGTTGTCCAAAAATTTTCCAACCTTTTGTATTACCTAAGTTTATTTTAAACAGACAAGGAGGAGTAATCTCTTAAAGGCTTTTTTAAAGGCATTGGACTAGGTTTTGATTATCACGTCTCAGGAAGCTTCTGCATTCCACCTAGTGCTAATGTGATACATCAAGAGCAGATGACACAAGAGATTCAGGCCTTGCTGCCAGTCTTTTACGAATCAGAACTTTGTTTCATGTTGCCAGATATTGTGGTTTCCTTTTCAGGGGATTCCTTTGCTGTATAATAAGAAGGCCGAGGGCATCCTGGCCTGCATGGGAAACAGTGTTGCCAGCAGGAGCAGAGAGGTGATTGTCCCCCTGTTGTCAGCACTGATGAGGCCGCAGCTCGAGTGCTGTGTTCAGTTTTGGGCCCCTCAGTGCAAGAAAGACATCGAGGCCCTGGAACGCGTTCAGAGGAGGGCAACAAAGCTGGTGAGGGGTCTGGAGCACAGGCCGTATGAGGAGCGGCTGAGGGAGCTGGGATTGTTCAGCCTGGAGAAGAGGAGGCTCAGGGGAGACCTCATTGCTCTCTCTAACTTCCTGAAGGGAGGCTGTAGTGAGCTGGGGCTCGGCCTCTTCTCTCGTGTCATTAATGATAGGACCAGAGGGAATGGCTTCAAGCTGCGACAGGGGAGATTCAGGCTGGACACTACGAGGTATTACTGCTCAGAAAGGGTGGCCAGGCACTGGAATGGACACAGGGAGGTGGTGAAGGGAAGGGGACGAGGGCGAGGAAGGAAGGAAGGGGAGGGGAAGGTAAAGGAAGGAAAGCGAGAGGAAAGACACGAAATGAGACGTGAATTTTGGGTCCTTTTCCGGCAGCCGCCCCCCCCCAACAGGCCCCAGCCCGGCCTGAGCCACGTGACAGTGCCAGTGCCAGTGACAGGAAGTGCTTCCTGCAGGCGGCGGAGAGCACTTCCGGGCCATGGCGGCATGGCGGCCATGAGCGGGGCCGGGAGGAGCGGGCTCTGTGCTGCGAACGGGGTCGGGCCTCGGGGCGGGGGCACGGAGGGGCTGTCGGGGGAGGAGCTCGCGGCGCTGCCGGCACCCAGAGGCGGCTCCCGGGCGGCTCCACGGTCTCGCTGTGCTGCGGAGTCACCCGGCCGGCCCCAAAAGCCTGGAGGCAGAGCCTGAGCCGGCCCCGGCCCGGATCGTGTGGTGCGGCTCCGGCCGTGCTGGGCTGTGCGGCAGGAAGATGACTTGCGGAATCAAACTCTATAACCCAAAGATGGGTTCTAAAGCAGGTATGTTTATTCCAGCGTTGCGCAGCGCCGGGTGCAAGCGGGAGAGCTCCACCAAACTTGCACACCGTAAGGAGAAAAGTGTGTTACAGATATAGGTTAAGCTAATACGTAATCAATAGTCTCCTCCTCAGTTTGATTACATATTCATTACATTCCCTAGGACCCCATTCCCCGCGACCCTTGCCGTTGTTTTGGGGTGAAATTCTTCTTCTGTTTTCTTCTTGGTGTTATCTGCTGGTATCGTTCTCCCATGTCAGCATCATCTTGCCCGGGGGTATCTAATCCTTCTTCTTGTCAGAGGTCTCCGGACAATTTCTTCTAGCAGGCTTTTACCTGCTAGATTCTTAATGGGTCTCAAAATAGGCTCCACTCTCTACCTTTTGTCTCAGCTCATGTCTCTTCCAAACCCCATATTCTCTTCTGGTATCCTGGCACAGACACAAAAAGCATCTTATAACAACACAAGTAAAATACACCAAGAGTAGCAAGGTGATGCAGACTAAGAAAAACTGTTTTAGTCATCCTAAATTTGGCAACTAGTAAGTTTATCCCATGGTCCAGAGAAAACTATTCCCCAATCGGTGTTATCCCTGCCTACTCCATGTTGCAATGCAACTTTGGATAAACAGGATACCTCCTCTTGTATTGTCCATCAGGCATCTGCAGCAGCATCCTGAATTGTTTCTAAGGTTACAGAAATTTTCATACAGCGATACCCCCCCTTTTCTTGGGAGTTCTGTGAAATCAATTTGCCACTGTTTCCCTGGAAGGCCCTTTCCCGTGATGCGCACTTGTGCTCTGTTCCTGGTACTGGTACTGTACTTTGTAGTGTTGGTTTGCCCAATATATTCTCTTATCTTCCCTTATAACCAATTTCCATAAAATACTAAAGGGCATAACTGTGTGTCCATTTGGGCATGCACCCATCTGTCAGCTTGCTCTCTTCCTTTCTAAATCATTAATTGGACTCCTGTTCTCTTTAGAATATTTTACAGGTTTTGACTTGGCTTCAGAGATTTTAAGTTTACCGTCTGGAATTGAAGCCCTCTTCAACTGCCTGTTCTGCCACCTGATCTATCATCTGATTTTCTGTTTCCTGTACAGTGTTACATTTCTGATGTCCTTTACAACATATAATAGCCATTGATAGATTTACATCAGGCTGTTTTCCTTGTGTGTGAGCAATCCTTGCTCTTTTCAGATGGTACTATGAGCGTGTGGCACCCAAACACATATTTGTCCATATGATGAAAGCTCTTGTCAAGGTAGTTATTTCAGTCTTCTGAGGGGAAGTCCCCACAGCTGGTGGTTGTGCTTCGATTACCTGGTCAGTAGCAGTTACTGCATGTCCTGCCTTACAGTCTCCTTGTCTCATAAAACTGCGGCTGCTGGTAAACCAGGTGTCTTCTGCATCTTCTAAGGGTTTGTCCTTCAAGTTCGACTGACCGGCTGGAATGTGCAGCTTCAGTTGTTTCAAAGCAGTCATGTAATACTGGTTCTCCGGGAGTTCCACTAAGGAAAGATACTGGGTTGACAATATTAGTCACAATTATTTCTACATCACCCTGCTTTACCAGGATGGCCTGGTATTTCAGGAGTCTTTGGGGTGAGAACCAATGAACCAGTGTCCCCCTTTCTGTCACCAATACGGTAAACACTGTATGAGATATTAAAACTGGTATCCTTTGGCCCAGTGTAGATTTATGGGCTTCTTGAATATTGAGCACTAGTGCAGCCACTGCCCTCAGGCACCCTGGCCATCCATGGTCAGCACCCTCCTGTCATTCCTGGGAACGTATGGAGTTCCTTGACAGTTTGCAGCTCAGGGGCTTAGCAGATGGCTTCTTTCTTGGCAGTCCTTAAGGTTCTAAGTCCAGCTGTAATTTCTGAGTTATTTGTGCTTTCTGTAAACCAAGAGACTCAGCAAACTCTCAGTCTATTATACACAGTCCTTTTGTCACTGTGGCATCCACATGCTCCAGTGAAGTTCCACCCTAGGATGGAGGATCCCAGGTCTCAGGCTCACGAGTTGACCGGTTCTCAAAAATCATTAAGCTGTTCTCACAACCCTGGGTAACACTGTCCAGGTTAACTGAGTCTCTTCTCCCTCTATTAGGGCTTTCCTATTCAAAGGCAAATAACCTTAGGCTTCCTTTGGCCAAACCAGGCAGAAGAGACATCCCTCAAATCCAGAAGGTAAACTCCACCTATTCATTCCTTAACTTGGTTGATAAAGTGCATGGATTTTCCATCACTGAGTGTATCCATTCAACGATTCCATTACTTGCCCTCATGTCTTCTACCAAACTAAAGCACTTGCTATCCGAAAATTTAGCAAATTGTCAAAATTGGAGTTTTGTATTTGGATTCCCATTCAATTAGTAATTCAAACTCAAAAAAATTATCTATTATTTCTTTTATCCTTCTACAGTCACATATCCTCAAAGGGCACCACTTTACCCTGACTGGGTGAGCTCTTGCTTTTAACTTGTATTAGGGCTTAATTTTTGGCCCTGATGCCCACACCCCTACGTGTGTCTTATTTGAGTTTGCTGTGGCTCCTGGGGGTATAACATTGTTTTTCCCAGTTTGTGTTAATAGTCAGACTTACAAATCTTAATCAGCCAATATTGTTTGACCCTTAGCTCCAGTTTTATTAATTTTCTTGCCAGGGTAAGGTACAGGTACAAGGATTCCTGTATTCCTACTTGTTTTCTTAGCTTATATTTAATTAATTCCAAAAGTAAGCCTTTTCTTGTTGGGCAGTAGCACCTACTACTGTTACAAAACCATCTGTGGGTAGTAAGAAGCTCCCATATCCATCAGAAAATGAACTACTTTATCCTGCTTCCCTAGCTGCAGTTTCATCGGTGTATCTGCTAGGGTAAACTTCCCAAGTTCTCATTGTTCAGCTCTGCAATCAGAGACAATTCCTTCTCACTCAGCTTGGTCGGATTTCTCTACCAGTGTCCCATTGCAGTTTGTACACTGCTTTCATTCCAGCGGGGCAGAGCCCTCCCTGGGCTCCTCAAGCCTCCCTCCCCCCCTTCCTCGTGGGGGATCCCTGGGTCCTATGGCCCTACTCTAGCACCACAGCAGTAACAGCTGTTATTATTCTCAATTTCCTGAACATCTCTGATTCCCAATCAGGTGTTTGTTTTGTTTTTTGTTGTTGTTGTTGTTTGTTTGTTTTCTTCTTATTGTACACCTCTCTTCAGACCTGACATCCCTGTTTTTATTTTTGCCTTCCTCAACCTGTGTCCTTCCCAAACTTTCTCACTTTCCAAACTCTAATCACTACATTTCACCTCCTCTCCAGAGCCATCCAGTGCTGCCCAGATTTCAGATTTCCCAGATCTCTGCACATGAAGGCTATTCTCACTTCCAGTGCTCTGTCCTCTCCACCTTCCCCTTTGCTGTTTACAGCAGCAGTCTCTGACCCTGGCTCCCTCTCCCACTCTGAGAGTTCTGATTGCAGGGGAACGGTGCGGGGGGGTTGTTCTCATGCCAGCACAGATAAACTCACTTTCTCTTTAACCCTTTTTCCTCTGTACCCTATTCCACTATTTGTACCCTCAGTTACACTTCCACGTACCCTCAACTATACTTCCGTATGCCATTAACAACTACACTTTCTTATACCAGCAAAACAGTGTGTCCCATTCCCTCAAAACCCACAAATCAAACAACACAGTTCTTCAGTTTCCATAAACACCCTTACTACCGTATAACTTTCCCTTAGCAATCCATATCGTTCAGTTATAAACCTCTCGCCACAGAGCCAGCACTGACTGACCCACCTCCCTTACACCTCTTCGCAGGCAGAACACAGTATCACATAAATGGGTTGATACTCATTCCACACGGCCATCCCTCTATATGTTCATTGTCCCTATCCTCTAGCTTATACATCAACCACCACTGATTACAATATTTAATCAGGATTTTTTTCGGCTCAGGGTTCCTCCTGGTTCCCCAGCGATATCTCGCCAATGTGCCAGTATACACCCCAGGGGTGAGCGCGCAGGGACCTCTTTGCTCTGTGATTTTCCCATCATAACTTAATATAGACCACCGTATTCTTTTATAAGTAAAACCACTTCTGACACAACAGCATTGTTATGACTTATGACCACATACTTTACAACAACCGGTAATTAATAATACAAAATAAACACGTATTAAAACAAAGACAAACAAGTATTGGAGACAACTTTCGCTTCGTCCTTTCCTGGGAACCGTGGGTCAGGACTCCGCACTCGCCCCGCAGCTGTGCTGCATCTCACTCACACCACGCTCACATGACAAACAAATTCAAACAAAATTACATTTTCATATATCATTTGTTAAGCTTAACCAAAGATGTTAAGAACACCGGTGCTAGTTGTTGACTTAGGTCACCTATATAGACAGTGCTGTACGATACCAATTATCCCAGGATTACCCAAATCACCCTGTACAAGAGAGCAGAAAAGCTCTGCCCAATTAGCAATCACCTGAATGTGAGCAATAGCTCTTTTACCATGCGTACGACTTACTGGCCCCTTTGTAGGCACTCCCTAGGGAGTCCTCCTAACCCAGCCGGCAACCTAACCAAATCTGTGAGCTCACATCCCTGGGGGGAGCACGTCGACTCCACTGTGCCCTGCGTAGGACGTCTCCTCACGACTTATGGGTCCCCCGTTTCCCAGTTTCACATACCTTATCCGCCGATAGATGGTTCTTGTCTCCTCCTGCAGTGATCAGATGAGGGAGGGGAGTCCTTCCGAGAAATCTCAGGGTGCGCCAAAGGCGTCCCCCTTCTCAGCTGGTCCTGCAGCCGAACAGAGAGGGTCCCATCTGGGGTGCCAAACTGACTTGCGGAATCAAACTCTATAATCCAAAGATGGGTTATAAAGCAGGTATGTTTATTCCAGCGTTGTGCAGCGCCGGGTGCAAGCGGGAGAGCTCCACCAAACTTGCACACCGTAAGGAGAAAAGTGTGTTACAGATATAGGTCAAGCTAATACATAATCAATAGTCTCCTCCTCAGTTTGATTACATATTCATTACATTCCCTATGACCCCATTCCCTCATTCCCCTGACCCCATTCCCCGCAACCCTTGCCGTTGTTTTGGGGTGAAATTCTTCTGTTTTCTTCTTGGTGTTATCTGCTGTTATCGTTCTCCCATGTCAGCATCATCTTGCCCGGGGGTATCTAATCCTTCTTGTGAGAGGCCTCTGGACAATTTCTTCTTATCTTTATTGCCCTCTTCTCTGGTTTTATTTTGACTAAGTGTCTGTAATTCCCCCTATCCCTGCACTTTTAAATGTAAACTATCTGCAGTTACCCTTTGTCTTGGTTTCTGTGAAGTTCCCCTTTCCCTTTCTATAGCAAAGTGTTACCTTGCCTCCATTTTGGGGCTTTGCTCACTCTTCAAAGAGGAAGACGGCCGTTCGTTTGCCGGCTGCTCACTGGCTGTAAGATCCGGGTGGTGCCGAGGCCCGGTTAAGAAACGGCGTGGATGAAGGTTTGTACGGATGGAGTGGGTCTGGATTGCAGTGAGCGGGACAAGTCCGGGCTGCGGTTTGGCGTGGTTGTGTTGGTAGCTTTGAAGGGCTGCCTTCATAGGGTGGAGGGAGGGAGAGGGAGGGAGCTTTGAACAGTGCGGGCAGTCAGGAGCACATCTCGTTTCTGCCTGCTGTGTTGGCGCTGCCGTAAGTCTTTGGGTCCGCAGGGAGGCTCTCCCTGGGGGTGTCCCGATTCGAAGGCAGGATTCAATCCCGCCGCAGCCCGTCCATGGCAGGCAAACGCTTCTCTCCTCTGCTCTTGGGACTCAGCAGTGCCAGGGGTTTCACAGCGCGCGTGTTGCAGTGGCTGGCAGCCTCCGTGTGTTTCTCTATTGCATACAGGATCCCATGGTGGAGCCGCGTCAGAAGCAGACGTTGGTGTCTTGTGGCAGGAGCAAGGGCAGTGGAAGCGCTGCCCAGGGCAGGGCGGTGGTGACTGCCATGAGAGCGGAGGTCTGATGCCATCTGCGAGGGATGGGATTTGCATCCGGTGGCTTTTCCGTTGCAGAATGTCCAGCAGCAGAGCGTGAGTGGCCGTGAAATGAAGCTGGGCCCCAGGAGAGCCGCCTGGAGCTGCGTCACGAGCTTCGTGCGTGGCCAGCGCAAGGTAGGTGTGCCTTACTGTAAGCGTGCGCTGAAGCAGTGTTGGTTAAGCACGGCTCACTCCTCTGTCTGCAACAGATGGGCTTTCTGCGCGCTTTATTGCTGTGGCCGTAGAATTCCCTCTTTCTTACCATCTGATCTGTGAAGGCTTTTGTGTGGGAAGGTTTTGAGGAATGAGGGAGTAGAAATTGCTTTAGTCACGAGTCATCTGGAAAGGTTTCACAGAAACGGTGACATTTGCAGAAGGAACGTATTGGCATTGGCAGTTGTGCCAAATACTCACTGGGATGGAGAGGAGGGAGTACCTGCAGAAGACCGTTCTCTTCTGGTTTTGAGGAAGCCGGGCAGAGCTCAGATTGCAGCTTAAGCAATGTTCTTTTGTCACACTCTGTGTCCTGTGTTGCATTCCCCAGAGTTTCATCTCTCCTTTCGATTCCAGTTCTCCTGACAGGTTAGGCTTGAATTCAGCATAATATCTGCTTCTCCCTGGGTTCAGGTTCTTTGGGTCTCCTGCCTGCTTTTCTCCCTTTTCTTAATGGTGAGTGGAGTTTTTTTTTTCTTTACCACAGAGCAAAGATTCGTGATTAACAGAAACAAATATGGAACATATTAGATGAATACAGCTCTGCATTTTTTTCTTCCTCCAAATACCAGGGGTTTGCTGTGCTCTCATTAATATCATCAGTGAGTAGATGCTGCCTTCTGTTGGAGCCTAAAATGCTTTCTGGAGCATGCTCTTCATCCTGGGGGTGTCCTAGGGGAGAACTCGGAAGATGTGTGCTGGGAAAAGCATGAGCATTTATGCTCCAGCTGCCTGATGCTCCCCATAGAAAAATCCCGGTTCCCAACAGAGACCCCCAGCTGTAGCCCAGATGGGTTCAGGCACCTTTTCTTTGTATGCTCTTCCACGCGGTCCCGGAGGGGTGCTGCACGTGGCCAGGAGGCAGCATTTGTAAAGCTGCTGAGTGCCAGGCTCCAGGTCACCCTGGCCCCTCCATAGCTTTGGCAATCAAGGCCTGAGTCTCCCATCCCGTTACCTGGCCCCTTCCCTGTCACTAAGGGAGAGGAAGATCAGAGCATGCAATGGGAACATCCCTCTTCTGTTCTTTATTCTAGATGATGATATTGGTATTCCTCCAGACGACTGGAAGGA
The DNA here is from genome assembly GCF_054131305.1 of Coturnix japonica. Taxonomy (NCBI): domain Eukaryota; kingdom Metazoa; phylum Chordata; class Aves; order Galliformes; family Phasianidae; genus Coturnix; species Coturnix japonica. Next base: position 63,509 of record NC_140697.1, read on the forward strand.
GACTGCTTTTGTGCCTCAGGGGAAACTCCAAGGTAAGTTGTGTCTGTTTCCTTGGAAGTCGAAAAATTAGTGCTGTAATAGCTTATTTGGGTACGTAAGGACCTCCAAAGGTCTTTCAAGTCTCTTTGTGCTTTGAAGGTCGTACACAGATCAGTCATTAGTACTTTTTTACTTGGAGAATTGTAACATTTCAGTGGGAAGGCGGCCCTTGCCAATCTTTGCTCCTATACCTTTGCTGTTTGGGCCATGTCATTCCCTGACCTGCAGCCAGTCCTCACAGGTCACTGCAGGAAAAAAAACAAAGCAGACCCCAGTGCGCAGTGGAAGCTCTCCTCACCTGTGTCTGATCACTCTTGTGCCTGCAGGCCCCTTTGGTGCATTTCCAGAGCAAAGTCGTGTCCCTGAGCCTGGGGTGGATGCCAGAGGTAAGTCACCAGTCTTCATCTCATGATCTTTGCTCAAATTTGGCCGTGGAAGTTCAGGAGGGGTTCATCTTTTCACTGCCTGGTGATTTCTTCTCCATGAGAAGCTTGGGTAGTCACTGTTTCTTGGGTGCTGCATGCTCCCAGCATCCCATTGACTTTGTCTCCGTACATCAGAGATCTCCCCACTAAGAAAACCTTGAGGGGCCAAATGTTCTTCTATGCCTTCTCTGAAGATTGTTTTACATGGCCTGGAGAGAGTATCTGGAAAGCTGCTGAGTGCCAGCCAACTGCCCACCTGGCCTCTCTGCAGCTTTGCAGCTTTTGACCCAGGTCTGGGTGCCATGTCATCACCTGAGCCCCTTCCAGTCACTGCAGGTCCCTAAGGAAGAGAGAAATCACAGCATACCATGGCACCCAAACAGCAGCACCCTGGCACATGAGTGGCAGGCCCAGCTGCCCCCAGGCATCAACACCAGGAGATGTTTTTCATCGATGCTGTGCCTATAAGCAGTGCCTTGCCAAAGCCTCAGCACAATCCAGCCTGTGAGCCTCAGGGCAATCCCAAAGGAAAGGGCCTTTAGATCTTGCCCTTCCTCTTCTACCCCCTTCCATTCTCCAGGCAGTTCTACACACGGTTTCTTTTTGGACTGTCACGGTGCCACTGCAGGCACCCAACAACTGTTTGCCAGATGCTTCTGTGTGGCAGGGAGAGGAGAGTGCTGTGGAGCAGTGCTGTCATTCCAGTCTAAACAGGTGTCTGACAGGAGCTGCTCTGTCTGTGTTTGTTGACAGCTCCTCATGGAGTTGAATGGCATCCAGTTTCCCAGCTGAGCTCCAGGACAGAAGTCCCAGCGATTCGAATGGGTACGTCATGAGATTTTAGTTCCTTTGAGAGATGCCAGCTCACAGTCCTAATGTCAGCCAGGCATGTCTGCAGGTGTGAGTGAGAATGCACACCTGTGTGTGTGTGCCCTGCCCTCGCACAATGCCCTGGTCCCATTCAGTGATGCCGTTATGCGTTTATGTAAGTTGCGGTGTGTGGTGAAAAGTTCTCATTCTTTGGTTGCAGAAGTGCCTCCAGGGAAGGCCGTGCTAAATCCTTAGTTGTGCTGGACCCCCACAGGCATCCCAGGGGTGGCTGTTGTCGTTCCTGGCTTCACTGAAAAGACCATTCAGTTTAATACCTTGTTTGTCTGAAAGTTATCTTAATGCTTTCTGTTTAGGTCCTGAGAAACAAAAAGAGGCCCTGGAAACAGGAAAACATCTGCAGACACTGCCCCCTCTGCTAGTGAAAATAATGAAGGACAAAGCACGTGGTAGGTGTATTTCCATCTGTTCCCTGAAAGACTTGTGAAGCTGAATTTCTAGAAATACATGTGGAGAAACTGTACCATCTTCCTGATGAGAAACAGTTACTTACAGTCCCACTCTCTTACCTCCTTTCTAAAGAGACAGGTGGAGCACCTATGCGCTGGCTTGCATTTCAGAACGGCAGAGTTCGCACACTGACTGTCCCCCTGAGAGTAAAAGAGGCCATGCAGACAGCAACTGTCACTCCAGGTAAGGGCCGCTCATAGTGGCTTCATGGTTAGAGGTTGCTCCCCTCCCACTGCAGCCAGTTCCCAGGGACTTAGGAACTTTGTCCTTTTGGGAACTAGGCCACCAGAACCACATTCAGCAGATAAGGAGAGGAAACAGGACCCTCCATAGTACCTCCTGTGCACAGTCCCCGCATTCCAGAGCTTGCTGTGCTTCCCCTGAGCCACCAGGCACAACAGCAGCCCGGAGCGGGATCCTTCCTGTGGTTGTTCTTGTCCATGTCACTCAAAGCAGCAGCTGGTGAAACAGATCCACATTGTTTTTCCAGGTGCGGATGGTGAGGAACATGCAAATGCCGCAGTAGATAATTTTATCGAGAAGTACTGCCTGGGATTCAGTGTAGCTATCTTCGTTACCACGCTGATGGCAATGTTTTCGTGCTATCGTCTTATCCGGCAACGCAGGCAGATAAACCAGTGAGTTCTTGTTCACCCCCACCCCCACCCTGCCCCCCTCTTTACTATAGGGCTCCTGTGAGCCAGGAGGCATTTCTAGTTAAAGCAGCATAGAGAAGCCAGTTAGTTGTTGCCTAACACTGTCTGAGATTGATGCTGTCAGACATTTAACTGGCCTCGCCATTCCTGCTGCATGTTCTTACTGCTGGGCCTGAGACAGGCCGGGAGCTGAGGGTGGCTCTATCATGCACTGTGAGGAAGGAGAGCAGGGGGTTCTCCTGTGCCCTCAGCACGTTTCTCTCTCTGTAGGCGCCTTGCTGAAGATGCTGTATTCCTGTGTCTTGCTCATGCTTGGACAAACAGGATGCTTGCCTCGAGGCGCCAGATAGAAAAGACGGGGCACGAACAACCGGTGCCTGTGCAGTGACGATCTGCCCACCAGCCACAGAGCACCACCAGAGCAGCCCCTGCCAGGCCTGATGGATGTAGGGCTCGGCTGCCCCCACTGCAGCCCCCGTAGCCCACCAGCCCAGGCTCCATGGCCCCCGGGAAGTACATCAGGCCCAGCAGCCCCTATCCACCCTGGGCATCAACACCTCTTTCAGGGGACAGGAGGGACCCAGCTGGTTTGGAAGCTTGCAGTCATCGGCTGGCACCCAAACAGCAGCACCATGGCATCAACACCACCCTCCTGTCCCCCACCACCATCCTTCAGGGGTTGACAGTGGCTCCCTCAGAGCGTCACCCGCGGGCAGCCACTGCCTCAGGGAAGCTTGAGAGGCCCGTCAGCCCCCAGCACCATCTCTGCCCTCACCCTCCCCTCCACCATCCATCAGGGGATGGAAGTGACCCCAGCAGAGTATAGACCTGGGAACATCATCCAACAGACAGACGACCATTGCCTGGGGGAAGCCAACTGGCCCAGCAGCCCCCTGCCTCCCCCAGGAACTGTCACCAACCTCCCACTTCCCTTCACCATCCTTCAGAAGGATGGAGCAGCCCCCGCAGGGTGTCAGTTTGAGGGCATCATCCGATGAGAAGTATGACAGGCCCAGCAGCCCCAAGATCCCCCCAGCACCACCTCTCTCTTCATGCCCCTCTCCACCATTGGTCAGGGGGTGGGAGCATCATCACTGGTCAACACAACAGGGGCTTCTTTCTTTAACATCCTTATTACACCTTCTGAACTGAGTATAGCTTTTCTACAAAAATTCTCAGCACCACAAATGATCATATTCAAAACATCTATAACTATATGGAATATAGATATTGTAAATTAATTCAATAAAATTCAACAACAAAACAAAATAACCAAGAAGCTGCTTCCTTCAAAAGGCAGAGTATTCTGACGAGGAGAAAACAGCAATACTAACCTCACGTCACGGTGTTGCCATCAGGGCTCAAGCTCAGGCAGCCAGCTGACCAGGGCAGAATTTGTGTTAGATGCTGCTCAGCGACAACACCCAGAATGAAGTAGCAAGGATGTGAAGTGTAGGAGACTACTTGCACTTATCACATTCTGTCTGCTGTAACAGCACTACTCAAAGATTTCTAATCAGGCCAAGATCTTTGTGAAGCAGCAGTTTGTTCATTACTGCCATCATGGGCGCACACCCCTACTGACTGTCGGGCAGGGCTGCAGTGGGGAACGCCCTCCACACGCAGCCCTGGGCAGGCAAGGGCTGTCGGTGCACAGTGCCACAGGCTCTTTGCCATCTGCCCACATATGGGCTGGCTTTGCACTGCCAGGCACATTGTCTTGCCTGGGCATTGCAGGTCCTTGCTTGGTGGTATGCAGAGACAATGGGGCCAATCCTTGATGGTTTTGCAGCTTGTTCCCACTTTGAAGTGGAGGTTTGGCAGGAAGGTCAGGAGACACAGCTGGGATGGCTGTGCAACAGCATGCAAATGGTACCAGTTTGACAAGGGATGTGTTGGGCCTGTCCTCCAGCCCCCTCCATCCTATGCAGAATGCCACTCCCAGCAGCACAGGTGCCATTTTGGAATCTTCCCCATGGCACAGCTGTCATAATTCCCCCCTTTTCTTCTTTATACTCTGTTGATTTCTGCAATTCTTTTCTAAGGTACAATCCTATGTACATATCTTCCTCACTCTCTTCATTCTCCAGTTCTTCTAGTACCATCATTTTGTCCAAGTATGGTGATGGCCCTATTGGCATTTGCTTTGTTAGTGCTGTCTCAGTCAGTCATTTAGCTTGGAGAAGAGCAGTTTGTTCTGAATTGCCTTGACCTGTTAACAGACCATCTCTTTGACCTGACTTCGAGTGGAAGCAGTTTTTCATTATAATTCACTGTGTTTGAAGTAGCGTAACAGTGTATGCAACGCTAGGCTTTGGAAAGTCACAGAGCTGCGTGTCATCAACAGAAGTGACAAATCACATCATGCTGATTAATGGCATTACCTGAAGGAAGATAGTGACATGACATTGCATTAAATGGGATCAAGAACCTTAAGGGCATCCTATGATAACGTCTGTATTGGGCAGAGGACGAATCTCCTTTCAGTGCAGTCATCTGCTTGTTAAAACAAGACTTAGGTCTAGTCAAGGAAGACCTAGTCTAACATGCTGTACAATGCAAGGATGTGTTATGATGTTATACTGCACCATCAACACTGCTAACTGTGCCTTTCTGATAACCAGTGCTAAAACTACCAAATTGACTCCATTAATAAATCATTAAAAAGCTCAGATGAGCTGCTTGTATGCTACAGCATGACTGGCACCTCAGAGGATTTCCCAGTAGAAAGGATTTGTCACTTAATACAGTCTGAGTAGGTGAAATTGCCTCTGCTATACATTTAGTGTTGTCGGACCTGAAGGCAAAAGGTCAGCGTGCTGGGACAAACAGCCACACACCAATCTGGTTAAATATAGCTGCGTCCATTTATTGCACGAAAAGCCATACTTTTATAGCAGACAGACGAGGGCGTCCAAAAAATCACACACCCTAATTGGAGGAAAGCTACTGCAATAACAACCCTAAAACCCCCCTTCAAAGTCTTGAGCCATTCATTCTTATCCTAGAGGTGTCCTTGTTTCTCATACTGTTTATCCTACTCCGCAGCTGCTGCTCTGTGAAGTCCTTATCTTGATCCATGGCTGCTGCTCTGTAAAATTCTTCTTGTATTACCACATTTCCCCCCTTTTTATTAATTACCAAGCTAGTACCTATAGAATAACAACACTACTTATATTAATAACATAACCACTATAACTCAATCAAGACCTCGATTAACAATGCTCTAAAAGTGAAAAAAGAGACAAGTCAAACACAGCATAACAACATTACTGTTAAGACTACTAAAAAGAACAGACATGTTTGCTCTGCAACCTAAGTTTCTGCAACCTGGAAATAAATCCCTGAGGGTCCCATTGTGTTATTCTGTAACTAGTTAGGAAAAGTCTTCAACTTTCATATACTCTGATATATTGATTTTTAATGACCACTAAAATTTGTGCAGCAAATGCTTTTAGGATGCTCATAACCATGCTTTTGAGCTAATAATTGATTAATGATCACACAATTTTATGAGGTAGCACATCAAATAGAACCAGTTTTAGAGGAACAAATGTACTAGAGTATCACTAGGGGCATTATTACTTACTGACCCTTGAGAAACAGCAAACCGTGTTGGTGGTGGATGCGACAGGTAGTGCCAACAGGGTGTCCCCTGCTTCAAAGGGCACCTTTCCTCTCTCACTCACCACAGATTCTCTCCTGCATTCAGGGTCTGAAGGATTTCTTCCAGTTGTGCACCATATCCGTGTGGCCAGTGCGTGATACAGAGCCCAAGTGGAACACCCGCTTGGAAAATGAAATAAACTATCAAATTTAGTTCTATTTGCATGCACTTTTGTCTCAAGTGATGCATAGTCATATTTTAAAAATCCCAATTAGTTGGATGTAAGAGAGGTATTCATTCTATGATACAGGGTCATCCCTTTGCCTGGGATTCCTTTCCAGGTTTTGTCTTTGCAAATTAAGAAAAGCTAATTAATAGGCTGATAACATCATAACCAAGCAGTACTAATACATTAAAAAAGCTATTCCCATAGATTCTAGCACTGATTACATCAAGTCCTGTTTAATACACATTTGATCTATTACTAAAATAGAAGAAGCTCACAACAACCTGGATAATGCCTAAAACTCTAATTCTTGAGACTACATTGGTAACACAGAAAATCACACACTATGTCAAACCATTACTAATATTATCTATAACACAACAAATTACAAAGCAGTACCACTAAGTAAGAGGCACACAATCACAGTTATTATAAAGGCTGGATGCTATTTTCTGCCTTCAAATGAGACCAAACATATCATGCTGGAAACCACGTAGGGCCAGTCCCTGTGGAAATACGAGCATATCCACGACCCCAAGTTATCAGTGGTAGGGGACTGTCCCAAAGTCCTGTGGCCATATTCCAAGCATTAACCATAGGCTGTTCCTTTAGCATTAGGGAAGCCTCAAAATGACAATCCACATTAGCTGTATATGCACGATCACAATTCAAAAAATTCAGCACAAGCAAAGCCTTACATAATTTTTGTTGTGGTGTGCCTCCCATATTCCCCCTTTTTTGTTTAGTAAGAATGGATTTCAATGTTTGATGAGTGTGCTCAATGATAGTTTGTCCAGTGGGAGACTGAGCAGTGCCTGTAATATGTTTAACACCCCATTCTTGGAGGAAAGTTTGAGTGGCCAGTCCATCCTTGTCTTTACTGAAGTTATGTGCAGGCATGTCTGGGTGTATGCAGCCATGTCCGGGCATTTCCCTGTATGGGCACTGCATCTGGCCCTCATGTGAGTGCTCACCACCACAGTGTCAGAGATGAAGAATCCTGTCGCTTTTGGCTTTGCCCACACTAGTGAGGTCACTGTGAAGGGAAGACTGGGGGACTTAAGGGTCTCTCCACAACTACCCATCCCATAATCTCCTCTTTGTCAGTCAATCAAACCCCATCTCCCCCCATGTTATAACTCAGTGGTCACCTTGTGATCCCTTATTGCACTTCAAAGACCCAGCTGCTCCTGCTCACCTCCAAAAGCACTGACACTCTGGTGTGTACCTTGGGCCTGGCCATGGCCATGGTTGGCATCATCACAGGCACCGTTCTCAGTGTCAAGGTCACGCAGATGAATGGTGCCCATAGCCAGAGGAGCCTGCTGCAATGAGAGGGCAGCATCCCATGTGCCCTCATAGCCCCACATCCCCATCCTGACCCACACATCCCCTTCTGTGGGACCTGTCCTTGGGGTGCTTGGTCAGAGGAAAGGTGCTTGGAGACAGCCTGGCCCCACTGCTGACCTGTTTCACTGCAGTGTTTGTGGCCCTGTGCACCGGTGCTAGGAGGTCTGGGAGGTCCATGAGGGCAACTGCTGATGACCAAAAGGGACCATGGGAGAATGTGAAGTGTTTACAGTGGGATCTCAAGATGAGGGAAAATGGGGTAAGAATGGGGTGACAAAGAGGTGATTATGGGAGTATCTTGGGATACTCCCAAGTGACACCAGTGCGACTGTTGGGTGACCATGAAGTTACAATGAAGGAACCGGTGGTGCAGTGGTAGGAATGCTGCGTTGCAACACTGGGGCCCGGGTGTTTGAATCCCCCTGTGGTGCAAGTGGTAGAAGCGTCGCTCTGCAGCACAGAGGCTCGAATCCCGGGGGCTGGACTCGATGATCTCCAAGGTCCCTTCCAACCTGCACGAGACTGTGATACTGTGAACTATGGGGTGACCATGAAGAGACCATGGGCAGAATACTGTGTGGCCATGAATTAACCATGCAATGATACATGTATGACCATAGAGTGACCACAGACTGGAAAGGATGGGAAGAGCCTGGGGAGTGGTACAGGAAGCAACTGAGTGTCCCACAGAAAAATGATGGGGAGCAGTGAGCAGCAGGGCTGGGTGGTATCACTGGTCTATAGTGAGAGCGCTGCCTCACAGGGCTCCCTCTTATACTTGGCCACCATGAAGTACAGAAGGGGGTGGAGAAATTGAATGAAATAATGAAATGAAATGAAATGAAATGAAATGAAATGAAATGAAATGAAATGAAATGAAATGAAATGCTGTCTGCATCCCAATGCTGCCCTCCACATCTCCTTAATGGGCAGCTGCCCTTGAGTGCTGGAGCAGACATGGGGTGGCAAAAAAGATGAGCATGGTGAGAGCACTGGATGATCATGAGTTCACTATGAATGGACTGTGGGAACTGTGGATCAGTCAGGGGAGAGTGGTGTGAGCAAGAGGGCACTGGAGCAAATAGTGGGTGACACTGAGAAGACAATGGGCAGACAGTGGCATTTCTTTCAGGTGACCATGTGGAGATGACAGGAGAGATATGAGGAGAACATAGTGTGAGAATGGGATGATGAAGAAGTGACTGTGGCGTGAGTATGATGAAACCACGGGGTGACCACTGGATGACCACGGCAATGCCATGGAGGGACCGTGGGGCCATCCGTGGGGCTCAGCCAGTGGGTGGAGCCCTGCGAGTGACACGGCTGTTCCCAGGCAGAGCAGCAGCACTGAGCATTCCTCGGAGAAGACAGACACACGGATGCCAACACAGGATAGCGCTGTCGTGCCAGGGCTGATCGAAGTACCCTCAATGGAGATCTGCCTGGAAACGGCTGATGCCGCCCGGCCCAGGCACTCACTGCTTCAGAGCAGCGGCGCGGGCTGCCGGCGCCCTTCATCCTCCGACCGCAGCCATGGGGAGCGGCCGAGTCCTGGTGGCTGGGGCCGTGCTGGTGGCACTGGTGGCGCTGGGAGCACGGCTGGCCGCTAGCACGCGGCCCTCGGGTGAGTCACGGTGTGGGGATGCTGCGGGGTGGTCCCTCCCGGTGTCAGCCCCGTGCGCAGCGCTCGGAGCTCCGGCGCTCAGGACGCCGGCGCCAACGGCACCGCTGCTGTGGTGAGCGTGGGGGGGCCGGGACGGAGAGAGGATGGGACGGGGCTTTTGGGTCTTTCGAGGGGCATCTGGGCTCCCTGACAGTGCCCTCTCCCCGCAGCATTTTTCCAGTGGAGTGTAACAATTGAGTGCCACTTCCTCAATGGCACCGAACGGCTGAGGTTTCTGGTCAGGCACGTCTACAACCGGCAGCAGTACGTGCACTTTGACAGCGATGTTGGTCTCTTTGTGGCCGATGCAGTCCTGGGAGAGTCTTCTGCTAAATTCTTCAACAGCCAGCAGGACGTGCTGGAGAAGAACAGGGCTGCGGTGGAAATGCTCTGCAACTACAACTACGAGATAGTGGCCCCTTTGATGTTGAAGAAGAGAGGCGAGTTCATGCGTCCCCAGAGCTTGTTATAGGTGCAGCACTGTTGAGCACATGCAGTGCTCTCACAGCCTGTCCCCAACACTCTCCTCTCTCTCCCCCGGCAGAGCCCAAAGTGAGGATCTCTGCACTGCAGTCGGGCTCCCTTCCCCAAACCGACCGGCTGGCTTGCTATGTGACAGGCTTCTACCCGCCTGAGATTGAGGTGAAGTGGTTCCAGAACGGGCAGGAGGAGACAGAGAGTGTGGTGTCCACAGATGTGATCCAGAATGGGGACTGGACCTACCAGGTGCTGGTGGTGCTGGAGACCAGCCCAAGACATGGGGACAGCTATGTGTGCCAGGTGGAGCACGCCAGCCTGTGGCTGCCCATCACCCAGCTCTGGGGTAAGTCCCCAGCCCCTGTCCAGATGTGGGGGGAGCTTGACCTTCATAACCTGAGTCCCCCTTCCTGTCCCTGCAGAGCCCCTGGTGGATGAGGGCAGGAGCAAGCTGCTGATGGGTGTCGGGGGCATTGTGCTGGGGCTCATCTGCCTGGTGCTTGGTCTCTTCCTCTTCCTGCACAGTAAGAAAGGTGAGCAGTGGTGGTGGTGGTGGTGCGGGGAGACAGCAATGACAGTCAGGGTGAATGGATGGGGAGATGCTCTCAAAGTGCCTACAACTAGGTGGACAGAATAATGGACTGGCACTAATATAGCGATAACCATCTTCCAGCTTTATTATGCAAAATAAAAGAAAATAAAAAACCCACATTCCCTACAACAAGGTGTACATTCTTACTGTGCTAATCAAACACAGCTGAGACCTGATTACTCCCCTAGGCATCCAGTTCAGACTGGCTGTTGCCAGACTTCCTCATTAACTCCCATATGGGTCAGTTCAAGTAGCCTCTTGGTATACTGTGTTGCTCAGCTCCAGCTGCATCAAATCATGTGGCCCCATTCCATCAAAAAACATCTCCACAGGTCCCCCTTTTTCTTTTTGAGCAACCCACAATATTGATCACAATACAACAAACAACAATTATCAATAACAGAATCAACAGCATATGCAAACTCTCCTTGATTATGCCTCTGATTCAAGCCGGAATGTCTATAAACACTGAAGTCAACCACTGGTCTATAGGACTAATATTCCTTTAATTTTCCTCATGCACTTCTTAAGGTAACTAACTGACTTATAAATTGATTCACTGTGATCACTGGTTAACTTCCCTAAATAGCAAGGACCTCCTTCCACATTAGCCGAAATTCCCTGCCAAACTCTACTTCCACGTATTAGAAGCACATCTGAATTAAGAAAAAGTATGCCAATTAAACATGTCCAGAACAGATCAGTGGCTGATGCCATGGCTGAACAGAATTCCAGCATATTATTCACATCAGCCCAAATTACCCAGAGATTGGCCCAAGGGTCAATCCTATGAATCGCTGACACTCCTATCAGGAGGCCCAACAGGACCAGCATGGTGCCAGGGATGTGCTTTTGTCCATCACGCTGGGACCCACTGTGGCCCATGATTGATGGAAACACAGGCATAACCCTGTCCCATGAATAATAACGATACCAGAATCTGCGCTGTTGTCCTGAATACTCAGGAAATTGAGTGGTGATGATGATGATGATGATAATAATAATAATAATAATAATAATAATAATGAGTTTCTCCCGTGAGTCCTGTATTTCCAGATATTTCTCTATCTGCCCCTACAGGAGTTGATGGGCTCTTCTATGATAGCTTTCCCAGGTGGAGAGTGGGGTATCCCTGTAACATGCTCCACCCCCCATGATAAAAGGAACTGGAGTGTACCCAGGACTGTTATCGGTCTTTATTTGTTGTGGCACCCCCATTACAGCAAAGCATGCTGTGAGATGTTTGCACACGTGCAGCCCTCTTTCTCCAGAAAGAGCAATGGCCCACAGAAGCCCTGAATATGTGTCTATAGAGACATGCACATACTTCAGGCAACCAAAAGATGGTACAGGTGTGACATCTGTCTGCCATACTTCTAAAGCCTTTAGCCCCTGTGGTTTTATCCTGATACCAATCCTGGGATCGTGATGACTACATTGACCACATGCCTTAATTATCCCCACAACCTCTGCCTGTGTGAGGATGAATTGCCGCCAAAGCGCTCGATCATTCTGGTGAAACATCTCGTGGGAATGTCACGCCTTTTAACAGGGGGCTGTACTACAGCACTGACCAATGCATCAGCTCATGCATTTCCTTCACCTAACCCTCTATTCCATTGGTGACTTCGGATATGGATCATGAAACACTCCACTGTATGACAGTTAATTGCTGAGTGAGAAGCGCAAAATAACTCTTGAAGCCACGTGCTTTTCTCCTGATTAAGGAAGGCGCTTTCAATTCATTGCACAACCCCGGCTACATATAGCAAATCTGTGACTGTGTTGACCGGGTATTCAAGCCAAGTCAGCAATGTCCAATGAACAGCAGCCAATTCCTGTAACTGCAGTGAGTCCCCAGCTGCCCCCTAATCATGTGCAAACACCACATTTGTGGTGTGTGCCCCGGTGGCGCAGTGGTTAAGGATGCCGCCTTGCAACACTGGGGCCCGGAGTTCGAATCCCCCCTGTGGCGCAAGTGGTAGAAGTGCCGCTTTGCTACACAGAGGCTCGAATGCCGGGGGCTGGACTCGATGATCTCTAAGGTCCCTTCCAACCCGCACAAGACTATGATGATACTATGATGATACTATGATACCAGCAACCCCCTTCTTGCCAAGGGCAAGTGCCCCTATGAGACCATCTGCCTGCACCCATGAATACTGTGCTCCCTTTTACTAGTTTCTCCCTGACCTTCAGCCTGGCCACCCACGTGAGTCGTGAGGAAACCTGCCACAGTGTACCCTTCACCTGCCGCAAGTTCACTTGTCCTGTACAGCCTAATAAGCTCATCTGCAAAGGGGTAGAATTTCGAAGGCACCACTCAAAGTCCTCCTATGCTATCGGTATACTAATGGAGTTGGGCTCCCTGCCACTAACATCCACTATTCTGGTCATGCCTTTGCATATCAACTCTCCTGATGTCTCCATTTGGGTTTGCACAATACTACGAGGCTGAATCTGTGGGAAAACCCATTCCAAAACAGCCAGAAGGTGCTCTGCTGGAGCGTTGGGGGCAACCACGATACCTGCCGCAGGGCCAAAACCTGAAAACCCTGGAAAGAAACCTGGAGAACTAGGAAACTGCTTCCTTGCTTGAAATCCAATCCTGTCGTCAGTGGCACTTCCCAAACCTAGGGCCATTTTTCCCCCTTTTTGTTTTTGCCACTGACAAATGAGTGCAAAGGGAAGGGACTCATGATTAACTAGAACTAATTATAAGGTCTGCTCAGGATCATATATGGGCTTATGAGATCTACCTAGAAAATCCAGTGAACTATCTGCTGACTGGCTTCCAACTGCAGCCTGTATTCAGTTTTATACTGTTTATACTGTTTTATACAGTTTATATTGTTTTTCCCTTTCTGCTCATCCTGGCAGCATGTGTGCTGGCCTTCAGAATTAGAGTAAGACCTTCAGCTTTTAAACACTCTCTCATTTTTATTTATTAACTTCAATTCCAATTACATTGTATTATATTGTGTTACCTCGCATTCTGATATATTTTTTTAGTAACTTTGCTTTCCTTCTCAGACTGTTGCCACTGTTTTGATGTTAGGCCTGTCTCCCTACCCTTTTCCCTTTACCCCTTTTTCTTCTTCCCCTTTTCCCCTTTGCCCTTTTTCCTTTCCCCATTTTCCCTTTTCTGGCGTGTGGGTTCGTGGGTCCTCCTGCTGCATCAGTCATGGAACCAGGCTGAACCACTCTGTAAAATGCTGTCATGTACTGAAAGCGCTGATGGTGCTGCAGTACAGAACTATATTTGAAGCCCTTCCCACACTCAGTACTTAATGGGTCTCTCTCCTTTGTGTATGCGCTGGTGGCCCATGAGGTGGGAATTGGTTTTGAAGTTCTTTGGACAATCAGGGGACTTAAAGGGTCTCTCCTCTGAGTGAATGCGCTGATGGCAGGTGAGATGGGATTTCCATTTGAAGCTTTTTGTACAATCTGAACACTTGTACAGTCTCTTCACCGAGTATACACAGTGGTGGCTTACAAGGCTGGAATTCCTTTCAAGGATTTTTTCATTCTCAGCACTTGGGTTCTGCCTTTTCTCCTGACACATTTCCTTGCTCCCTGCATCTTCAGTCTGCTTTTGACCTGTTCTGGAGTCCAGGGAGATCCTCACAATCTCTCCTGGAGGGTTTCTCTGCTTTTGATTGTAAAGATAAGCAGAAGCAAGACAAGCAGGCTTTTTCAGGGGTGCTGTTTGAAGGAGCTGACCACTGCAAAAGGTGATAATAATTGTGGATATCAAAGAAGGCACCACTTCCTGCTCGTTTATCTGTTGGGCCAGGAGCGAAAAGAAGAAAAAAGAACAGAGAAATGGGGGATAAAAGGCCCCCATTAAACTAGAGACTTTGGAGACAAACTCCCAAAGACACTTTTGACACAGAATTCTCTGAGGGGAAAACCTCTTCAGAAGAACCTCTCGACCAGCTTGCTGTGGAGCTTCATGGTCTCCTCCCATCCCCCACAGTGATCAGACGAGTTCCTGAGATCAACGGACCTACTACATACCTTGGCTGGACCCACGGTGGTGGCTATCTCTTTTGCTCTCTACAGATACTCCTTGCTTATATTTCCCATCGCCCATCTTCCCTTCCCCATCTCCCTAAACGGCTAGGACTTATAATAAACTAGTCAGACCAACATTTGAACCGTTGTTTCTTAATCACACGCTGGGTATACATATATCAATGAACCTTGCCTCCCTCCTATAACTTGGAGTGAGACACCTGGGAGAAGGCAAAACCCAACCTCATCACAACCTCCCTTCAGGAAGTTGTAGAATACAGTGAGGTCTCCCCTGAGCCTCCTTTTCTCCAGACTGGACAATTCCATCTTCCTCAGCTGCTCCTCATAAGACTTGTGCTCCAGACCTCTCACCAGCTTTGTTGCCCTTCTCTGGGCACATTCCAGGGTCTCAATGTCTTTCTTGTAGTGAGGGGCCCAAAACTGAACACAGCACTCGAGGTGCAGCCTCACCAATGCTGAGTACAGGGGATGATCACCTCCTTGCTCTTGCTGGCCACGCTATTTCGAACATAGGCCAGGATGCCGTTGGCCTCCTTGGCCACCTGGGCACACTGTTGGATCGTGTTCAACCGAGCATCAAAAAACACCCCCAGGTCCCTTTCATCTTCTCAGTCATCCAGGCACTTTGCCCCAAGCCTATAGCGCTACATGGGGTTACTGTGACCAAAATGCAGGACCCGGCACTTGGCCTTGTTGAACCTCACCCTATTCACCTCAGCCCAGCGATCCAGCTAATCCAGATCCCTCTGAAGTGCCTCCCTACCCTCAGGCAGGCCCACACCACCTCCCAGCTTGGTGTCATCTGCAAACTTACTGCGGGTGCACTCAATGCCCTGATCCAGGTCATCAATAAAGATATTAAGCAAGATGGGCCCCGGTGCCGCCCCGGCGCGTGATGATGACACCACATCCGGCCTGGAGCGGAAGCAGAGTGCGGACGGAGGAGGGGATTGGAGGGCGTGGGGCCCGCCAGCCGGAGTGCGTGCAGAGGACAGCGTTACGTCTTTGATGCCGTTACCCAATGCTGATCTCTTCCTCCCGTGGTTCCGCACCTATCTGCTGAGCATGCAAAGACTATCAGAGACCCCTGATGAAGTGAAAAGGCTCTTCTGAAAATAACTATTAGTAAAATATTTCTCTTGTTAGTTCTAATGCAGAAACAGCACCCCACTCCTACAGTTCCCCCCCTTTTTATACATTGTTGATTTCTGCAATTCTTTTCTAAGTATGATTTTATAGACATATTCCCCTTCTTGACTTTCTGAATTCCCCATTTCCTGTAATATCATCATTATACCCGAATACGGTAGTGGCTCAGTTGGCATTTACTTCAGCAGTGCTGTCTTGATCAGTCACTGTACCAGTTCCCTCACACAGGGGATAGCACAGCAACTATGTGTGCCCCGGTGGCGCAGTGGTTAAAGACGCCGCCTTGCAACACTGGGGCCCGGAGTTCGAATCCCCCCTGTGGCGCAAGTGGTAGAAGTGCCGCTCTGCTACACAGAGGCTCGAATTCCGGGGGCTGGACTCGATGATCTATAAGGTCCCTTCCAACCCGCACGAAACTATGAAACTATGAAACTGATGGCCATCAACGTTCTTGCTACTATAATCAAAGAAGCAAGTATGGTTACAGCCAGCCCTTTCCATTTACCAAACCAGAATTCCAACCATCCATTGATAGAAGTATCTTCCTGAAGTTTCTGTCAATTCATCAGCAAGGGTGGTAAGCCTTTGCTGTGCCTTAGTTATTCTGCCATCTGGAGCTCTGTTCTGGGGATGAAAGCAATGGGTAGCTAGCATTCCACACACGCACCTTTTTTCAGATAACATCATATCTAGCATGATCCTAAACTTGGGTTGGGCCACACAAGGAAGGGTGCCCAGTGGTCATGGAGCAATGGCACAGCCTTCACCAACTGGTCAGCCTGTCTGTCCATCTGTCCTGGACAAGATTTCCCACAGGCTGTGTTTATAACTGGGATCGTCTCCTGGGCCTGCAGCTGTGGTTTTCTATGGGCTGCTGGGCTCAGGCTGGGTGCTGCACCAAGTCATTCTGCCCTTCCCCATTAGAGGCACTCCCAGCTTTTCTCAGCGCATCAGGGCACCTTTCCCATTCTCCTCCCTCTTGAGCACAGGTTCAAGCTGCAAGGTGGAGGTCAATGTGCTTACCTGAATGGGGACAGGATCAGCTCATCCTTGTGCTACCTACACAAACACTGGAACTGCAGCACATCCTCTGGAAGCAAAAGTCACACTCAGAATGAGACCCCGTCACCACCAATTGCATGCCAGTGCTCTTGCAGGAGGAACCCCTCAGATGCTACTTCCCAGCGCTGCTGTAGTGGTGTCAGGTGGTTGCTCCTTGTTGTATCTCAGAGTAACACCTTTGTATATATCACATCCTCAAAGAACCACATAATTGCAGTGTGGTGCTCCCTGTTCACTGTCTGGTATTGTAGGAATGGAATGTTGTTTCTGCATTAGATATTGAAAAGGGGGAATTGATCTGAAGTAAAGCACAATGTATTTGTATTTTGTAACTTGTCCTTAGAAATAGCTGACGTGAAAAAGTAGAAATACCATATATTTTACTAGCATATTTTAGAAATTTAGTTGTTGAAGTATATGATTGATTCTTGCTTGCAAAACTGCAATAGTTTTTAAATGTTCCAAATGGTATAGGTATAGTATTATGGACTAGAAAGCATAATGTAGGGTTATTCTGTTTGGATAAGAGACGCTCAGCAAAAGTAAAACAGACTTAACAGACATCAAAGAAGCCAGGGCCTCAGCACAAGGCTGGATTACTTTGCTCTTTGGGCAGGTTGGGATGCAACAGGCAGGCATCAAGATACTCCTCCCTATCCTCCTTCCAAACTTGTCTTTATGCAGGGACAAGCAGATGTCCAGAAACAATGACTGAGTGTTGAATGAGCAAATGTGAGAAGTTAACTAATACATGCTTAGCTAGCAAAAATTTATGTTTATCCAGTATCCATATGTTTAGTTGAGTATTGGGAAGATTGTGAGCCTTAAGTACTTAGTCAATGGGGAATCAGGGGAGAAAGAGATAAGCGTAGAGCAATAGGGCATAAACGATGTAACATTGTTTTCTGTATGCTCTCCTGATTGCAGGAAGCCCACCATTGCAATTGCCATCTCTGCCAATTCTAAAGATTCTTTAAAGTCTGTTTCAAAGCCACTGGCTTTGGGCTTGTTGGGTTTGGCCCAAAACAGCATTACTGGGACCAAGACTTATACCATCCACAGGCTTCCAGATGCCAGTGCACAGGCCTGGGGCCTGTGCTGGCACCATTCACCAGCTGCAGCTGCACCAGGCTGCAACGTGAGGCCCTCTGGAGATATCTGCAGTACCCAGGGGCCAATTTGGGATCCAAATGGGCTATTCAGTGAAGGAGATTTGATACCTCTTGGGGAAATTTATGTTTTGATGCTGTAATTTGAGATAGAGCAAAGGAGATTTGGCACCCAAAGAGGCAGTCTAGGAATGCCGACTGTATAATGTGGTACACTAGGGGTTGGAGTACTCAGAAGACAGTTATGGCACCTGTGGGGCCATTTAAGGCACCAGGACTGCAGCATGGGACCCACAGTGGGAAACATGAAGCTCAGGACACATCTGGGAACTGAATCTGGGGCCCAGTGAGGTGACAAGAGCTTGGTTGAGGGCACCTGAAGCTCCTCTGGGATGCCATTCGGAGATCCTAGGGCTGCAATTCAGGGTCCACTGGGACACTGGGGGTACAAGGGATGCCACGTGGGGACACCACAGGGGATCCGAGACTCCATAACTGGAAGTGATGGGTGCAATATTTCTGCAGGGACCCAGCCACATGAAAGACATTCACATCCCAAAGCCTCCCCACTGCCCAGTGCCCCACAGAGCTGCCTCCCATCCAATGCTATCCCACAGATCCATCAACATGACCCACTGCCAAAAGTCAACCATTTTTTGTGTGAAAATGCCATCCTGGCAGATACAGAGAAGGAATTTGGCAGGTGGAAGAGGTTGTACAGGAGTCAACAGCAGTTTGGTGCTAACAGCCAGACTCGGAGACATAGCTATCACTCAGTCCAGCGGTGGCCACAATGAGGGGCTGTGCAGACATAGTAGAGCCTCATGGCATCCTGCAGAGTAGAAGGAGGTGATAGTCACAGGAGGGGGACATGAAGGGGTGGCAGCAGCAGAGATCAGGCTGTGGGATTTTGGGGTGGTGCCTCACCTCAGCTCTTGCACTGTGCGACTGGAAAAAAACAGCCTCCTTGTGCCCACACCTGGGGGAGAGAAAGAAAAGCAGTGACACAGCAAGGACTTGGAGCACGTATAGAGCACAGGAACCACAAAAGGGGATGTTAAATAATCCCACAGGGAAGTAATGGAGCTGTCAGGGGTACAGGTGATGTACAGGATATAGCAGAGCCCTGCAGCAGGAACATGGCAGGGATACCATGCCCTCGACACTGGTAGGGTTGGAGCCCAGAGGGAAAGCAGCAGGGCTGGGGACACCCCTTGGCCCCAAAGGAGCCCCTCACATCCCTGCAGGGGGTTCTGGTCCACACAGGGCTCCCCAAGTCCTCACTTCTGGCAGGGGTGGTCCTCAGTGCGTGGCAGCGTAGGGTCCTGGGAGACATCAGCAATGATCTGCGTGAGTTCACTGTGAGAAGACACCCAGATTGTTAATCAACCCTTCTAACAAGCCCCAAGCTAGTTAATGACTCTGTCATCTCCCTTATTAATTGTATCCTTATTAACTGCTCTTGACTTGTTCCATCCTACTGCCTTCTCCTTATCAATTATTCTCTATTTATTCCTCAGTCAATCTTATTAACAATTCCAACAGTCCCTTTATGATTCTTATTAACTGCCTATGAATATATACCTCCTATTAATTGTCCCCATTAGTTGCCCTCCAGTCAGCTTCCCTCATTGCCTATTAATCACTCCTCATTTACACCTCACTGTTATTAACCCAACCATTCTGTTGTCATTCTTATTACCTATGAATCGATCCACTTTGTTAACTTCCCTCCAGCCAGCCTGCCTTATTACCTCTCATTACTGAGCCACCTGCCAAGCACTTTCCTCACTAATTACCTCCTAACAACTAGCACCAGTCTTTTTGAAATCGCAGCTTCCCCCTCCACCGCCTCATTCACCAGCTTCCACTGCCAGAAGAGGGACGGCCAATATGCCGAGGTGGGAGAATCGGGGTAGGGGAAGACATTAGGGGCTGTCTTATCTGGGGGGAGGGCCCGCTGGATGGAGGAGGGGCGGCACGGGTGGAGGTGGGCGGCTCTGGGGGTAGGAATCCCGAGGAAGGGCTGTCGGGGGGTCCCACGGGGGGCCGCACTCACTCCACTTCGTGCGTGATCTTGTTGACGTAGATGCAGCTGCTGTCGGCCTCCTGCTGGTAATCGCAGTTGCGGCACTGTGGGCAGAGATGGGAGCGGGAAGGGTCACAGCCCGGGCCCAGCTCTGAGGAACGCGGCTCGGGAACGCGCTGTGCCCGTGGGAAGTGCCCGAGCCGCGGGGGCTCACCGCGTAAAGCAGCACACGGCTCTCCTTGTCCTCCTTGGGGTACAGCATGTTGTTGCTAAAGAGACGCAAAATCAGCGCCGGGCCGGGCCGTGGCAGGGCTCGGGATGGGTCCCGGCCCCGCTCCCACCGCGCCGCCTCCCTCACCACTCCTGGCAGAAGCGGATCCCCACGAAGCCCGGCTCGGACGGACCCTCCGACTCCATGACGACTCCGCGCACGCGCACCGCAACCGACGACGGCGACTCCGCAGGACCAAAAAGTATCGGACAGAGGCCAGAAGGCCTCGGGCATGCGCACTGCCACCGACCACGGCGGCTCCGCGGGGTCAAAAGACATCGGAGCGCGGCCGGAAAGGCATCTTCGCCATCCCCCCGCGCCTACCCCAGTTCCCTCATCCATTCCCTGCAAAATTCGTGTTCCAGACACTTTACAGCTTTGTTGCTGTTCTCTGGACAGGATCCAGGGCCTCAATGTCTTTCTTGTAGTGAGGGGCCCAAAATTCAGCTGCCACACTCATGGTGTGGCTGTGCTGGTGCTGAGTACAGGAGGACCATCATCTCCTTGGTCCTGCTGTCTACGCTGTTATCTGATACAAGCCAGGATGCCACTGGCCTTCTTGGCCACCTGGGCACAGTGCTGGCTCATGTTCAGTCAGCTGTCAATTAACATTTCTAGATCCTTTTCCTCCCTGCAGCATTCCTCTGCTCCAGGCCTGTAGCGATGCATGGAATTGTTGTGACTGCAGTGCAGAACCCAATACTTGATCTTGATAAAGGTCATACAGCGAGTCTCAGTCCACTGATCTAGCCTGTCCAGATCTCTCTGTAGGGCCTTTCTACCTTCAAGCAGATCAACACTTCCTCCCAACTTGGTTTCATCTGTAAACTTAGGGAGGGAGCACTCAATCCCCCTTTCCAGATTATCAGTAAAGATAATGGGGTATCAACACTATGGATGTCACATCAGTCTTGTCACAGGAGAATATTTCCTGCCACTGAATACGTGCTGCCATGTGCATGGCTGTGGTGCAATGTGGGCAGCAGTAGGGCTATTGCAGGGGCAGGGCTCTGACAGACTCACAAAACAGTTGCCAGGAGGTGTCAGCAAGGACAGGCTCCAAAAATTAAATTTATTTCAGTTGCCTTTGTGGTGGATGCATGGTGTTAGCAAAGGCAAATCTTACCTGCAGCTGGTCTTTGCAAGAAAATCAAGAGCAAAAAGAACAGCTTCGGTTGCTGCAGTGGAGACCAGGGCTGAATTAAAGACACGCTGTGCTGACGCTGAATGGAGAGTCTGGTTTAATGACAGCAGGTACAGATGGAGCTGAAGCACTAGATGTTTTTGTTGCCTGAGTCTTTACTGAAAAGGATTCCAGGGCTCACTGCTTGGGAAGAGGGTTTAAGGAAGATGACAGAATGCACCGACAGGCATTTCATGAAAGGCCATGAGGACAAATGCGAATGTTTTCTCCAGCAAGGCTCTATCTCTGACCTTGGCATAGGCTGGGGCTGCCAAGCTGGGAGCTGCCCTGTGGAGAAGGTCTTGGTGGGCAGTAAGCTAGGAAGGAGGCTGCCAGCGAGGCCAGCAGTGTGCCCCATTGCTCTGCATGGTTATTAATCGGCAGTAATTACATGAATCTTCCCCAGACTGTGTCTGTCTTACTTGTGATAGTAATTATGGAGATCTCCACATCCTTGTCTCAAACCATGAGTGAAGACCATAGCCAGAAGATGAAAGGAAGGCATTTTCTAGAATGCTCCCTCCAGATTTCATATGCCCAGCACAGGAATGATGTCAGCAAGACAGAGTGGGTGTGAGGAGGATCACTCAAGATAGTCAGGGCTGGAGCTCTTCATCTCTCCTGAGAAGAGGCAGAGGGAGATGGACTTGTCCAGCCTGGAGAAGGGAAAGCTGAAAGGGATCTAATTGCAGCCTGCCAGAACCTATGAAGAGGTGATGGAGAGTACAGAGTCAGGCCTTTCACCATGATGCATGCTGGGAGATAAAAGAGAATGATGCAGCCTACACAGAAGTGTTGGAAATATCCAAATAATTTATCAGGATGGTATCTCTAATAAAAGCAGATTTTATTCTCAATTGCAATTGTGGGCATCCCACAAGCAGGAGCACACACAGGAAACAGCATTACATCTTTTATGCCCTTTGATGCCCGCTTATCACTTTGTCCCCTCATTTGGCTGAGTACTTCAGCACTTTGGCTGAGTACTTCAGATTCACAAATCTTCCCGACATTTAACCTAACATATGGATACCTGCTAAACACAAATCGTTGCTATCTAAACATGTATATTGATAATTGTTTAATTTCTCCTCTGTAAGTTTTCTATCATGCAGGTCTTGTCTGTCCAGCAATAAAAATAAGTAGTCTTTCAACATTATGAGCCTATTGATATCCTTGTCACACTGTTTAAGTGTGGGATGTCTAATTTGTCTTTAACTCAAGGCTCAGAGGTATTCCATATGGCTGGACAGACAAGAGCTTCAGTCTTTGTACCCACAAATTACTCCATCTACCTAATCTCTTTGACTATAAATTACTTCACCTATCTGCTGAGCATGCAAAGACTATCAGAGACCCCTGATGAAGTAAAAACTCTCCCGAAAAGAACTATTAGTAAAATATTTATCTTGTTAGTTCTTATGAAGAAATAACATGAGCTAAGAATTGGGATGGGTCACCCATCAATGCTCTGCAGTTTTCACCCTTGGAGGTCTTCAAAATCAGCAGGATCAAGACTTGAAGAATGTGGTCTGGCCTTATTTATGACAGATTGGACTGCAGACCTGCCAAGTTCCTGGGTTACCTCATGATCCTATGTCCTGAGGGCCTATTGCTGATGCAAAGGGATGTTTACAAGGCATTAAGCTTTCTGTGCTGCACGTCACCATCTAAAACAAGATCTAGGTCAGTGAAGAGAGGTCAGCACTTCACTGTGACTCACCCTTTGCAAGGCTGAGGACAGTTCTGGCCAGGGAAACTTTTAGGGGTACCAAACTTTATTCAAGACAGAAATTGATGTTTTTTAAAAGCAGGAACAAAGAAATGATGACAGTGATCTAAGTCAAAGAAAACATTTCAATACCCTTATCAGCTTCTTAAATACTTTGGGATCTAATTTCTTTCTTATTTTGTGTGTGTATTGTTTTCTCTTTCAAATTATAGCATTTTTCAGAACTAGGTTTGGAGGACAAAAAAGTACAGAGACACTGACACCGGTACCCTGCAATCCCTTCCCAGCCTCCACCTGTGCTCTACCCTCCTGTATATTTGATCTCCATCAGTGAACATGACTAAGCATATCTTTTCAGCCAATGATCTGGACGAGTGCCCTTCCCACTGCTCTCTAGAATTCCTCACAGATTTACTCTTTGTTCATTCTGCTACCTCCCAAATACCTGGTTGCTATATGTAATTCAGGGAGTTAGAAACTTGCCTAACTCTCAAAAGTCTAATGAATTTTTTAGTCAACTCCTTAACTGTGTTTATATGAACCTCTTCCTATTTCTGCCTAATAAACTTGTACAAATATTCCCTGGGAAAGATAGGTCACATGCCCTGTCCTCTTGCACTGAGGGCAAGGAAGCCCTCAACAGCAGTCAGTCCCCTGCAATAAACAGAGTGCATCCAGTCTGATATGGTATGAGAAGTTTCACATTCAGGAGATCCCTCCAGGTTATTATTGCACATTGCCATGCAGCCAGAAGCTTACTGCATGAAGGTCTGAGAGCGCTGCTCCTCCAGTAAACACACAGTCTGCTCAGCATGTCATTTTCCCTCTGCTTTCTCTCCTTTGTCTGAGCCAGCTGCAGGCCATGTCTCCTAGGGCTCCAGGGCAACTGCTGTGAAATAGACTGAGGCAATCCCTGGTGTGCTCTCCCTCAGCTGGGCACACACACTTCTTTCCAGGAATGTCATTTTGCCCGTAACTGAAATTTATTGAGTTGGCCTTTCCTTGTCCCGTTTTTAGACAAGACACCCAGCCAGCATCAGTGAGGGATCTCCCCTGCTTAGAGAAGGAATTCAACAGAGTCAGTCAAGGCATCATAGCCAGCAGGCTTGAGGGAGGTGATCCTTCCCCTCTACTCTGCCCTGGTGAGGCTACATCTGGTTTACTACAATTTCAGGCTTCTCTGTTCAGAAAAGACATGGGTCTGCTGGAGAAAGTCCAGCAAAGGTTTACAGAGAGGAATGAGTCTGGAACATCTCCCATATGAGGAAAGGTTGGGAGACCTGGTACTGTTCAGCTTGGAGAGGAGAAGGCTGAGAGGGGATCTCATCACTGTTTATAAGTATCTGAACTGTGGAACTGAAATAGATGTGACCAGGCTCTTTTTAGTGGTGTACAGCAGCAGAACAAGGGGCAATGGACACAAACTGCAACACAATAAGTTCCATACAAAACGAAGAAAAACTTATTTACTGCAAGAGTGACAGAGCTATTGCTCACCCTCATCCTGACAACTGAAATGCTAGCCTCAGCTCTAGCCTATGGCCCAGCCCTCAACAAAACCAACCCACAAAGCAAGTTTGTTACCTTAACCAGATACCCAAGACAGCTCATGAAACCCACCCCTAAAAATATGCCTTCTCCTAACGTTGAAAGACCACCTCTAATCCTGAAATGCCTGACCTGAGCATTTCACCTCCAAAGCCCTTTAATCCTTTATTTACCAAGTGCAGACTGTGCCTCACCAATCTGGTGGCCTTTTATGATGTGGTGACAGCGGAACAAGGAAGGGCAACTGATGACATTTTCCTGGACTTGTGCAAGGCTTTTGACATGGTCCTGAATCATATCCCGATATCTAAATTGGTGAGACATGGATTTGAAGGGTGGACTGCTCAGAGGATAAATAATTGGTTAGGTGGTCATAGCCAGAGGATGGTGGTCTATATCTCCATGTCCTTGTGGAGGCCAATCATGAGTGGCATCCCCCAGGGGTCTATTGTTCTATTCTCCAACATCTTTATCAGTGACATAGCGTACCCTCAGCAGGTTTGCTGGTGACACCAAACTGAGTGGTGCAGCTGATAGATCAGAAGGGAGGTAAAGGAAGCCATCCAGAGGGATCAGGACAGGCTCAAAAAGTGGGCCCATAAACCTGATAAAATTTTAACAAGGCCAAGTGCAAGGTGTTACACTTGGGTTGGGACAATCCTAGGTATTACAAACTGGGAGATGAACTCCTTGAAGGCAGCCCTGCCAAGAAAGACTTGGGGATCTTGGTGGATGAAAAGCTAGATATGAACCAGCAGTGTGTTCTTGCAACCTGGAAAGCCAGTAGTATCCTGGATTCCATTGGAAGAGGGGTGGCCAGCAGGGAGAGGGAGGTGATAGTCCCCCTCTACTTTGCCCTTGTGAGGCCACATCCTGTGTCAAAGCCTGGGTTCCCCAGTACATGAAGGATGTGGAGCTGTTGGAGTGGGTGCAGGGGAGGGCCACGAAGATGATCAGATGGTTAGAGCACCTATCCTACAATGAAAGATTGTTGGATTGTTTAGCTTGGAGAAGGCTCTGCAGAGATATCATTGTGATCTTCCACTCCTTGAAAGCAGTTTACAGGCCAGATAGGGACCAAATTTTTATGCAAGTAGATAGTGATAGGATAAGGGGGAATGGATTTAAACTGAGAGAGGATAGGTTTAGGTTAGATGTTAGGAAGAAATTCTTCACTTGGAGGGTGGTGACACACTGGAACAGGCTGTCCAGAGAAGTTGTGGATGCCCCATCACAAGAGGCATTCGAGGCCAGGCTTGATGGGCTCCTGGGCAGTCCGAACTAGTGGTTGGCAACCCTGCCCACAGCACAGGGGGTGGCCTTTGAGTCCCTTGTAATCCAAGCCATTCTATTATTCTGTGATTTCCATACTCTGATCTCCTCAATATCATGGTCTCTCCTAGCCATCCACTATGCTGTTTGTTTTCTTGGGGCTGGGTAATGATCTTGAAATTCCAGAGTACTCACTGAGTGTTGAAAAAGGAATGTGAGGCAACACATCTGCTCAGAGGCCACAAGGAGGAAATGGGTGGGAATGCAGTGACAAAGTCGGCTCTGTCTCAGGATCTCATAGAGCAGCAGTATGAACACGGCTGGGAAAGGGACTGTGAGAACAGTTTTTCCAGCAGTAGCTGGCAGGTCAGTCCAGGACTCATGGCTTTAAGGCTGGGCATGGGAAGAAAGAAATGTCACTCAAAGGGCAGTGTTGTGCTATCAGTGGTCACCCAGAAGGAGTCTGTGATCAGCCTGTGGAATCAGGATTCAAGGAACAAACGGTGAGGTTGAAAAGACATTGGTAATGGTATCGTGAAGGTGAAGGTATTGGTGAAGGTGAGAGCAAGGTGGATAAGCAAGATGTGTGTCTACAGCTTGAAAGGAAACTGGGGCTGGTGTAGGACAGCACAGTTAAGCCTGTGGTGGAGATGGTGAGAGTGCAGAAAAAGTTGGAACGCAGTAACAGCAACTGCAAGTTTCCAGGTATCTTTTTAGTTGCAGCCAGAGGTCTCTTTCCCTGTAAATGTCAGTAATCTGTGTGCCCCGGTGGTGCAGTGGTAGAAGTGCCGCTTTGCAACACCAGGGCCCAGGTTCGAATCCCTATGTGGTGCAAGTGGTAGAAGTGCCACTCTGCTACATAAGAGCCTCAAATCCTGGGGGTTGGACTCGATGATCTCTAAGGTCCCTTCCAACCCGCACGAGACTATGCGACTATGATGATAATCTCTCTCCGTTCCACTGAATCCCAGAGAAATAAGTGTTCTTCTTTCCCTGTAGATATCTTAATATAGCACTATCCTTTGAGTGAAACCACCTGGACTGATCTTCCACTTTGTGGGCCCCCAGTCACTGCCCACCCTTGGCAGATGATGCCCGTGGATAACTCCTCAAAGCTCCAGACAACTTCATAGTCCCTCTCTGGAGGATGTCCTCTGTTCTGCCACATGTGGTACTGCCATGAGGACGTACCTCAGTGGCCATTCACCATCTCTGACATTATCAGACAACAACGGGTTACTTCTAAATCCTACCTTCAGTGTCTCACAGCACACAGTACTGTGATGACCTTTTTCTCTTCCAAATATGTGGAGCAGCAACCTTTCTGTGGAACAAAAGCTCAGTCTTGTACTTGGCACCAGCTCTGAAAAGAGAACCAAATCTTCAGTCAGCACATTGTGGAGATTTAATTTAATAAAACAGATACTAAGAGCACTGTCCTGAAGTTTGTCATAGTATCAGGAGTTAGCAGAGCTGTTTCATTCCTCCATAGAAGCAGGAGGAATGCAAAGATTTCTCTAATAACATAGTAAATGCTAGTGGCAATAAAGATAGACAGTAAAGATTGTAGTAAAGATGATGAATTAAGGATGAGGTCTGCCAGGGGATAAGCACAAAATCATTTGTGGAGAGAGGATAAATTTATCTCTATTAAGAAACATCTATAAAAACACATTCTGAAGAGCACATTCGAGCTTCTGGTTCCTCATGCTGTTGATGACGGGTTTTATTGCTGGAGGCACCACCAAGTACAGAACTACCAACAGCAGGTACAGAGATGGAATGGAGATGGTGGGGGGCTTAAGGTAGGCAAACACAGCAGTGCTGATGATGAGGGAGACCATGGCCTGGTGAGGGAGGCTTTGTGCCCTCCATACTCAGAGGGCATCTCTGGCACATCCCTGAAGATCTGCACAGAGGAGAAAAGAATAAAAAGAGAGCACCCAAATGCTACACAAACATCAGTCATAATAGCCCAAACTCCCGTAAGGCAGGAGTTTGTGCTTATTGCCACAAGCTCTGCTGCCCAGGAAAGTCCCACAGTGTGGAGGCTTGCAGGTGGCCACAGTGTTCATATGACATGACAGTAACCAAGAAGAAACTGTAAATGACCTGGGCAACACATCCTGCATCAGAAACATAAGAAATGTTCCTGGTGTCCCAAGAGCACTGGCCATGGCTTTGCAGAATGTGGAGGAGATGCAGCCCAGGTCGAGGAAAGGTCCATGGGGGTGTGCAGGCGGTGGCTGCAATCTATGGCTGTGAAGAAGAGGCTGTAGCCCAGGAGGGAAGCCTGGCAGATACTCAGGAAGAGCTGGAAGTGTAGGAGCTGCAGATCTTGCATGTCTGCAAGTATCAGGAGGGAGAACTCGGTGATGGAGCTGCTGTTGGACCTTTGCTGTCTCTGGACACAATGACCTATTAATGGAAGGAAAAATGGTAAAATGCAAGAGTGTAATTCTCTGAAGAAAAACCTACCTCATTTTCATGGAGACCTTTGCAAGTCCCTTACCTGAGCTCTTGTTGGTGCAAACTGAGGGTGCAGTAAGGATCAGGAGACTCTGGTGTGGACTCTGAAGGAGTCTTTCTGCACTATGCCAACAGGTAAACAAAATTTCAGTGTGAACTCAGGCTCAAATCACTCACGATAAAATGCTCCTCAGTATGGGTACTCCCAATTCACCTGACCAAAGAACAGTGCTCTGTGGATATGATTTTATGTAGTTCTACTTGCTCCACCACCACTGAGAAGTGTTTTTAAAGCAGAAATCTGTGAAATCTGTAGTGCCCATCAAGCAAAACAGACAAACAAACAAAAAACAAAATAAAAGTGCTGAGAGACAAAGGGAGGGGCATACAGCATAGAGGACAGCTGGTGTATCCATCAGTCTCGGCCTCAGCTGCCCCGTGCTTGCACCTCTGAGGATATGTGAACCCAGATGTTTCCCCACATGATTCTGGATGCTGCTGAGAGCACAGGAATCCAGGTTCAAGGTGCAGAACTCTCAATTTTCACATACTTGAAGAAGTTCTTAGCACTCCCTTTCTTGCCAGGTATACAGAAGTGTCACTGCAGCTGCCTACATACAGCAGCACTTCCATCTTATTAGCATTTAGATGTCTTCTGCATCAGGATGCTAGATAACAGAGCTTTTACAACAGAGCTGTGTCCTTGTGCATGGCAGCCTACAGCATGGTACAGCACACCAGGGAGAGCCTCTGACAGTGGCATTTCATGTTAGCTGTGAGGGCAAAGGCTGCTGAGCAGGTTCCTTCTGTTCAAACCCCATGAGTCCGAAGCTACGGCAGAGCAATAGCATGTTACTGAGGCAGTATGCCCTCTCTTTTTTGATATTTGCTCAAATGATATTTGATTTTTTTCCCCCTTGAATTGTTACTGCATTTCCCATTAGTCATTATTCCTACACGTTGTGTTGTCTTTTAGTTTTCTCTATGAGGATCTGAAATTGAAGAAATCAGGGGAAATTTGGGGAAGGTCATGCTTAACTAATCTTGTGGCCTTCTATGATAGAGTGACGGCGTTGGTGGACGAAGGGAAGGCGACCGATGTCATTTACCTGGACCTGAGCAAGGCCTTTGACATGGTCCCCCACCACATCCTCATCTCCAAATTGGAGGGAAGTGGATTTGATGGGTGGACAACTCGATGGATAAGCAATTGGTTGAAAGGCCGCAGACAGAGGGTGGTGGTCAATGGCTCTATGTCCAGGTGGAGGCCGGTAACGAGTGGTGTCCCTCAAGGGTCTGTCTTGGGACCGGTGCTCTTTAACATCTTTATTAATGACATTGATGAGGGAATGGAGTGCACCCTCAGCAAGTTTGCTGACGACACCAAGCTGAGTGGTGCAGTTGATACGGTGGAGGGAACGGATGCCATTCAGAGGGACCTTGACAGGCTGGAAAGCTGGGCTCGGGTGAACCTAATGAGGTTCAACACGGCAAAGTGCAAGGTTTTGCACTTGGGCCGGAAGAACCCCAGGCACCTGTACAGGCTGGGAGGAGTTGTCCTTGAGAGCAGCTCGGCAGAGAAGGACCTGGGGGTCCTGATGGACGAAAAACTCAACATGAGCCAGCAGTGCGCTCTGGCAGCTCGGAAAGCAAATGGGATCCTGGGCTCCATCAGGAGAGGGGTGGTCAGCAGGGATAGGGAGGTGATTGTCTTTCTCTACTCGGCTCTTGTGAGGCCCCATCTTTTGTACTGTGTCCAGGTGTGGAACCCTCAGTACAAAAAAGACAGAGAGATTTTGGAAAGGGTCCAGAGGAGGGACAGGAAGATGATCAGGGGGCTGGAGCACCTCCACTATGAGGACAGGCTGAGGGAGCTGGGCTTGCTCAGCCTGGAGAAGAGAAGGTTACGGAGTGACCTCATTGCAGCCTTTCAGTATCTGAAGGGAACTTACTCCCAGGAGGGGAGTAAACTCTTTGAAAGGGCTGACAATAGCAGGACTAGGGGAAATGGTTTTAAGTTAAAAGAGGGAAATTTAGGTTGGATGTTAGGGGGAAGTTCTTTACTAGGAGAGCAGTTAGGTCCTGGAACAGGATGCCCAGGGAGGTTGTGGATGCCCCGTCCTTGGAGGTGTTCAAGACCAGGTTGGACAGGGCCCTGGGCAACCTGATCTAGTAAATGTGTATGTTTGGTGGCCCTGCTAGGCAGGGGGGTTGGTGCTTCATGATCCTTGAGGTCCCTTCCAACCCTGGTCATTCTGTGATTCTGTGATTCTGTGAAATCCCCCAAAGTAGTCCATTTTGCCTTTTCACCAAGACTTTTCTCCTTCTGCTGAGCTGCTGTGGCAGCCAGGGACCGACCTATTCCTTAGCACCTCCTGCATGGTGCAGACCTTCTGGGATGGGAACCAAGCTCTGCATCTGCTGCCTTTGAGTCCTCCAAGGCTGTTGCTGCCAAGGGTTTCTTTCCATTGATGGAGGTTCCATATCACATCACAATGGATCCTTCCCAATTGACTTTTTCACTTGCTTTTCAGTTTTGTTTTCCGGATGAAGTGGTAAAAGATATTTCCTTGAATCCTTCATGTTTTCATTTTTCCTTCAGTGCTTTGCTTTTCTTTGCTCTGTTATTGCTTTACTTTCCTATGCTATGCCAAGCTTTCCTCTTTCCTTTTCCTCTCTCTGTGTTGCTTTCTTTTCCTTCATAATATTTTCTCTTCTATTTTTATCTGTTTTCCTTTGCTTTGCTCTTTTCTTATTCTTTCATTTCTTTGCTTTGCATTGCTTTTTTTTTTTTTTTTTTTGTCTTTTGCTCTTCTCTCCTTTTCATCCAGCCATTAACATTCAACCCAGTTGAGTAACTCTGAGCAGTGTGTGCTGAGCAGGATTGTGCAACAGGCTGGAGGAAGGCCTGAAAGAGCATGCAGTGACTGTGCTGCAGGGAAGAGCCGTGACTGAGGTGAGGGCAGGAGAGGATGTATTAGAGTTCTGAGGTAGAGGGATAGAGTGAAGACAGAAGAAGGTGCAATTCTTGGCTATCTAAGAAGATAGATCCTCTCCACTCCTCCTCTTCTTCTCTCTCCCCTCCTCTCTCCTCCTTTGAGAGCTCCAGGGTGCTGCTACCTCTTATAATTCTCATGGTGGGCACCTGTCACAGCAGCCAGGCTGAGGCAGCAACCCAGACCAAGGGGACACAACCTCTCTGGGCTCATGCAAACACCCAGGTGGACAGCCCAAGGGGTGTGGTGGCAGTCTAAATTACTGGCTGCAGGGAGCTCCATAACCTGGAGGTCCCCCTGGGTCTTGAGGGAGGAGGGGGCTGTCATGACTGCAGGTGTGCCCTGCTCAAAGAGCTGCTGAAGCAGATGGGCAGGCCCCAGCAAGAAAGCAGCAGCCTGAGGGGCTCCCAGGAATCTCTGAGGAAGACAGATAGGAAGGGGTGTGAAACTACAGGTACTGCAGATTGGCAGCCCCCTCCTAAGTCCCTGCAAGTGGAAGTAGCTAATCCAGTTGCTCACCTGCAGGACAGAGAGCATGATAGCCGACCACAGGAAAGGAGCTGGGCCCTTGTCTCTGCTCAAAGCAAAAGGAGGACCCCGCTCCCAGCACCCACACTGCCACCAACCCCTGACTGCACATCTCACCTCAGCATTAGTGTAAGGCCCTCAGTTTTCTTCGGACTCTCATTATATTTGATTTATTAACTTCAATTCTAATTAGATTGTATTATATTCTATTATAGTGTATTATCCTGCATTCCAGTATCTTATTTAGTAAATTAGTTTGTTTCTCCTCAGATCATTGCCGCTGTTTTGTTTTGGGGCCCATCTCTCTATCCTTTATCCCTTATTCCTTTGCAAGGTGCAGATCTGCGTGTCCCTCCACACCACAAGTCATGGATCCAGGCCAAACCATCCCATAAACTGCT
This sequence comes from Coturnix japonica, assembly GCF_054131305.1. Taxonomy (NCBI): domain Eukaryota; kingdom Metazoa; phylum Chordata; class Aves; order Galliformes; family Phasianidae; genus Coturnix; species Coturnix japonica. Next base: position 95,669 of record NC_140697.1, read on the forward strand.
GACAAAACCCCATTCCTGGAGACATTCAATTCGGGCTGGATGGGACTCTGAGTAACCTGGTCTAGCTGTACATGTCCCCGTACACTGCATGAGAGTTGGACTAGATGACCTTTAGGAATCCTTTCCTACTCAAAAGGGTTCTATTATTTTATGATAAGCCACGTTCCCTCAGCCGCTCCTCACAGGTGTAGTGCTCCAGCACCTCAAAAGTACCTTCCCAAACCTGCTCTGGCTTGCTGACATCTTTCCTGTTTTGGGGAATTGAAATCTGAAGGCCACATTCTATGCAATGTCTGCCCTCCATCTTCTGCCCTTGGTCTCTTGTTCATGTAAAAAAGATGTAGACTGTCTTTGTACACAGTCTGATAAAGACAGAACAAGAGAGGTTGGTTTAAAACTATAAAAGAGTTTTACATTAGATGTTAGGAGGGAATTCCTAATGCTCCTAACATCACATGGTGAGGCACAGGAACAGGTAGCGCAGGGCATCTGTGCATGTCCCATCCCTGGGAATGCTCAAGACAAGCTCAGATGGGTCACTGAGCATCTTGTCTTACTGAGTGGGGCTGGAACTGAATGGGCTTTAAAGTCCTTCCACTCCAAGCCTTTCTATGATTCAGGATCCTGTATATCTTCTTTGCTTAAGCATTCCTCAATCACTTCCTCTTTCACCAAGAGTACATCTGCCTTTCATCTAAATCACCCACCACTCTCAGGCACCTACGATTCCAGGAAGCCCAGTCTAGCTAATAAAAGAGTTCAGGGAGGAACTAAGTATCACACCCTTTTCCATAACCTGCTTCACCAGGTACCCTGCTTCATTCAGAAAGGCCCCACATTTTCCATAGCATTTTCCTTTCTACATTTCTAGAGGCTCTTCTTGTTGCTTTTGATATGCCTGGGAAGGTTTAATTGAGGCTGAGCTCTAGCTTTCCTAAACTCATCTCTGCACATGTACTCGAACAAAGCCTCCATATTGCTGCCAATGTAGCTCTTCCATTTTCCTCTGGTTGCATGCTTTCTTTCTGTGTTTTGGGTTGATCAGGTCGATTTTTTCCATTCATGCAGGACTTGTGATGTTTTGCCTGTCTTTTTCTTCCATGGGAAGGACTACTTTTTCTTGGAGGAGGTGATCCTTGGGTATTCAGCATATTGTTGAATCCCTCAGCATCACCTCAGTGATCTCCAGTTCTTTGCAGGGCCACACCTTGCAGACACTTGAAGAAGCCAAGGCCTGCTGTTCTGAAGCCCAAGGCCATGAGCACGTCTTCTGCCCTCCTTTCAGGAGCTTCAGCTCCACAATTTCACAGTCTCTGCAGTCCAGGGTCTCCCTGATGTTCACATTCTCTACAAGTTCCTTCTTGCTGATGAGTAGGAGATCCAGAAAAGCACCTCTCCTCTCTGGTTCCTCTATGGTTTAAGTCAGACAGCTGTCACCTGTGCTTTGCAGGAATCTTCTGGATGGCTTATGTCCTGCTGCATTTTCTTTCTAGCATGTATTGGAGTGAATGACATCCCATATGGGATTAAGAGCCTGAAACCATGAGGCTTGTGTCTATCTGCAGAGGGCATTTTTTCTTCCCGATCAGGAAGGCTGAAACAGACACTGACACCCTCCTCTTTAATCCATTTCCATTAGCTCTCAGCTGTCTTCTCTGCCATCACTGTCAGAGCTCAGTGCACTTTCCAATAGATGGTGACATCCACTGCTCATCTTCCTTGCCAGTGTATCTGAAAGAATCTGTATCCCTCTTGTTCTACAGCCATGGAAGCCAACCCACCATGACTCTTTGATCCAAACAAGATCCTGTTACCTGCACAGAGATCTCTAGCTAATCACTATTATTCATTTTGTTCAGTATATGATAGTAAAGACACGTCAGAAAGCACCCCATCCCAGAACTAACATCAGATTTAGCCTGGCTGCATCTTGTTTCTACACCCTACAGCACCGCATAGCCACCCCATAGAGCCCCATAGACACCACATAGTGACCCATAGGGGCCCAAAGAGACCCCATAGCACCCCATAGCTACTCCATATTGCCCCATAGCAGCCCATGGAGCCTCATAGAAACTCCATTGTGCCCCACAGCACCCCTTTGCACCCCATAAGGACCCATAGACACAGCATACTGCTCCATAGAGCCCCATAGACACCCCATAGTTCCCCACAGCACCCCATAGCAGCCCACAGTGCCCCATAGACACCACATAAGGCCCTACAGCCACACCATAGAGCCCAATTGAACCACATAGACACCCCATATCGCCCCATAGTGCCTGTAGACACCCCATAGAGCCCCATAGAGACCCACTGAACCCCATACAGACCCCATGCAGACCCCATAGAGCCCCACAGACAACACATAGATCCCCAAAGACACCCCATAGACTCCTCATAGAGCCCCATAGGGACCTCATAGCGCCCCATAGAGACCCCATTCTTCCGCATAGAGCCCCATAGCAAACCATAGCACCCCATAGTCACCCATAGCGCCCCATAGGAACACAAGGATACCCCAAAGCACCCCATAGCCACCCTACATCACCGCATAGCCACCCCATAGAGCCCCATAGACACCACATAGTGACCCATAGCGCCCCATAGGGGCACAAAGAGACCCCAAATCATCCCATAGCTACTCCACAGTGCCCCAGAGCAGCCCATGGAGCCTCATAGACACTCCCTTGTGCCCCACAGCACCCCATTGCACCCCATAGGGACCCATAGACACCCTATACTGCTCCATAGAGCCCCATAGCACCCCATAGTGCCTCACAGCACCCCATAGCACAACATAGTGCCACATAGACACCACATAAGGACATATAGCCGCACCACAGAGCCCCATAGACATCCCATAGAGCCCCGTAGGCAACCCATTGTGCCCCATAGAGCTCCCATAGCCACCCATAGAAACTCATTTTGCCACATAGACACACCATAGCGTTCCATAGACACCCCATAGAAACCTCAGAACGCCCCATAGAACCCCATAGAGCTCCATAGGCACCCCATAGAGCCCCATAGAGAACCCATAGAGGCACATAGCAACCCATAGGGGGGACATTGGGACACATATGGACACATAGTGACCCATAGGGAGACACTGGGACCCATAGGGTGACATTGGGACACATAGGGACACCATGGATTACAGTGGGGGACAGTGATACCCGTAGAGACACATAGAGACTCTGCTGAGACCCATAAGAGACCCCATAGAGGCACATAGGGACCACATTGAAACCCATAGATACCCATAGGAGGACATTTAAGCACATAGATACAAATAAGAGACCCCATAGAGGCACATAGCTACCTATAGGGGGGATATTGGGACACATAGGGACACATAGTGACCCATAGGGAGACACTGGGACCCATAGGGGGACATTGGGACACATAGGGATCCCATGGATTACAGTGGGGGACAGTGAGACCCATAGAGACACATAGGGACACTGCTGAGACCCATAAGAGACCCCATAGAGGCACATAGGGACCACATTGAAACCCATTGGTACCCATAGGAATACATTTGGGTCCAGAGATACCCATAAGAGACCCCACAGAGACACATAGCAACCCATAGGGGAGACGTTGGGACACATAGTGACTCATTAGTGACCCAAAGGGAGTCACTGGGACCCATATGGATACATAGAGATCCATAGGGGGACATTGGGACACATAGGGACCCCATAGAGAGACATAGAGACACATAGGGACCCATTTAGAGGCATAATAACCCCATAGAGACCTATAGGGACAGCTAGAGACCCATAGGGAAACATTGGGACCCATAGGGGCTGTATGGGAGATTGGTAATCACAGCCTGAACCTCTGATTAATCAGCTGAGGCAAGTGTGGGGTCAGCTGCGGGAGCACAGGTGAGAGTAATGGAGCTGTGCTCCCGGGAGGGCTGGAGCTCGACTCCACCTCCTCTGAGACCTCATTTAAGGGCTGACCCTCACTCGAGCCGCTTTCCATTATCTTTCCGAGCTCCCTGTTACCGGGTGAGGTCCCAGAAGACTGGAGGCTTGCCAACGTGACTCCCATTTCCAAGCAAGGTTGTCAGGAGGATCCGGGCAACTCCAGGCCTGTTAGCCTGACCTCGGTGCCAGGGAAGGGAATGGAATGAATTGTCTTGAGGGAGATGACAGATGCGGCAGGTGTGGGATGAGCAGGAGATCAGACCTAGCCAGCATGGGTTCGTGAAGGGCAGCTCCTGCTTGACCAATCTGATCTCCTTCTACGATCCTGTGACCCATCTGATGGATGAAGGAAAGAAAGAAAGGCTGTTGATGTGCTCTACTTGGACTTCAGCAAAGCCTTCACAACTGTCTCCCATGCTATTCTCCTACAAAAGCTGGCAGCCCTTTTCCAACCTTGAGAATTCTGTGATTCTGTGAGGCAGCATCTCTTGGACATCGCTCTGCAGTGAAGACCGCCCCAGCTTCCTCAGCGAAGGCATCACCACTGGTGAGTTTCTCTCTCGCTTAGAACCTCTGTACATTTGTTACCATCTTTGTTACCATCTGTATAGTTACCACCTAGACAGGGGGACATAGAGAGCCACTGGGACCCATAGGGACACATAGAGAGACACTGGGACCCATAGGGACACATAGAGACCCATAGACAGTCATTGGGAGCCATAAGGATAAATTGAGACCCATAGAGACCCCATTGAGACCCATAGTGCCTCAAAGAAACCCATAGCGACCCCATAGTCACCCATAGCGCCCCATAGGAACACAAAGATACCCCATAGAGCCCCATAGGCACCCCATAGTGACCCATAGGGGCCCAAAGAGACCCCATAGCACCCCATAGCTACTCCATAGTGCCCCATAGCAGCCCATGGAGCCTCATAGACACTCCATTGTGCCCCACAGCACCCCATTGCACCCCATAGGGACCCATAGACACAGCATACTGCTCCATAGAGCCCCATAGACACCCCATAGTTCCCCACAGCACCCCATAGCAGCCCACAGTGCCCCATAGACACCACATAAGGCCCTACAGCCACAACATAGAGCCCAATTGAACCACATAGACACCCCATATCGCCCCATAGTGCCTGTAGACACCCCATAGAGACCCATAGAGACCCACTGAACCACATACAGACCCCATGCAGACCCCATAGAGCCCCACAGACAACCCATAGATCCCCAAAGACACCACATAGACTCCGCATAGAGCCCCATAGGGACCTCATAGCGCCCCATAGAGACCCCATTCTGCCGCATAGAGCCCCATAGCAAACCATAGCACCCCATAGTCACCCATAGTGCCCCATAGCAACCTAAGGATACCGCAAAGCAACCCATAGCCACCCTACAGCACCGCATAGCCACCCCATAGTGCCCCATAGACACCACATAGTGACCCATAGCGCCCCATAGGGGCACAAAGAGACCCCAAATCATCCCATAGCTACTCCACAGTGCCCCATAGCAGCCCATGGAGCCTCATAGACACTCCCTTGTGCCCCACAGCGCCCCATTGCACCCCATAGGGACCCATAGACACCCTATACTGCTCCATAGAGCCCCATAGCACCCCATAGTGCCTCACAGCACCCCATAGCACAACATAGTGCCACATAGACACCACATAAGGACATATAGCCGCGCCATAGATCACCATAGACATCCCATAGAGCCCCATAGGTAACCCATTGTGCCCCATAGATCTCCCATAACCACCCATAGAAACTCATTTTGCCACATAGACACACCATAGCGTTCCATAGACACCCCATAGAAACCTCAGAACGCCCCATAGTACTCCATAGAGCTCCATAGGCACCCCATAGAGCCCCATAGAGAACCCAAAGAGGCACATAGCAACCCATAGGGGGGACATTGGGACACATAGGGACACAAAGTGACCCATAGGGAGACACTGGGACCCATAGGGGGACATTGGGACACATAGAGACCCCATGGATTAAGGTGGGGGACAGTGAGACCCATAGAGGCACATAGGGACCACATTGAAACCCATAGATACCCATAGGAAGACATTTGGGCCCAGAAATACCCATAAGAGACCACATAGAGACCCCATAGAGGTACATAGCAACCCATAGTGTGGACATTGGGACACAGAGTGACCCCATGGATTACAGTGGGGAACAGTGAGACCCGTAGAGACACATAGGGGCTCCACTGATACCCATAAGAGACCCCATAGAGGCACATAGGGACCTCATTGAAACCCATAGATACCCATAGGAAGACATTTGGGCCCAGAGATACCAATAAGAGTCCCCATAGAAACCCCAAAGTGGGCCATTGGGACACATAGGGGGGACATTCGGCACTTAGGAACAAATAGTGACCCATAGGGAGACACTGGGACCCATAGGGGTATATTGGGACACATAGGGACCCCATGGAACATAGTGGGGGACAGTGAGACCCATAGAGACACATAGGGACTTCGCTGTAACCCTTAAGAGACCCCATAGAGGCACATAGGGACGTAATGTAACCTATGGATACCAATAGGTAGATATTTTGGCCCAGAGATACTCATAAGAGACCCCATGGAGACACTTAGCAACACATAGGAGGGACACTGGGACACATAGGGACACATTGTGACCCATAGGCTGACACTGGGACCAATAGGGGGACATTGGGACACAGAGGGACCCCATGGATTTCAGTGGGGGACAGTGAGACCCATAGAGACACATAGGGACCTCGCTGAGACCCATAAGAGACCCCATAGAGGCACATAGGGACCACATTGAAACCCATAGGTACCCATAGGAATACATTGGGCAGGAAATTGAGCTTTTGGGGCAGGAGATGGCACTTGTGGGGCGTAAGGTGGAACTTATGGGGCAGGAGGTGGAACTTGTGGAGCAGGAGGTGGTACTTGTGGGGCGGGAGGTTGGAGTTGTTGGGCAGGAGGTGGCATTTTGAGGCAGAAGGTGGCATTTGTGTGGCAGGAGGTGGCAATTGTGGGGCACGAGTTGGAAATTGTTGGGCAGGAGGTGGAAGTTTTGGGGCAGGGTTTGGCAGTTGTAGGGCGGGAGGTGGCACTTGTGGGCCAGGAGGTGGAAGTTGTAGGGCAGGAGGTGGCACTTGTGGGGCGGGAGGTGGCACTTCTGGGGCAGGAAATGGAGCTTTTAGGGCAGGAGGTGGAACTTGTGCAGAAGGAGGTGGTACTTGTTGGGCGGAAATTGGAACTTGTTGGGAGGGAAGAGGTACTTGTGGGGCAGGAAGTGGCTCTTGTGGGGCAGGAGCTGGCACTTGGGGGGCAGGAGGTTGCACTTGTGGGTCAGGAGGAGGAAGTTGGTCAGTCAGTGACACTTGTGGGGCAGGAGGTGGATTATTTGGGGGGGAGGAGGCAGTGGTGTGGACAAATGTGGCACTTCAGGGGAATGAGCTGGCACTTGTGGGGCAGAAATTGGCACTTATGGGGCAGGAGGATGTCTTTGTCGGTCAGGAGGTGGCACTTGTGAGCAGGAAGTGGATGACGTAGTGCTGGAGCTGGCACTTGTGAAGCATGAGCTGGCAGATGTGGGGCAGGTGGTGGCACTTGTTGGGCAGGTGGTGGCACTTGTTGGGTGGGAGGTGGCGCTTGTGGGGCAAGAGGTGGCACTTGTGGGGCATGAGCTGGCAGTTGTGGGGCAGGAATTGGCACTTGTGGGGCAGGAGGTGGATGATGTGGGGCAGGAGGCTGTCTTTGTGGGGTTAGAGGTGGCACTTGTGGGGCAGGAAGTTGATGATGTGGGGCATGAGCTGGCATTTGTGAAGCATGAGCTGGCACTTGTGAAGCAGGAATCGGCACTTTTGGGGCAGGAGGTGGAACTTGTGGGGTGGGAGGTGGAATTTGTGGGGTGGGAGGTGAAACTTGTAAGGCAGGAGTTGGCACATGTGGGGGGGGAAATGGCACTTGTGGGACAGGAAATGGCACCAGTGGGGTAGGATTTGGAACCTGTGGGGTAAGAAATGGCACTTGTTGGGCAGGAGGTGGCACTTGTGGGGCGGAAGTGGAACTTGTTTGTCATGTGGCCACAATTGTTGGGCGGGAGGTGGCACTTATGGGGCAGGAGGTGACAATTGTGGGGCGGGAGGTGGAAGTTGTGGGGCGGGAGGTGGCACCTGTGGGGCTTGAGGTGGATCTTTTTGTGCAGGAGGTGGCGCTTGTGGGGCTGGAGTTGGATGATGTGGAGCCGGAAATTTGTAGGGCACAGGTGGATGTTGTGGGGCATGATTAGGCACTTATGGGGCTGGAGGTGGCACTTGTGGGGCGGAAGTGGAACTTGTAAGACAGGAGGTGGAAATTGTTGTGGTGGGAGTTGGAAGTTTTTAGGCAGGAGGTGGCACTTGTGGAAATGGAGATGGCACTAGTGGGGCAGGTAGTGGCACTTGTGGGGTGGGATATGGAACTTATGGGGCAGGAGTTGACACTTTTGGGGCAGGAGGTGGAAGTTGTGGGGCTGGACGTGGCACTTGTGGGGCGGGAGTTGGCATTTTGGGGAGGGTGGTGGCACTTGTGGGGCAGGAGATGGAAGTTGTAGGGCGGGAGGTGGCACTTGTGGGGCAGGAGGTGGAAGTTGTGGAGCGGGAGGTGGAAGTTGTAGGGCGGGAGGTGGCACTTGTGGGGCAGGAGGTTGCACTTATGTGTCAGGAGGAGGAAGTTGGGCGGTCAGTGACACTTGTGGGGTAGGAGCTGGCACTTCAGGGGAATGAGCTGGCACTTGTAGGGCAGGAATTGGCACTTGTGGCGCAGGGGGTGGATGATGTGGGGCAGGAGGTGGTCATTGTGGGGCAGGAGGTGGCACTTGTGGAGCAGGAGGTGGAAGTTGAAGGGCAGGATTTGGCACTTGTGGGGCGGGAGGTGGCACTTGTGGACACACGGAGCCACTGGGCCAGTCACAATAGGATGTTTTTGCCAGTCTTTACCAGTGAGGCTTATTTCGGCCTCCAACACAGTCAATTCTTGAGAGCCCCCAGTCACTCCATTGATTCTGTTTGATTGATTCTGTCCCTTTGTGATTCGAGGGCATTAGAGTGCACTTTGCACCGGTATCCAGCAGTGGTTCTGTGGTTCTGTTGGGCCAGACCATTTAATCCACACAGTCCAATAAACTCTTATTATCCCTCTCCCCGCCAAGACTGAGGGCAGGGCCCCTCTATGGGTTACCTGTGATGAATGGATCAACTCCACTGGTGGTTGGTCTGTTTTGTAGTTCTCTCACCCGTGCTCGCAGTACAGGAGTAGGCTGGTCGTGCCACTTCCTCATGTCTTCTCTGTGGTCCCGTAGGTAGCACCACATGGAAACACGCTGTGCAATCTTACTGTTGTTCCTTGCTTGAGCTGGAAAGCACGTGTGTCTAATAGCTGAAACTTTTCATGATACAGGTGAAGAGTAGGATTGGAATATTTTGATCAGGTCCTTCACTAGACCTGGTGACCCGTATGGAGACTGACCTTCATCAGTCGTTTCTGATACTACTACTCGACCATCACAATTAGTCGATGGAAATAGTTTCTTGTGCATTTCATCTATCAGTCTTCTACTCGTGAGATGGCAGAAACTGCGGTGCGTACTGGGGGGAGCTGCTCTTCATAGTTTTGAAGTGTCATAATCAGTTCAAAAACTCGGGGTCTTCTCTCTTGTTCCTCAGATCTTCCAAATGTCGTTGCCAGTGTGTGTGCATATCTTTCTGGTGCTGTACTTGTGAGTTTCTGCCACATGCTAGGCTTGGTCCTCACTCTCTCAGGATCACGGTCTTGTGGATCAGGGTCATACAACATTTCCACCACGGTCATTTCCCTCAGGTACTGGATACCTTTTTCGATGGTATCCCACTTAATAGTCTGAGGCTTCAAAGCATCCTTGAAGGGTTACATTTCCCTCACGGCTGTTAACAGTCCAGAGGGTGCCAGCTCCATCCAAACATCTGCTAATCTCTCTGTCGATAGCTGGGTCTCTGGCAATGCTTCCTAGTTGGTGAGATTCATTACCAGCTAGAGACAGGCTGTTGGCCCCGTTGTCCCAGCAGCAAATCAATCAGGCAAGAGACCTTCATTTTGATGCCATGTAAACTCCTTTCTTGAGCCTTGGAATTCATCCATCTTCAGAGATTGATGAATGGTAATAGAGATTTCCTCCTCATCACTCTCTTCTTCATGCCTCTTAGTTTTTTTTTTTTGTTTTTTTTTGTTTGTTTTTTTTGCATTTCTCAGTGCCAATCCAGACCCCCTACCTGGATCTTCTGCTGCCTCCTCCTCTGCTTCTCCTTCTTCTCATCCTAGACACAAGGACACCTGTTTCCATTTCTTCCTTCCACAGGGGCAACTGATATTGTTACTGGTGCCTCCTGTGACTGATCAGAGTTGACTTGGGGATTTTTTTTTTTTTTGAGGCTTGAACCTCAGATCGGAAACTCTCCCTCTCCAGGGTAGTAGTATATAGAGCACGGTAAGCATAAGCCAAACCCCAAGTGTGGTTTACCTCCTTAGATCTCTGACTCAAATACTCAATTTCTCAGGGTCCCTCAGGTGTTCAAGAGTGAAATCCCATGACACTGCGGGTCCCCACGCTTCTAAGATTTTTCCTAAACCTTTCCATATTCCCTGCCAGTCAGCATTTTCTGGTTTTGGAGGGGACTTCCGCATAGAACGAATGGAGAGGAGTACATTCATATATATTGATACTGATAACATGAACATGAGTATGAACACAAGGATGAACACTAACTCGGTTTTCAAAAACTGTGCGGCAATCTGATAAGGCAGCCTGGAAACCGGATTGAACATCGTGGTGTTTGTAAAACTAGCTGCTGTGAAATTAGCAATTGTGAAATTAGTCATTGTAAAATTAACTATTTCATCTGGGATGCAAGTGTCAAAATTCACATCATACCACATTGCGTAGAAGTACCAGGCCCTTACTTGGTTGTATAATGCATATATTCTATAACAAGAAATCAATAAATTAAGAAGGGCCAGTAAGTTTCAAAGAACATGATGGCTTTGAATCCCCTATGCAGTGCTCCTAAAATAAAGAGCAGACTCATAGCTGGCAGTAGCTGGCAGGCACTGTAAAAGTCAGAGCTAGCTAGCTGTGCTCTGGGAGAGAAAGAAATCCCTTTGTTTTCTTTACAAAAGCAAGATAACAATGCTCAGAGTTTACAGCTACCCCTGAATTTTGACAGTTTGCCTGGACTTTCAAGGTCACGTTCTCAGTGAGCAGCTATGAAAAGATATCACATCCCTAACGAAGCTCTCTGAGAGCAAAGAGAGATTTGTTCTAAAAGCTAAAAAGCAGCAGCTTATGCCCGCCATCTCCACCAAAATCTGTCACAGGTTACCTAGATTTACCTTTGTGAATGACAGGGGGCAGCTGCCCTGTAGGGTCCCCAGCCCAAAAAAGAGAGCTCCAGCCTGGGAGGAGATTATACATATGTCCTCCTCCCATGACTAACTTTGGCCGCGAAGTCCTCTGGGATATGTAGTTTTCTTCTGAGAGATGAGTATTTGGAACGTTGTTATTCCATGGAACTGGAGTATGAAGCTTCTAATGATCCACACTGCACATAATGTTATGATGTGGCACTTGTGCGGCAGGAGGTGGCACTTGTTGGATGGGAGGTGGTTGATATGGGGAAGGAGGTGGCAATTGTGCGGTTCGAGGTGGCAATTGTGGAGCAGGAGGTGGACATTGCGTGGCAGGATTTGGCACTTGTGTGGTGGGAGTTGGCACTTGTGGGGCAGGAGGTTGCACTTGTCGGGCAGGATTTGGAACTTGTGGGGCAGGATGTGGCACACGTTGGGCAGGAGTTGGCACTTGTATGGCGGGTTGTTGAAGTTGTGGGGCGGGAGGTGGCCTTTGTGGGGCTGGAACTGGCTCTTGTGGGGCAGGAGGTGGAAGTTGTAGGGCAGGAAATGGCACTTGTGGGGCAGGAGGTGGCACTTGTGGGGCAAGAAATGGCACTTGTGGGGCAGGAGTTGGCACTTGTGGGTCAGGTGGTGGCACTTGTGGTGTGGGAGGTGGCACTTGTGGAATTGGAGTTGGCACTAGTGCGACAGAAGGTGGAAGTTGTGGGGAAGTATTTGGCACTTGTGGGGCAGGAGGGGGAACTTGTGGGGCAGGAGGTGGTCCTTGTGGGACGAGAGGTGGCAATTGTTGGGCAGGAGGTGGAACTTATGGGGCGTTACGTGGAAGTTGTGGGGCGGGAGGTGGCACCTGTGGAAATGGAGATGGCACTAGTGGGGCAGGTAGTGGCACTTGTGGGGCAGGATATGGAACTTATGGGGCAGGAGTTGACACTTTTGGGGCAGGAGGTGGAAGTTGTGGGGCTGGACGTGGCTCTTGTGGGGAGGGTGGTGGCACTTGTTGGGCAGGAGGTGGCACTTGTTGGGCAGGAGGTGGCACTTGTTGGGCAGGAGGTGGCACTTGTGGGGCAGGAGGTGGAACTTATGGGGCGTTACGTGGAAGTTGTGGGGCGGGAGGTGGCTCTTTTGAGCCAGGAGGTGGCTCTTGTGGGGCGGGAGGTGGCACTTGTGGGTCGGGAGGTGGCACTACTGGGGCAGGAGGTGGAAGTTGTGGAGTGGGAGGTGGATGTTGTGGAGCGGGAGGTGGCACTTGTGGGGCGAAAGGTGGCATTTGTGGGGCAGGAGGTTGCACTTGTGGGGCAGGAGGTGGCACTTGTGGGGCGGAAATTGGAACTTGTTGGGAGGGAAGAGGTACTTGTGGGGCAGGAAGTGGCTCTTGTCGGGCAGGAGCTGGCACTTGTAGGGCAGGAGGTTGCACTTGTGGGTCAGGAGGAGGAAGTTGGTCGGTCAGTGACACTTGTGGGGCAGGAGGTGGATTATTTTGGCGGGGAGGTGGCAGCGGTGTGGCAAAATGTGGAACTTGTGGGGCAGGAGCTGGCACTTCAGGGGAATGAGCTGGCACTTGTAGGGCAGGAATTGGCACTTGTAAGGCAGGAGGTGGAACTTGTGGGGGGGGATGTGGCACTTGTGGGGTGGGAGGTGGCACTTGTGGGATGCGAGGTGGCACTTGTGGGGCAGGAGGAGGCTGTTGTTGGGCGGGAGGTGGGACTTGTGTAACAAGAGGTGGAAATTGTGCGGTGGGATGTGGCACTTGTGGGGCAAGAAGTGGCACTTGTGGGGCGGGATGTGGCAGTTGTGGGACAGATGATGACACCTGTGGGGCGGGAGGTGGATGTTTTGGGGAAGGAGGTTGAAGTTGTGGGGAGGGTGGTGGCTCTTGTGGGGCGGGAGGTGGCACTAGTGGGGCAGGAGTTGGCACTTGTGGGGCAGGAAATGTTACTTGAGGGGCAAGAAGTGGCTCTTGAAGGGCAGGAGGTGGCACTTGTGGGGCAGGAGTTAATTCTTGTGGATCTGGAGGTGGCACTTGTGGGCCTGGAAGTTGCACTTGTGAGGCGGGAGGTGGAAGTTGTGGGGCGGGTGGTGGCAGTTGTGGGGCTGGAGGTATCACTTGTGCGGCAGGAAGTGGCACTTGTGGGGAGGAGGTGACACTTGAGGGGCAGGAGCTGGCACTTGTGGGGCAGAAGTTGGTACATGTGGGTCGGGAGGTGGCACTTGTGGGGCAGGAGGTGGCACTTGTGGGTCAGGAGTTGGATTTGTGGGGCGGGTTGTGGCACTTCTGGGGCGGGAGGTGGCACTTGTGGGGCGTGAGGTGGAAGTTGTGGGGCGGCAGGTGGCAATTGTGGGTCAGGAGGAGGCATTTGTGAGGCAGGAGGTGGATGATGTGGGGCAGGAGGTGGCACTTGTGGGGAAGTAGGTAGCACTTGTGGGGCAGGAAGTGGCACTTGTGTGGCAGGAGGTGGCACTAGTGGGGCAGGAGGAGGCACTTGTGGGGCAGGAGGAGGCACTTGTGGGGTAGGAGGAGGCTGTTGTCGGGCGGGAAGTGGAAGTTGTGGGGCGGGACATGGCACTTGTGGGGCTGGATGTGGAAGTTGTGTGGCAGGATTTGACACTTCTGGGGCTGCAGGAGGCACTTGTGGGGTGGGTGGTAGAACTTGTTGGGGGTGAGGTGTAACTTGTGGAGCGGGAGGTGACAACTGTGGGACAGGAGGAGGCACTTGTGGGTCGGGAGGTGGCACTTTTAAGGCGGGAGGTGGCAGTTGTGGGGCGGGAGGTGGAAGTTGTGCGGCACGATTTAGCACTTGTGTGGCTGGAGGCGGCACTTGTGGGGCGGGAGGTGGCACTTGTGGGGCGGGAAATGGAACTTGTGGGGCAGCACGTGGCACTAGTTGAGCAGGAGGTGGAAATTGTGGGGCGGGAGGTGAATGATATGAGGCAGGAGGTAGCGGTTGTGGGGCAGGAGGTGGCACTTATGGGGCGGTTGGTGGATGATGTGGGGCAGGAGTTAGCACTTGTGGGGTAAGGGTTGGCACTTGTGGGGTGGGAGGAGGCACTTGTGGGGCGGGGGGTGGCAATTGCTGGGTGGGAAGTGGCAGTTGTGGGGCAGTAGGTTGAAGGTTTGGGGCAGGAGGTGGCACTTGTGGGGTGGAAGGTAAGAAGATTTGGGGTGTGACGTGGAAGTAGTGGGGCGGGAGGTGGCACTTGTGGGGCGGGAGGTGGCACTTGTGGGGCGGGAGGTGGCACTTGCGGTGCAGGAGTTGGCACTTGTGGGTCAGGTGGTGGCACATGTGGGGCGGGGGTCGACGTTGTGGGGCAAGAGGTGTAACTTGTGGGGCAGGAGGTGGCTATAGAGGGGCGGGAGGTGGAACTTGTGGGGCAGGAGATGGCACTTGTGGAGCAGGAGGTGGAAGTTGCACGTCAGGATTTGGCACTTGTGGGGCGGGAGATGGCACTTGTGGGGCGGGAGATGGCACTTGTGGGGCGGGAGATGGCACTTGTGTGTCCGGAGGTTAAACTTGTGGGTTGGGAGGTGGCACTTGTGGGGCAGGAGGTGGCAAATGTGGTGCAGGAAATGGCACTTGTGGGGCAGGAGTTGGCACATGTGGGATAGGACGTGGCACTTGTGGGGCAGGAGGTGGATGATGTGGGGCAGGAGCTGGCAATTGTGAAGCATGAGCTGGCACTTTTAGGGCTGGAATTGGCACTTGTGCCACAGGAGGTGGCACTTGTGGGGTGGGAGGTGGATGATGTGGGGCAGGAGGTGGATGTTGCGTGGCAGGATTTGGCCCTTGTGGGGCGGGAGATGGCACTTGTGGGGCAGGACGTGGCACTTGTGGAGCGGGAGGGGGCACTTGTGGGGCCTGAGATGGCACTTGTAGGGCAGGAGGTGGCATTTGTGGGGCGGGAGGTGGAAGTTGTGATGCAGGAGGTGGTACATGTGGGGCGGGAGGTGGAAGTTGTGATGCAGGAGGTGGTACATGTGGGGCGGGATGTGGAACTTGTGAGGCAGGAGGTGGAAGTTGTGGTGCGGGAGGTGGAAGTTGTAGGGCGGGAGGTGGCACTTGTGGGGTGGGAGTTGGAAGTTGAGTGACGGGAGGTGGCACTTGTGGGGCAGGTTGTGGAAGTTGTGGGGCGGGAGGTTGCACTTGTGAGACAGGAGGTGGCACTTGTGGGGCGGGAGATGGAAGTTGTGAGGCAGGAGGTGGCACTTGGGCAGATTGTGTCACTCGTGGGCAGGGAGGTTGCACTTGTGGGGCAGGAGGTGAAAGTTGTGGGGCAGGAGGTGGCATTTGTAAGGCGGGAAGTGGCACTTGTGGGGCAGAAATTGGTACTTCTGGGGCAGGAGGTGGCACTGATGGGGCAGGAAATTGAGCTTTTGGGGCAGGAGATGGCACTTGTGGGGCGTAAGGTGGAACTTATGGGGCAGGAGGTGGAACTTGTGGAGCAGGAGGTGGTACTTGTGGGGCGGGAGGTTGGAGTTGTTGGGCAGGAGGTGGCATTTTGAGGCAGAAGGTGGCATTTGTGTGGCAGGAGGTGGCAATTGTGGGGCACGAGTTGGAAATTGTTGGGCAGGAGGTGGAAGTTTTGGGGCAGGGTTTGGCAGTTGTAGGGCGGGAGGTGGCACTTGTGGGCCAGGAGGTGGAAGTTGTAGGGCAGGAGGTGGCACTTGTGGGGCGGGAGGTGGCACTTCTGGGGCAGGAAATGGAGCTTTTAGGGCAGGAGGTGGAACTTGTGCAGAAGGAGGTGGTACTTGTTGGGCGGAAATTGGAACTTGTTGGGAGGGAAGAGGTACTTGTGGGGCAGGAAGTGGCTCTTGTGGGGCAGGAGCTGGCACTTGTGGGGCAGGAGGTTGCACTTGTGGGTCAGGAGGAGGAAGTTGGGCGGTCAGTGACACTTGTGGGGCAGGAGGTGGATTATTTGGGAAGGGAGGTGGCAGTGGTGTGGCAAAATGTGGCAATTGTGGGGCAGGAGCTGGCACTTCAGGGGAATGAGCTGGCACTTGTAGGGCAGGAATTGGAACTTGTGGGGCAGGAGGTGGATGATGTGGGGCAGGAGGTGGTCGTTGTGGGGCAGGAGGTGGCACTTGTGGGGCAGGGGGTGGAAGTTGAAGGACAGGACCTTGCACTTGTGGGGCATGAACTGGCACTTTTTGGGCAGGAGTTGGCACTTGTGGGGCGGAAGTGGAACTTGTAAAACAGGAGGTGGAAATTGTGGGGCTGTAGGTGTAACTTGTGGTGCAGGAAGTGGAACATCTGGGGCAGGAGGTGGCGGTAGAAAGGCAGGAAGTGGCACTTTTTGGGCGGGAGGTAACACTTGTTTGGAAGGAGGTGGCACTTGTGGGGCGAGAGTTGGCACTTGTGGGGCAGGAGGCTGCACTAATATGGCAGGAGGTCGCACTTGTGGGGCGGGAGGTGGCACTTGTGGGGAGCGATGTGGCACTTGTGGGCGGGAGGCTGAATTTGTGGAGAGGAAGGTGGCACTTATGGGGCGGGAGGTGGCACTAGTGGGGCGAGAGGTGGCACATGTGGGGCAGGAGTTGGCACTTGTGAGGCAGGAGGTGTCAGTTGTTTGGCGGGAGTTCGCACTTGTGGGTCGCAAGGTGGAAGTTGTGGGGCAGGAGGTGGCACTTGTGGGTCGGGAGGTGGAAGTTGTGAAGCAGGAGGTGGCACTTGTGGGGAAGGAGGAGGCACTTGTATGGCAGGAATTGGAACTTGTGGTGTGGAATGGGGTACTTGTGGGGAAGGAAGTGGCTCTTGTGGGGCGGGATGTGGTACTTGTGGGGCAGGAGGTGGATGATGTTAGGCTGGAGCTGGCGCTTGTGGGGCAGGAATTGGCACTTGTTGTGCAGGAGGTGGCACTTATGGGTTTGGAGGTGGATGATGTGCGGCAGGAGGTGACACATGTGGGGCAGGAGATGGCACTTCTGGGGCAGGAGGTGGAAGTTGTGGGGCAGGATTTGGTACTTGTGGGGTGGGAGGTTGCACTTGTGGGGCTGGAGTTGGCACTTGTGGGGCGGAAGGTGGCACTAGTGGGGCAGGAGGTGGCACTTGTGGGGAGCGATGTGGCACTTGTGGGTGGGAGGTGGAATTTGTGGAGAGGGAGGTGGCACTTATGGGGCGGGAGCTGGAACTTGTGGGGCGAGAGGTGGCACATGTGGAGCAGGAGCTGGCACTTTCGGGGAAGGAGCTGGAACTTGCACGGCAGGAGGTGGCACTTGTGGGTCGGGAGGTGGCACTTGTGGGTCGGGAGGTGGCACTTGTGGGGCAGGAGGTGGCACTTGTGGGGCAGGAGTTGGCACTTGTTGGGCAGGAGGTGGCACTTGTGGGGCAGGAGGTGGATGATGTGGGGCAGGAGTTGGCACTTGTGGAGCAGGAGGTAAAAGTTGCGGGGCAGGATTTGGCACTTGTGGGGCAGGATGTGGCACACGTTGGGCAGGAGGTGGCACTTGTATGGCGGGATGTTGAAGTTGTGGGGCAGGAGGTGGCATTTGTGGGGCTGGAACTGGCTCTTGTGGGGCAGGAGGTGGAAGTTGTAGGGCTGGAAATGGCACTTGTGGGGCTGGAGGTGGCACTTGTGGGGCAAGAAATGGCACTTGTGGGGCAGGAGTTGGCACTTGTGGGTCAGGTGGTGGCACTTGTGGTGTGGGAGGTGGCACTTGTGGAATTGGAGTTGGCACTAGTGCGACAGAAGGTCGAAGTTGTGGGGAAGTATTTGGCACTTGTGGGGCAAGAGGTGGAACTTGTGGGGCAGGAGGTGGTCCTTGTGGGACGAGAGGTGGCACTTGTTGGGCAGGAGGTGAAACTTATGGGGCGTTACGTGGAAGTTGTGGGGCGGGAGGTGGCACCTGTGGAAATGGAGATGGCACTAGTGGGGCAGGTAGTGGCACTTGTGGGGCAGGAGGTGGATGATGTGGGGCAGGAGTTGGCACTTGTGGAGCAGGAGGTAAAAGTTGCGGGGCAGGATTTGGCACTTGTGGGGCAGGATGTGGCACACGTTGGGCAGGAGGTGGCACTTGTATGGCGGGATGTTGAAGTTGTGGGGCAGGAGGTGGCATTTGTGGGGCTGGAACTGGCTCTTGTGGGGCAGGAGGTGGAAGTTGTAGGGCAGGAAATGGCACTTGTTGGGCAGGAGGTGGCACTTGTGGGGCAAGAAAATGGCACTTGTGGGTCAGGTGGTGGCACTTGTGGTGTGGGAGGTGGCACTTGTGGAATTGGAGTTGGCACTAGTGCGACAGAAGGTCGAAGTTGTGGGGAAGTATTTGGCACTTGTGGGGCAAGAGGTGGCACTTGTTGGGCAGGAGGTGAAACTTATGGGGCGTTACGTGGAAGTTGTGGGGCGGGAGGTGGCACCTGTGGAAATGGAGATGGCACTAGTGGGGCAGGTAGTGGCACTTGTGGGGCGGGATATGGAACTTATGGGGCAGGAGTTGACACTTTTGGGGCAGGAGGTGGAAGTTGTGGGGCTGGACGTGGCACTTGTGGGGCGGGAGTTGGCATTTTGGGGAGGGTGGTGGCACTTGTTGGGCAGGAGGTGGCACTTGTGGGACGAGAGGTGGCACATGTGGAGCAGGAGCTGGCACTTTCAGGGCAGGAGCTGGCACTTGCACGGCAGGAGGTGGCACTTGTGGGTCGGGAGGTGGCACTTGTGGGGCAGGAGTTGGCACTTGTTGGGCAGGAGGTGGCACTTGTTGGGCAGGAGGTGGCACTTGTGGGGCAGGAGGTGGCACTTGTGGGGCAGGAGTTGGCACTTGTTGGGCAGGAGGTGGCACTTGTGGGGCAGGAGTTGGATGATGTGGAGCCGGAAATGGTATTTGTAGGGCACAGGTGGATGTTGTGGGGCAGGATTTGGCACTTATGGGGCTGGAGGTTACACTTGTGGGGCAGAAGGTGGAACTTGTGTGACAGGAGATGGCACTTCTGGGGCAGGAGGTGGAAGTTGTGGGGCAGGATTTGGTACTTGTGGGGTGGGAGATGGCACTTGTGGGGCTGGAGGTGGCACTTGTGGGATGGTAGGTGGAACTTGTGGGGCAAGACTTGGAACTTGTGGTGCAGGAGATATCACACGTTGGGCAGGAGTTGGCACTTCTGTGGCGGGAGGCTGAAGTTGTGGGGTGGGAGGTGGCACCTGTTGGGCATGTAGTGGCACTTGTGGGGTGGGATTTTTAACTTGTTTGTCATGTGGCCACAATTGTTGGGCGGGAGGTGGCACTTGTGGGGCAGGAGGTGGATGATGAGGGGCAGGAGCTGGCACTTGTGAAGCATGAGCTGGCACTTGTGGGGCAGGAATTGGCACTTGTGGGGCAGGTGGTGGCACTTGTTGGATGGGAGGTGGATGATGTGGGGCAGGAGGTGGCACTTGTGGAGCAGGATGTGGACGTTGCGTGGCAGGATTTGGCACTTGTGGGGTGGGAGGTGGAACTTGTGGGGCAGGAGGTCGAATTTGTGGCGTGGTAGGTGGCACTTGTGGGGCAGGAGCTGGCACTTGTGGGGAGGGATGTGGCACTTGTGGGGCAGGAGTTAGCACTTGTGGGGCTGGAGGTGGCACTTGTGGGGCAGGAGGTGGATGATGTGGGGCAGGAGTTGGCACTTGTGGAGCAGGAGGTAAAAGTTGCGGGGCAGGATTTGGCACTTGTGGGGCAGGATGTGGCACACGTTGGGCAGGAGTTGGCACTTGTGTGGCGGGATGTTGAAGTTGTGGGGCGGGAGGTGGCGTTTGTGGGGCTGGAACTGGCTCTTGTGGGGCAGGAGGTGGAAGTTGTAGGGCAGGAAATGGCACTTGTTGGGCAGGAGGTGGCACTTGTGGAATTGGAGTTGGCACTAGTGCGGCAGATGGTGGAAGTTGTGGGGAAGGATTTGGCACTTGTTGGGCAGGAGGTGGAACTTATGGGGCGTTACGTGGAAGTTGTGGGGCGGGAGGTGGCACCTGTGGAAATGGAGATGGCACTAGTGGGGCAGGTAGTGGCACTTGTGGGGCGGGATATGGAACTTATGGGGCAGGAGTTGACACTTTTGGGGCAGGAGGTGGAAGTTTTGGGGCTGGACGTGGCACTTGTGGGGCGGGAGTTGGCATTTTGGGGAGGGTGGTGGCACTTGTTGGGCAGGAGGTGGCACTTGTGGGGCAGGAGGTGGTCCTTGTGGGACGAGAGGTGGCACTTGTTGGGCAGGAGGTGGAACTTATGGGGCGTTACGTGGAAGTTCTGGGGTGGGAGGTGGCTCTTTTGAGGCAGGAGGTGGAACTTGTGAGCCAGGAGGTGGCTCTTGTGGGTCGGGAGGTGGCACTTGTGGGATGCGAGGTGGCACTTGTGGGGCAGGAGGTGGCACTTGTGGGGCAGGAGGAGGCTGTTGTTGGGCGGGAGGTGGGACTTGTGGAGGTGGAAATTGTGCGGTGGGATGTGGCACTTGTGGGGCAAGGGGTGGCACTTGTGAGGCAGAAGGTGGCACTTGTGGGGCAGGAGGTGGAAGTTGTGGGTCAGGAGGTGACATTTGTGGAACAGGAGGTGGATGATGTGGGGCAGGAGGTAGCAATTTTGGGCCGGGACGTGGCACTAGTGGGGCGAGATGTTGCACTTGTTGGGCGGGAGGTGGCACTTTTGGGGCATAAGGTGAAAATTGAGGGACATGAGGTGGCACTTGTGGGGCAGGAGTTGGCACTTGTGTGGTAGGAGGTGGCAATTGTGGGGCAGGAGCTTGCAGTTGTGAGGCGGGATGTGGAAGTTGTGGGGCGGGTTGTGGCAGCTGTGGGGCTGGAGGTGTCACTTGTGCAGCGGGAAGTGGCACTTGTAAGGCAGGAAGTAGCACTTGTGTGGCAGGAGGTGGCACTTTTGGAGCGTGAGGTGGATGTTGTGGGGCAGGAATTGGCACTTGTGGGGCGAGAGTTGGCTCTTGTGGGGCAGGAGGTTGCACTTGTGGGGTGGGATGTGGTACTTGTGGGGCGGGAGGTGGCACTTGTTGGGGGGGTGGTGGCAATTGTGGGGCAGGAGGTGGCACTTGTTGGGCGAGAGTTGCAATTGTGAGACGGGAGGTGGCAATTGTGGGTCACGTAGTGGCACTTCTGGGTCAGGAGGTGGTACTTGTGGGGCGGGCGGTGGAACTGGTGGGGCTGGAGGTGGCACTTGTGGGGTGGGAGGTGGCACTTGTGGGGCAGGAGGTGGCAATTTTGGAGCAGGACGTGGATTATGTGGGGCAGGAGGTGGCACTTGTGGGGCAGGATGTGGAAGTTGTGGGTCAGGAGGTGACATTTGTGGAACAGGAGGTGGATGATGTGGGGAAGGAGGTGGATGATGTGGAACAGTAGGTGGCACCTGTGGGGCAGGAGATGGCACTTGTGGGGCGGGAGGTGGAAATTGTGGGGCAAGGGGTGGCAGTTGCGGGGCTGGGGGCGGCACTTGTGGGGCAGTGTGTGGCACTTGAGGGGCGGGAGGTGGTACTTGTGGTGCAGGAGGTGGCACTTGTGGGGCGGGATGTGGCAGTTGTGGGGCAGATGATGACACCTGTGGGGCGGGAGGTGGATGTTTTGGGGAAGGAGGTTGAAGTAGTGGGGCGGGAGGTGGCACTTGTGGGGCGGGAGGTGGCACTAGTGGGGCAGGAGTTGGCACTTTTGGGCTGGGTCATAGCACTTGTTGGGCAGAGGTTGGCACTTGTGGGGCAGGAAATGTTACTTGTGGGGCAAGAAGTGGCTCTTGAAGGGCAGGAGGTGGCACTTGTGGGGCAGGAGTTAATTCTTGTGGATCTGGAGGTGGCACTTGTGGGCCTGGAGGTTGCACTTGTGAGGCGGGAGGTGGCAGTTGTGGGGCTGGAGGTATCACTTGTGCGGCAGGAAGTGGCACTTGTGGAGCAGAAGGTGGCACTTGTGGGGAAGAGGTGACACTTGAGGGGCAGGAGCTGGCACTTGTGGGGCAGAAGTTGGCACATGTGGGTCGGGAGGTGGCACTTGTGGTGCGGGAGGTGGCACTTGTGGTGCGGGAGGTGGAACTTGTGGGGCGGGAGGTGGAACTTGTGGGTCAGGAGTTGGATTTGTGGGGCGGGTTGTGGCACTTGTGGGGCGGGAGGTGGCTCTTTTGAGGCAGGAGGTGGCACTTGTGGGCCAGGAAATGGAAGTTGTAGGGTGGGAGGTGGCACTTGTTGGGGGGGTGGTGGCAATTGTGGGTCACGTAGTGGCACTTCTGGGTCAGGAGGTGGCACTTGTGGGGCGGGCGGTGGCACTTGTGGGGCAGGAGGTGGCACTTGTGGGGCAGGAGGAGGCACTTGTGGGGCAGGAGGAGGCACATGTGGGGCAGGAGGAGGCCGTTGTTGGGCGGGAAGTGGAAGTTGTGGGGTGGGAGGTGGCACTTGTGGGGCTGGATGTGGAAGTTGTGTGGCAGGATTTGACACTTCTGGGGCTGCAGGTGGCACTTGTGGGGTGGGTGGTAGAACTTGTGGGGGGTGAGGTGGAAGTTGTGGAGCGGGAGGTGACAACTGTGGGACAGGAGGAGGCACTTGTGGGTCGGGAGGTGGCACTTTTAAGGCGGGAGGTGGCAGTTGTGGGGCAGGAGGAGGCTGTTGTTGGGCGGGAGGTGGGACTTGTGTAACAAGAGGTGGAAATTGTGCGGTGGGATGTGGCACTTGTGGGGCAAGGGGTGGCAGTTGTGAGGCAGAAGGTGGCACTTGTGGGGCAGGAGGTGGAAGTTGTGGGTCAGGAGGTGACATTTGTGGAACAGGAGGTGGATGATGTGGGGAAGGAGGTGGATGATGTGGAACAGTAGGTGGCACCTGTGGGGCAGGAGATGGCACTTATGGGGCGGAAGATGGTATTTGTTGTGCAGTAGGTGGCAATTGTGGAGTGGGAGATGGAAGTTGTGGGGCAGGAGGTGGCAATTGTGGGCCGGGAGCTGGCACTATTGGGGCGGGAGCTGGAAGTTGTGGGTCGGGAGGTGGCACTTGTGGTGCAGGAGGTGGCACTTGTGGGGCGGTTGGTGGATGATGTGGGGCAGGAGTTGGCACTTGTGGGGTAAGGGTTGGCACTTGTGGGGTGGGAGGAGGCACTTGTGTGGCGGGGGGTGGCAATTGCTGGGTGGGAAGTGGCAGTTGTGGGGCAGTAGGTTGAAGGTTTGGGGCAGGAGGTGGCACTTGTGTGGCTGGAGGTTGAGGTTGTGGGGCGAGAGGTAGCACTTGTGGGGCAGGAGCCGGCAATTGTGGGGCAGGACGCGGCAAATGTGGTGCAGGAAATGACACTTGTGGGGCAGGAGTTGGCACTTGTGGGTCAGGTGGTGGCACATGTGGGGCGGGGGTCGATATTGTGGGGCAAGAGGTGTAACTTGTGGGGCAAGAAATGTAACTAGTGGGGCAGGTGGTGGCTATAGAGGGGCGGGAGGTGGCTCTTGTGTGGCGGGAGGTGGCACTTGTAGGGCAGGAGATGGCACTTGTGGAGCAGGAGGTGGAAGTTGCGCGTCAGGATTTGGCACTTGTGGGGCAGGAGATGGCACTTGTGGGGAAGGAGGTGGCACTTGTGGGGAGGAGGTGGAAATACTGGGGCGGGAGGTGTAAGTTGTGATGCAGGAGGTGGTACATGTGGGGCGGGAGGTGTAAGTTGTGATGCAGGAGGTGGTACATGTGGGGCGGGAGGTGTAAGTTGTGATGCAGGAGGTGGTACATGTGGGGCGGGAGGTGGAAGTTGTGATGCAGGAGGTGGTACATGTGGGGCGGGAGGTGGAAGTTGTGATGCAGGAGGTGGTACATGTGGGGCGGGAGGTGGAAGTTGTGATGCAGGAGGTGGTACATGTGGGGCGGGATGAGGCACTCGTGAGCAGGGAGGTGGCACTTGTGGAACTTGTAGCAGGTGTAACTTGTCGGGCAGGAGGCGGCTCTTGTGGGGCTGGAGATTGATGTTGTGGGTCAGGAGGTGGCACTTGTGGGGCAGGAGGTGGATGATGAGGGGCAGGAGCTGGCACTTGTGAAGCATGAGCTGGCACTTGTGGGGCAGGAATTGGCACTTGTGGGGCAGGAGGTGGCACTTGTTGGATGGGAGGTGGTTGATATGGGGAAGGAGGTGGCAATTGTGCGGTTCGAGGTGGCACTTGTGGAGCAGGAGATGGAAGTTGCGGGGCAGGAGTTGGCACTTGTGGGTCGGGAGGTGGCACTTGTGAGGCGGGAGGTGGCACTTGTGGGGCAAAATGCAACACTTGTGGGGCAGGAGTTATAACTTGTGGGGCAGGAGGTGGAAGTTGTGGAACAGAAGGTGGCACTTGTGGGGCGGGTGGTGGCACTTGTGGGGCGGGATGTAGCACTTGTGGGGCGGGATGTGGAACTTGTGAGGCAGGAGGTGGAAGTTGTGGTGCGGGAGGTGGAAGTTGTAGGGCGGGAGGTGGCACTTGTTGGGCGGGAGTTGGAAGTTGAGTGACGGGAGGTGGCACTTGTGGGGCAGGTTGTGGAAGTTGTGGGGCGGGAGGTTGCACTTGTGAGACAGGATGTGGCACTTGTGGGGCGGGAGGTTGAAGTTGTGAGGCAGGAGGTGGCACTTGGGCAGATTGTGTCACTCGTGGGCAGGGAGGTTGCACTTGTGGGGCAGGAGGTGAAAGTTGTGGGGCAGGAGGTGGCATTTGTGAGGCGGGAAGTGGCACTTGTGGGGCAGAAAATGGCACTTATGGGGCAGGAGGTGGCACTTGTGGTGCAGGAGGTGGCACTGATGGGGCAGGAAATTGAGCTTTTGGGGCAGGAGATGGCACTTGTGGGGCGTACGGTGGAACTTATGGGGCAGGAGGTGGAACTTGTGGAGCAGGAGGTGGCACTTGTGGGGCGGGAGGTTGGAGTTGTTGGGCAGGTGGCGGCATTTTGAGGCAGAAGGTGGCATTTGTGTGGCAGGAGGTGGCAATTGTGGGGCACGAGTTGGAAATTGTTGGGCAGGAGGTGGAAGTTTTGGGGCAGGGTTTGGCAGTTGTAGGGCGGGAGGTGGCACTTGTGGGCCAGGAGGTGGAAGTTGTAGGGCAGGAGGTGGCACTTGTGGGGCGGGAGGTGGCACTTGTGGGGCAGGAAATGGAGCTTTTAGGGCAGGAGGTGGAACTTGTGCAGAAGGAGGTGGTACTTGTTGGGCGGAAATTGGAACTTGTTGGGAGGGAAGAGGTACTTGTGGGGCAGGAAGTGGCTCTTGTGGGGCAGGAGCTGGCACTTGTGGGGCAGGAGCTGGCACTTGTGGGTCAGGAGGAGGAAGTTGGTCAGTCAGTGACACTTGTGGGGCAGGAGGTGGATTATTTGGGGGGGGAGGTGGCAGTGGTGTGGACAAATGTGGCACTTGTGGGGCATGAACTGGCACTTGTGGGGCAGGAATTGGCACTTGTGGGGCAGGTGGTGGCAATTGTTGGGTGGGAGGTGGACGATGTGGGGCAGGAGGTGGCACTTGTGGAGCAGGAGGTGGAAGTTGCATTGCAGGATTTGGCATTTGTGGGTTGGGAGTTGGCACTTGTGGGGCATGAGGTGGAATTTGTGGGGTGGTAGGTGGAACATGTGGGGCAGGAGCTGGCACTTGTGGGGCAGGATGTGGCACACGTTGCCAGGAGTCGGCACTTGTGTGGCGGGATGTTGAAGTTGTGGGGCGGGAGGTGGCACTTGTGGAAAAGGTATTGTCACTTTTGGGGGAGGAGGTGGATGATGTGGGGCAGGAGGTGGCACCTGTGGGGCAAGAGGTGGCACCTGCGGGGCATGAGCTGGCACTTGTGGGGCAGGAAGTTGATGATGTGGGACATGAGCTGGCATTTGTGAAGCATGAGCTGGCACTTGTGAAGCAGGAATTGGCACTTTTGGGGCAGGAAATGGAACTTGTGGGGTGGGAGGTGGAATTTGTGGGGTGGGAGGTGAAACTTGTAAGGCAGGAGTTGGCACATGTGGGGGGGGAAATGGCACTTGTGGGGCAGGAAATGGCACCAGTGGGGTAGGATTTGGAACCTGTGGGGTAAGAAATGGCACTTGTTGGGCAGGAGGTGGCACTTGTGGGGCGGAAGTGGAACTTGTTTGTCATGTGGCCACAATTGTTGGGCGGGAGGTGGCACTTGTGGGGCAGGAGGTGGCAATTGTGGGGCGGGAGGTGGATGATGTGGGGCAGGATGTGGCACTTGTGGGGCAGGAGGTGGCACTTGTGGGGCAGAAGGTGGAAGTTGAAGGACAGGACCTTGCACTTGTGGGGCATGAACTGGCACTTGTTGGGCAGGAGGTGGCACTTGTGGGGCGGAAGTGGAACTTGTAAAACAGGAGGTGGAAATTGTGGGGCTGTAGGTGTGACTTGTGGTGCAGGAAGTGGAACTTCTGGTGCAGGAGGTGGCGATAGAGGGGTCGGAAGTGGCACTTTTGGGGCGGGAGTTGGCACTTGTGGGGCAGGAGGCTGCACTAATATGGCAGGAGGTGGCATTGTGGGGAGGGAGGTGGCAGGTTTTGGGCAGGAGGTGGCACATGTGGGGCAGGAGGTGGATGATGAGGGGCAGGAGCTGGCACTTGTGAAGCATGAGTTGGCACTTGTGGGGCGGGAGTTGGCACTTGTGGGGCGGGAGTTGGCACTTGTGGGGCGGGAGTTGGCACTTGTGGGGCGGGAGTTGGCACTTGTGGGGCAGGAGCTGGCACTTGTGGGGCAGGAGCTGGCACTTGCACGGCAGGAGGTGGAACTGGCGGGGCAGGAGGTGGCACTTGTGGGGCAGGAGGTGGCACTTGTGGGGCAGGAGGTGGCACTTGTTGGGCAGGAGTTGGCACTTGTGAGGCAGGAGGTGTCAGTTGTTTGGCGGGAGTTCGCACTTGTGGGTCTCAAGGTGGAAGTTGTGGGGCAGGAGGTGGCACTTGTGGGTCGGGAGGTGGAAGTTGTGAAGCAGGAGGTGGCACTTGTGGGGAAGGAGGAGGCACTTGTATGGCAGGAATTGGAACTTGTGGTGTGGGATGGGGTACTTGTGGGGAAGGAAGTGGCTCTTATGGGGCGGGATGTGGTACTTGTGGGGCAGGAGGTGGATGATGTTAGGCTGGAGCTGGCGCTTGTGAAGCATGTGCTGGCACTTGTGGGGCAGGAATTGGCACTTGTTGTGCAGGAGGTGACACTTATGGGTTTGGAGGTGGATGATGTGGGGCAGGAGGTGACACATGTGGGGCAGGAGATGACACTTCTGGGGCAGGAGGTGGAAGTTGTGGGGCAGGATTTGGTACTTGTGGGGTGGGAGATGGCACTTGTGGGGCTGGAGGTGGCACTTGTGGGATGGTAGGTGGCACTAGTGGGGCAAGACTTGGAACTTGTGGTGCAGGAGATATCACACGTTGGGCAGGAGTTGGCACTTCTGTGGCGGGAGGCTGAAGTTGTGGGGTGGGAGGTGGCACCTGTTGGGCATGTAGTGGCACTTGTGGGGTGGGATTTTTAACTTGTTTGTCATGTGGCCACAATTGTTGGGCGGGAGGTGGCACTTGTGGGGCAGGAGGTGGATGATGAGGGGCAGGAGCTGGCACTTGTGAAGCATGAGCTGGCACTTGTGGGGCAGGAATTGGCACTTGTGGGGCAGGTGGTGGCACTTGTTGGATGGGAGGTGGATGATGTGGGGCAGGAGGTGGCACTTGTGGAGCAGGATGTGAACGTTGCGTGGCAGGATTTGGCACTTGTGGGGTGGGAGGTGGAACTTGTGGGGCAGGAGGTCGAATTTGTGGCGTGGTAGGTGGCACTTGTGGGGCAGGAGCTGGCACTTGTGGGGAGGGATGTGGCACTTGTGGGGCAGGAGTTGGCACTTGTGGGGCAGGAGTTGGCTCTTGTGGGGCTGGAGGTGGCACTTGTGGGGCAGGAGGTGGATGATGTGGGGCAGGAGTTGGCACTTGTGGAGCAGGAGGTAAAAGTTGCGGGGCAGGATTTGGCACTTGTGGGGCAGGATGTGGCACACGCTGGGCAGGAGTTGGCACTTGTGTGGCGGGATGTTGAAGTTGTGGGGCGGGAGGTGGCATTTGTGGGGCTGGAACTGGCTCTTGTGGGGCAGGAGGTGGAAGTTGTAGGGCAGGAAATGGCACTTGTGGGGCAGGAGGTGGCACTTGTGGGGCAAGAAATGGCACCTGTGGGGCAGGAGTTGGCACTTGTGGGTCAGGTGGTGGCACTTGTGGTGTGGGAGGTGGCACTTGTGGAATTGGAGTTGGCACTAGTGCGGCAGAAGGTGGAAGTTGTGGGGAAGTATTTGGCACTTGTGGGGCAAGAGGTGGAACTTGTGGGGCAGGAGGTGGTCCTTGTGGGACGAGAGGTGGCACTTGTTGGGCAGGAGGTGGAACTTATTGGGCGTTACGTAGAAGTTGTGGGGCGGGAGGTGGCACCTGTGGAAATGGAGATGGCACTAGTGGGGCAGGTAGTGGCACTTGTGGGGTGGGATATGGAACTAATGGGGCAGGAGTTGACACTTTTGGGGCAGGAGGTGGAAGTTGTGGGGCTGGACGTGGCACTTGTGGGGCAGGAGTTGGCATTTTGAGGAGGGTGGTGGCACTTGTTGGGCAGGAGGTGGCACTTGTGGGGCAGGAGGTGGTCCTTGTGGGACGAGAGGTGGCACTTGTTGGGCAGGAGGTGGAACTTATGGGGCGTTACGTGGAAGTTGTGGGGCGGGAGGTGGCTCTTTTGAGGCAGGAGGTGGAACTTGTGAGCCAGGTGATGGAAGTTGTAATGCGGGAGGTGGCTCTTGTGGGGCGGGAGGTGGCACTTGTAGGGCAGGAGGTGGAAGTTGGGGAGTGGGAGGTGGAAGTTGTGGAGCGGGAGGTGGCACTTGTGGGGCGAAATGTGGCATTTGTGGGGCAGGAGGTTGCACTTGTGGGGCAGGAGGAGGAAGTTGGGCGGTCAGTGACACTTGTGGGGCAGGAGGTGGATTATTTGGGGGGGAGGTTGCAGTGGTGTGGCAAAATGTGGAACTTGTGGGGCAGGAGCTGGCACTTCAGGGGAATGAGCTGGCACTTGTAGGGCAGGAATTGGCACTTGTAAGGCAGGAGGTGGAACTTGTGGGGCGGGATGTGGCACTTGTGGGATGCGAGGTGGCACTTGTGGGGCAGGAGGAGGCTGTTGTGGGGCAGGAGCAGGCACTTGTGGGGCAGGATGTGGAAGCTGTGGGACGGGAGGTGGAAGTTATGGGGTGGGAGGTGGAAGTTGTGGGGCAAGAATTGGCAATTGTGGGGCAAGAAGTGGCAATTGTGGGGCAGGAGGTGGCACTTGTACGGCAGGAGGTGGCACTTGTGGGACAGGACGTGGCAATTGGGAAGGACGTGGCACTTGTGGGGTGGGAGGTGGCACTTGTGGGGCAGGAGGTGGCACTTGTGGGGCAGGAGGAGGCTGTTGTTGGGCAGGAGGTGGGACTTGTGTAACAAGAGGTGGAAATTGTGCGGTGGGATGTGGCACTTGTGGGGCAAGGGGTGGCACTTGTGAGGCAGAAGGTGGCACTTGTGGGGCAGGAGGTGGAAGTTGTGGGTCAGGAGGTGACATTTGTGGAACAGGAGGTGGATGATGTGGGGCAGGAGGTAGCAATTTTGGGCCGGGACGTGGCACTAGTGGGGCGAGATGTTGCACTTGTTGGGCGGGAGGTGGCACTTTTGGGGCATAAGGTGAAAATTGAGGGACATGAGGTGGCACTTGTGGGGCAGGAGTTGGCACTTGTGTGGTAGGAGGTGGCAATTGTGGGGCAGGAGCTTGCAGTTGTGAGGCGGGATGTGGAAGTTGTGGGGCGGGTTGTGGCAGCTGTGGGGCTGGAGGTGTCACTTGTGCAGCGGGAAGTGGCACTTGTAAGGCAGGAAGTAGCACTTGTGGGGCAGTGTGTGGCACTTGAGGGGCGGGAGGTGGCACTTGTGGAGCAGGAGTTGGCACTTTTGGGCTGGGTCATAGCACTTGTTGGGCAGGGGTTGGCACTTGTGGGGCAGGAAATGTTACTTGTGGGGCAAGAAGTGGCTCTTGAAGGGCAGGAGGTGGCACTTGTGGGGCAGGAGTTAATTCTTGTGGATCTGGAGGTGGCACTTGTGGGCCTGGAGGTTGCACTTGTGAGGCGGGAGGTAGAAGTTGTGGGGCGGGTGGTGGCAGTTGTGGGGCTGGAGGTATCACTTGTGCGGCAGGAAGTGGCACTTGTGGAGCAGAAGGTGGCACTTGTGGGGAAGAGGTGACACTTGAGGGGCAGGAGCTGGCACTTGTGGGGCAGAAGTTGGCACATGTGGGTCGGGAGGTGGCACTTGTGGGTCAGGAGTTGGATTTGTGGGGCGGGTTGTGGCACATGTGGGTCGGGAGCTGGCACTTGTGGGGCGTGAGGTGGAAGTTGTGGGGCGGCAGGTGGCAATTGTGGGTCAGGAGGAGGCATTTGTGAGGCAGGAGGTGGATGATGTGGGGCAGGAGGTGGCACTTGTGGGGAAGTAGGTAGCAGTTGTGGGGCAGGAAGTGGCACTTGTGGGGCAGGAGGAGGCACTTGTGGGGCAGGAGGAGGCACTTGTGGGGCAGGAGGAGGCACTTGTGGGGCTGGAGGAGGCCGTTGTTGGGCGGGAAGTGGAAGTTGTGGGGTGGGAGGTGGCACTTGTGGGGCAGGAGATGGTATTTGTTGTGCAGTAGGTGGCACTTGTGGAGTGGGAGATGGAAGTTGTGGGGCAGGAGGTGACACTTGTGGGGCGGTTGGTGGATGATGTGGGGCAGGAGTTAGCACTTGTGGGGTAAGGGTTGGCACCTGTGGGGTGGGAGGAGGCACTTGTGGGGCGGGGGGTGGCAATTGCTGGGTGGGAAGTGGCAGTTGTGGGGCAGTAGGTTAAAGGTTTGGGGCTGGAGGTGGCACTTGTGGGGTGGAAGGTAAGAAGATTTGGGGTGTGACGTGGAAGTAGTGGGGCGGGAGGTGGCACTTGTGGGGCGGGAGGTGGCACTTGTGTGGCTGGAGGTTGAGGTTGTGGGGCGAGAGGTAGCACTTGTGGGGCAGGAGCCGGCACTTGTGGGGCAGGACGCGGCGAATGTGGTGCAGGAAATGGCACTTGTGGGGCAGGAGTTGGCACTTGTTGGTCAGGTGGTGACACATGTGGGGCAAGGGTCGACGTTGTGGGGCAAGAGGTGTATCTTGTGGGGCAAGAGGTGTAACTTGTGGGGCAGGAGATGGCTATAGAGGGGCGGGAGGTGGCACTTGTGGCAGACATTCACAGTTGTGAGGCAGGAGGTGGCACTTGTGCGTGGGAGGTGGAGTTGGTGGAGAGGGAGGTGGCGCTTGTGGGGCAGGAGGTGGAACTTGTGGGGCAGGAGGTGGCACTTGTGGGTCAGGTCGTGGCACTTGTGGGGGGGGGTGGCACTTGTGAGGCATGAGGTGGCACTTGTGGGGCAGGATGTGGCACTTGTGCGTGGGAGGTGGAGTTTGTGGAGAGGGAGGTGGCGCTTGTGGGGCGGGAGGTGGCACTTCTGGGGAGGAGGTGGAACTTGTGGGGCGGGAGGTTGCAATTGTGGGCAGGGAGGTGGCACTTGTGGGGAGGAGGTGGAACTTGTGGGGCGGGAGGTGACACTTGTGAGGCAGGATGTGGCACTTGTGCGTGGGAGGTGGAATTTGTGGGGCGGGAGGTGGCACTTGTGGGGCGGGAGGTGGCACTTGTGGGGCAGGATGTGGCATTCTTGGGGCGGGAGGTGTAAGTTGTGATGCAGGAGGTGGTACATGTGGGGCGGGAGGTGGAAGTTGTGATGCAGGAGGTGGTACATGTGGGGCGGGAGGTGGAAGTTGTGATGCAGGAGGTGGTACATGTGGGGCGGGATGTGGCACTCGTGAGCAGGGAGGTGGCACTTGTGGAACTTGTAGCAGGTGTAACTTGTCGGGCAGGAGGCGGCTCTTGTGGGGCTGGAGATTGATGTTGTGGGTCAGGAGGTGGCACTTGTGGGGCAGGATGTGCCACACGATGCCAGGAGTCGGCACTTGTGTGGCGGAATGTTGAAGTTGTGGGGCTGGAGGTTGCACTTGTCTAACAGGTATTGTCACTTGTGGGGCAGGAGGTGGCACTTGTGGTGCGGGAGGTGGCACTGATGGGGCAGGAAATTGAGCTTTTGGGGCAGGAGATGGCACTTGTGGAGCAGGAGGTGGTACTTGTGGGGCGGGAGGTGCAAGTTGTGAGGCAGGAGGTGGCACTTGGGCAGATTGTGTCACTCGTGGGCAGGGAGGTTGCACTTGTGGGGCAGGAGGTGAAAGTTGTGGAGCAGGAGGTGGCATTTGTAAGGCGGGAGATGGCACTTGTGGGGCAGAAATTGGCACTTCTGGGGCAGGAGGTGGCACTTGTGGTGCGGGAGGTGGCACTGATGGGGCAGGAATTTGAGCTTTTGGGTAGGAGATGGCACTTGTGGGGCGTAAGGTGGAACTTATGGCGCAGGAGGTGGAACTTTTGGAGCAGGAGGTGGTACTTGTGGGGCGGAAGGTTGGAGTTGTTGGGCAGGAGGTGGCATTTTGAGGCAGAAGGTGGCATTTGTGTGGCAGGAGGTGGCAATTGTGGAGCACGAGTTGGAAATTGTTGGGCAGGAGGTGGAAATTTTGGGGCAGGGTTTGGCAGTTGTAGGGCGGGAGGTGGCACTTGTGGGCCAGGAGGTGGAAGTTGTAGGGCAGGAGGTGGCACTTGTGGGGCAGGAGGTGGCACTTGTTGGATGGGAGGTGGTTGATATGGGGAAGGAGGTGGCAATTGTGCGGTTCGAGGTGGCACTTGTGGAGCAGGAGATGGAAGTTGCGGGGCAGGAGTTGGCACTTGTGGGTCGGGAGGTGGCACTTGTGAGGTGGGAGGTGGCACTTGTGGGGCAAAATGCAACACTTGTGGGGCAGGAGTTATAACTTGTGGGGCAGGAGGTGGAAGTTGTGGAACAGAAGGTGGCACTTGTGGAGCGGGTGGTGGCACTTGTGGGGTGGGATGTGTCACTTGTGGGGCCAGAGGTTGAGGTTGTGGTTCGGGAGGTGGCACTTGTGGAGCAGGAGCCTACACTTGTGGGGCAGAATGTGGCACTTGTAAGGCAGGACGTTGAAATTGTGGAGCAGGTTGTGGCACTTGTGGGGCAGGAGGTGGAAATTGTGGGGCAGGAGGTGGTAATGGTGGGGCAGGAGGTCGCACTTGTGGGCCAGGAGTTGGAAGTTGTGGGGCGGGATGTGGAAGTTGTAGGGCGGGAGGTGGCACTTGTGGGGCGGGAGTTGGAAGTTGAGTGACGGGAGGTGGCACTTGTGGGGCAGGTTGTGGAAGTTGTGGGGCGGGAGGTTGCACTTGTGAGACAGGAGGTTGCAATTGTGGGGCAGGAGGTGAAAGTTGTGGGGCAGGAGGTGGCATTTGTAAGGCGGGAAGTGGCACTTGTGGGGCAGAAATTGGCACTTCTGGGGCAGGAGGTGGCACTTGTGGTGCGGGAGGTGGCAATGATGGGGCAGGAAATTGAGCTTTTGGGGCAGGAGATGGCACTTGTGGGGCGTACGGTGGAACTTATGGGGCAGGAGGTGGAACTTGTGGAGCAGGAGGTGGCACTTGTGGGGCGGGAGGTTGGAGTTGTTGGGCAGGTGGCGGCATTTTGAGGCAGAAGGTGGCATTTGTGTGGCAGGAGGTGGCAATTGTGGGGCACGAGTTGGAAATTGTTGGGCAGGAGGTGGAAGTTTTGGGGCAGGGTTTGGCAGTTGTAGGGCGGGAGGAGGCACTTGTGGGCCAGGAGGTGGAAGTTGTAGGGCAGGAGGTGGCACTTGTGGGGCGGGAGGTGGCACTTGTGGGGCAGGAAATGGAGCTTTTAGGGCAGGAGGTGGAACTTGTGCAGAAGGAGGTGGTACTTGTTGGGCGGAAATTGGAACTTGTTGGGAGGGAAGAGGTACTTGTGGGGCAGGAAGTGGCTCTTGTGGGGCAGGAGCTGGCACTTGTGGGGCAGGAGCTGGCACTTGTGGGTCAGGAGGAGGAAGTTGGTCAGTCAGTGACACTTGTGGGGCAGGAGGTGGATTATTTGGGGGGGGAGGTGGCAGTGGTGTGGACAAATGTGGCACTTGTGGGGCATGAACTGGCACTTGTGGGGCAGGTGGTGGCACTTTTGGGTGGGAGGTGGACGATGTGGGGCAGGAGGTTGCACTTTTGGGGCAGGAGGTGGCACTTCTGGGGTGGAAATTGGAACTTGTTGGGAAGGAAGAGGTACTTGTGGGGCAGGAAGTGGCTCTTGTAGGGCAGGAGCTGGCACTTGTGGGTCAGGAGGAGGAAGTTGGTCAGTCAGTGACACTTGTGGGGCAGGAGGTGGATTATTTGGGGGGGAGGAGGCAGTGGTGTGGACAAATGTGGCACTTCAGGGGAATGAGCTGGCACTTGTGGGGCAGAAATTGGCACTTATGGGGCAGGAGGATGTCTTTGTCGGTCAGGAGGTGGCACTTGTGGGGCAGAAGGTGGATGATGTGGGGCAGGAGCTGGCAATTGTGAAGCATGAGCTGGCACTTTTGGGGCAGGAATTGTCAGTTGTGCGGCAGGAGCTGGCACTTGTGGGGCAGGATGTGGCACACGTTGCCAGGAGTTGGCACTTGTGTGGTGGGATGTTGAAGTTGTGGGGCGGGAGGTGGCACTTGTGGAACAGGTATTGTCACTTTTGGTGGAGGAGGTGGATGATGTGGGGCAGGAGGCTGTCTTTGTGGGGCATGAGCTGGCACTTGTGGGGCAGGAAGTTGATGATGTGGGGCATGAGCTGGCATTTGTGAAGCATGAGCTGGCACTTGTGAAGCAGGAATTGGCACTTTTGGGGCAGGAGGTGGAACTTGTGGGGTGGGAGGTGGAATTTGTGGGGTGGGAGGTGAAACTTGTAAGGCAGGAGTTGGCACTTGTGGGGGGGGAAATGGCACTTGTGGGGCAGGAAATGGCACCAGTGGGGTAGGATTTGGAACCTGTGGGGTAAGAAATGGCACTTGTTGGGCAAAAGGTGGCACTTGTGGGGCGGAAGTGGAACTTGTTTGTCATGTGGCCACAATTGTTGGGCGGGAGGTGGCACTTGTGGGGCAGGAGGTGGCACTTGTGGGGCAGGAGGTGGCACTTGTGGGGCAGGAGGTTGCACTTGTGGGGCAGGAGGTGGCACTTGTGAGGCGGAAATTGGAACTTGTTGGGAGGGAAGAGGTACTTGTGGGGCAGGAAGTGGCTCTTGTCGGGCAGGAGCTGGCACTTGTGGGGCAGGAGGTTGCACTTGTGGGTCAGGAGGATGAAGTTGGGCGGTCAGTGACACTTGTGGGGCAGGAGGTGGATTATTTGGGAAGGGAGGTGGCAGTGGTGTGGCAAAATGTGGCACTTGTGGGGCGTGAGCTGGCAATTCAGGGGAATGAGCTGGCACTTGTAGGGCAGGAATTGGAACTTGTGGGGAAGGAGGTGGATGATGTGGGGCAGGAGGTGGTCGTTGTGGGGCAGGAGGTGGCACTTGTGGGGCAGGAGGTGGAAGTTGAAGGACAGGACCTTGCACTTGTGGGGCATGAACTGGCACTTTTTGGGCAGGAGGTGGCAATTGTGGGGCGGAAGTGGAACTTGTAAAACAGGAGGTGGAAATTGTGGGGCTGTAGGTGTAACTTGTGGTGCAGGAAGTGGAACTTCTGGGGCAGGAGGTGGCGATAGAGGGGTCGGAAGTGGCACTTTTGGGGCGGGAGTTGGCACTTGTTTGGAAGGAGGTGGGACTTTTGGGGCGGGAGTTGGCACTTGTGGGGCAGGAGGCTGCACTAATATGGCAGGAGGTGGCATTGTGGGGAGGGAGGTGGCAGGTTTTGGGCAGGAGGTGGCACTTGTGGGGCAGGAGGTGGATGATGAGGGGCAGGAGCTGACACTTGTGAAGCATGAGCTGGCACTTGTGGGGCTGGAATTGGCAGTTGTGCGGCAGGAGTTGGCACTTGTGGGGCTAGAGTTGGCACTTGTGGGGCTAGAGTTGGCACTTGTGGGGCGGGAGTTGGCACTTGTGGGGCGGGAGGTGGCACTTGTGGGGAGCGATGTGGCACTTGTGGGCGGGAGGCTGAATTTGTGGAGAGGGAGTTGGCACTTATGGGGCGGGAGGTGGCACTAGTGGGGCGAGAGGTGGCACATGTGGGGCAGGAGGTGGAACTGGCGGGGCAGGAGGTGGCACTTGT
This sequence comes from Coturnix japonica, assembly GCF_054131305.1. Taxonomy (NCBI): domain Eukaryota; kingdom Metazoa; phylum Chordata; class Aves; order Galliformes; family Phasianidae; genus Coturnix; species Coturnix japonica. The sequence continues at coordinate 132,066 of NC_140697.1, forward strand.
GGGTCGGGAGGTGGCACTAGTGGGGCGAGAGGTGGCACATGTGGGGCAGGAGTTGGCACTTGTGAGGCAGGAGGTGTCAGTTGTTTGGCGGGAGTTCGCACTTGTGGGTCGCAAGGTGGAAGTTGTGGGGCAGGAGGTGGCACTTGTGGGTCGGGAGGTGGAAGTTGTGAAGCAGGAGGTGGCACTTGTGGGGAAGGAGGAGGCACTTGTATGGCAGGAATTGGAACTTGTGGTGTGGGATGGGGTACTTGTGGGGAAGGAAGTGGCTCTTGTGGGGCGGGGGGTGGCACTTGTGGGGCAGGAGGTGGATGATGTTAGGCTGGAGCTGGCGCTTGTGAAGCATGTGCTGGCACTTGTGGGGCAGGAATTGGCACTTGTTGTGCAGGAGGTGGCACTTATGGGTTTGGAGGTGGATGATGTGCGGCAGGAGGTGACACATGTGGGGCAGGAGATGACACTTCTGGGGCAGGAGGTGGAAGTTGTGGGGCAGGAGGTCGAATTTGTGGCGTGGTAGGTGGCACTTGTGGGGCAGGAGCTGGCACTTGTGGGGATGGATGTGGCACTTGTGGGGCAGGAGTTGGCACTTGTGGCGCTGGAGGTGGCACTTGTGGGGCAGGAGGTGGATGATGTGGGGCAGGAGTTGGCACTTGTGGAGCAGGAGGTAAAAGTTGCGGGGCAGGATTTGGCACTTGTGGGGCAGGATGTGGCACACGTTGGGCAGGAGTTGGCACTTGTATGGCGGGATGTTGAAGTTGTGGGGCGGGAGGTGGCATTTGTGGGGCTGGAACTGGCTCTTGTGGGGCAGGAGGTGGCACTTGTGGGGCAAGAAATGGCACTTGTGGGGCAGGAGTTGGCACTTGTGGGTCAGGTGGTGGCACTTGTGGTGTGGGAGGTGGCACTTGTGAAATTGGAATTGGCACTAGTGCGGCAGAAGGTGGAAGTTGTGGGGAAGTATTTGGCACTTGTGGGGCAAGAGGTGGAACTTGTGGGGCAGGAGGTGGTCCTTGTGGGACGAGAGGTGGCACTTGTTGGGCAGGAGGTGGAACTTATGGGGCGTTACGTGGAAGTTGTGGGGCGGGAGGTGGCACCTGTGGAAATGGAGATGGCACTAGTGGGGCAGGTAGTGGCACTTGTGGGGCGGGATATGGAACTTATGGTGCAGGAGTTGACACTTTTGGGGCAGGAGGTGGAAATTGTGGGGCTGGACGTGGCACTTGTGGGGCGGGAGTTGGCATTTTGAGGAGGGTGGTGGCACTTGTGGGGCAGGAGGTGGCACTTGTTGGGCAGGAGGTGGCACTTGTAAGGCAGGAGGTGGCACTTGTGGGGCAGGAGGTGGCACTTGTGGGGCAGGAGGTGGCACTTGTGGGGCAGGAGGTGGTCCTTGTGGGACGAGAAGTGGCACTTGTTGGGCAGGAGGTGGAACTTATGGGGCGTTACGTGGAAGTTGTGGGGCGGGAGGTGGCTCTTTTGAGGCAGGAGGTGGAACTTGTGAGCCAGGTGATGGAAGTTGTAGGGCGGAAGGTGGCTCTTGTGGGGCGGGAGGTGGCACTTGTGGGTCGGGAGGTGACACTACTGGGGCAGGAGGTGGAAGTTGTGGAGTGGGAGGTGGAAGTTGTGGAGCGGGAGGTTGCACTTGTGTGTCAGGAGGATGAAGTTGGGCGGTCAGTGACACTTGTGGGGCAGGAGGTGGATTATTTGGGGGGAAGGTTGCAGTGGTGTGGACAAATGTGGCACTTGTGGGGCAGGAGCTGGCACTTCAGGGGAATGAGCTGGCACTTGTAGGTCAGGAATTGGCACTTGTAAGGCAGGAGGTGGAACTTGTGGGGAGGGATGTGGCACTTGTGGGATGCGAGGTGGCACTTGTGGGGCAGGAGGAGGCTGTTGTGGGGCAGGAGCTGGCACTTGTGGGGCAGAAGTTGGTACATGTGGGTCGGGAGGTGGCACTTGTGGGGCAGGAGGTGGCACTTGTGGTGCGGGAGGTGGAACTTGTGGGGCGGGAGGTGGCACTTGTGGGTCAGGAGTTGGATTTGTGGGGCGGGTTGTGGCACTTCTGGGGCGGGAGGTGGCACTTTTTGGGCGTGAGGTGGAAGTTGTGGGGCGGCAGGTGGCAATTGTGGGTCAGGAGGAGGCATTTGTGAGGCAGGAGGTGGATGATGTGGGGCAGGAGGTGGCACTTGTGGGGAAGTAGGTAGCACTTGTGGGGCAGGAAGTGGCACTTGTGTGGCAGGAGGTGGCACTTGTGTGGCAGGAGGAGGCACTTGTGGGGCAGGAGGAGGCACTTGTGGGGAAGTAGGTAGCACTTGTGGGGCAGGAGGAGGCACTTGTGGGGCAGGAGGAGGCACTTGTGGGGCAGGAGGAGGCACTTGTGGGGCAGGAGGTGAAACTTGTGTGGCAGAAGGTGGCACTTGTGGGGCAGGAGGAGGCAATTGTGGGGCAGGAGGAGGCACTTGTGGGGCAGGAGGAGGCACTTGTGGGGCAGGAGGAGGCACTTGTGGGGCAGGAGGAGGCACTTGTGGGGCAGGAGGTGGCACTTGTGGTGCGGAAGGTGGAACTTGTGGGGCGGGAGGTGGCACTTGTCAGGAGTTGGATTTGTGGGGCGGGTTGTGGCACTTCTGGGGCGGGAGGTGGCACTTGTGGGGTGTGAGGTGGATGTTGTTGGGCGGCAGGTGGCAATTGTGGGTCAGGAGGAGGCATTTGTGAGGCAGGAGGTGGATGATGTGGAGCAGGAGGTGGCACTTGTGCGGCAGGAGGTGGCACTTGTGGGGAAGTAGGTAGCACTTGTGGGGCAGGAGGAGGCACTTGTGGGTCAGGAAGTGGCACTTGTGGGGCAGGAGGTGGCACTTGTGGGGCAGGAGGTGGCACTTGTGGGGCAGGAAGTGGCACTTGTGGGGCAGGAGGAGGCCGTTGTTGGGTGGGAAGTGGAAGTTGTGGGGCGGGAGGTGGCACTTGTGGGGCTGGATGTGGAAGTTGTGTAGCAGGATTTGACACTTCTGGGGCTGCAGGTGGCACTTGTGGGGTGGGTGGTAGAACTTGTGGGGGGTGAGGTGTAACTTGTGGAGCAGGAGGTGACAACTGTGGGACAGGAGGAGGCACTTGTGGGTCGGGAGGTGGCACTTTTAAGGCGGGAGGTGGCAGTTGTGGGGCGGGAGGTGGCACTTATGGGGCAGGAGATGGTATTTGTTGTGCAGTAGGTGGCACTTGTGGAGTGGGAGATGGAAGTTGTGGGGCAGGAGGTGACACTTGTGGGGCGGTTGGTGGATGATGTGGGGCAGGAGTTGGCACTTGTGGGGTAAGGGTTGGCACTTGTGGGGTGGGAGGAGGCACTTGTGGGGCGGGGGGTGGCAATTGCTGGGTGGGAAGTGGCAGTTGTGGGGCAGTAGGTTGAAGGTTTGGGGCAGGAGGTGGCACTTGTGGGGTGGAAGGTAAGAAGATTTGGGGTGTGACGTGGAAGTAGTGGGGCGGGAGGTGGCACTTGTGTGGCTGGAGGTTGAGGTTGTGGGGCGAGAGGTAGCACTTGTGGGGCAGGAGCCGGCACTTGTGGGGCAGGACGCGACAAATGTGGTGCAGGAGCCGGCACTTGTGGGGCAGGAGTTGGCACTTGTGGGTCAGGTGGTGGCACATGTGGGGCGGGGGTCGACGTTGTGGGGCAAGAGGTGTAACTTGTGGGGCAGGAGGTGGCCATAGAGGGGCGGGAGGTGGCACTTGTGTGGCGGGAGGTGGCACTTGTGGGGCAGGAGATGGCACTTGTGGAGCAGGAGGTGGAAGTTGCACGTCAGGATTTGGCACTTGTGGGGCGGGAGATGGTACTTGTGGGGCGGGAGATGGCACTTGTGTGTCCGGAGGTTAAACTTGTGGGTTGGGAGGTGGCACTTGTGGGGCAGGAGGTGGCAAATGTGGTGCAGGAAATGGCACTTGTGGGGCAGGAGTTGGCACATGTGGGATAGGAGGTGGCACTTGTGGGGCAGGAGGTGGATGATGTGGGGCAGGAGCTGGCAATTGTGAAGCATGAGCTGGCACTTTTAGGGCTGGAATTGGCACTTGTGCCACAGGAGGTGGCACTTGTGGGGTGGGAGGTGGATGATGTGGGGCAGGAGGTGGATGTTGCGTGGCAGGATTTGGCCCTTGTGGGGCGGGAGATGGCACTTGTGGGGCAGGACGTGGCACTTGTGGAGCGGGAGGGGGCACTTGTGGGGCCTGAGGTGGCACTTGTAGGGCAGGAGGTGGCATTTGTGGGGCGGGAGGTGGAAGTTGTGATGCAGGAGGTGGTACATGTGGGGCGGGAGATGGAAGTTGTGATGCAGGAGGTGGTACATGTGGGGCGGGTGGTGGAAGTTGTGATGCAGGAGGTGGTACATGTGGGGCGGGAGGTGTAAGTTGTGATGCAGGAGGTGGTACATGTGGGGCGGGAGGTGGAAGTTGTGATGCAGGAGGTGGTACATGTGGGGCGGGATGTGGCACTCGTGAGCAGGGAGGTGGCACTTGTGGAACTTGTAGCAGGTGTAACTTGTCGGGCAGGAGGCGGCTCTTGTGGGGCTGGAGATTGATGTTGTGGGTCAGGAGGTGGCACTTGTGGGGCAGGAGGTGGATGAAGAGGGGCAGGAGCTGGCACTTGTGGAGCATGAGCTGGCACTTGTGGGGCAGGAATTGGCACTTGTGGGGCAGGAGGTGGCACTTGTTGGATGGGAGGTGGACGATGTGGGGCAGGAGTTGACACTTGTGGGGCAGGATGTGGCACACGTTGCCAGGAGTCGGCACTTGTGTGGCGGGATGTTGAAGTTGTGGGGCTGGAGGTTGCACTTGTCTAACAGGTATTGTCACTTGTGGGGGAGGAGGTGGATGATGTGGGGCAGGAGGTGGTCTTTGTGGGGTAGGAGGTGGCACTTGTGAGGCATGAGCTGGCACTTGTGGGGCAGGAATTGGCACTTGTGGGGCAGGAGGTGGATGATGTGGGGCAGGAGGCTGTCTTTGTGGGGTTAGAGGTGGCACTTGTGGGGCAGGAAGTTGATGATGTGGGGCATGAGCTGGCATTTGTGAAGCATGAGCTGGCACTTGTGAAGCAGGAATTGGCACTTTTGGGGCAGGAGGTGAAAGTTGTGGGGTGGGAGGTGGAATTTGTAAGGCGGGAAGTGGCACTTGTGGGGCAGAAATTTGCACTTATGGGGCAGGAGGTGGCACTTGTGGTGCGGGAGGTGGCACTGATGGGGCAGGAAATTGAGCTTTTGGGGCAGGAGATGGCACTTGTGGGGCGTAAGGTGGAACTTCTGGGGCAGGAGGTGGAACTTGTGGAGCAGGAGGTGGCACTTGTGGGGCGGGATGTTGGAGTTGTTGGGCAGGAGGTGGCATTTTGAGGCAGAAGGTGGCATTTGTGTGGCAGGAGGTGGCAATTGTGGGGCACGAGTTGGAAATTGTTGGGCAGGAGGTGGAAGTTTTGGGGCAGGGTTTGGCAGTTGTAGGGCGGGAGGTGGCACTTGTGGGGCGGGAGGTGGCACTTCTGGGGCAGGAAATGGAGCTTTTAGGGCAGGAGGTGGAACTTGTGCAGAAAGAGGTGGTACTTGTTTGGTGGAAATTGGAAATTGTTGGGAGGGAAGAGGTACTTGTGGGGCAGGAAGTGGCTCTTGTCGGGCAGGAGCTGGCACTTGTGTGTCAGGAGGTGGCACTTGTGGGTCAGGAGGAGGAAGTTGGTCAGTCAGTGACACTTGTGGGGCAGGAGGTGGATTATTTGGGGGGGAGGAGGCAGTGGTGTGGACAAATGTGGCACTTGTGGGGCATGAACTGGCACTTGTGGGGCAGGAATTGGCACTTGTGGAGCAGGAGGATGTCTTTGTCGGTCAGGAGGTGGCACTTGTGAGCAGGAAGTGGATGATGTAGTGCAGGAGCTGGCACTTGTGAAGCATGAGCTGGCACTTGTGGGGCAGGAATTGGCACTTGTGGGGCAGGAGGTGGCACTTGTTGGATGGGAGGTGGACGATGTGGGCAGGAGGTGGCACTTGTGGAGCAGGAGGTGGAAGTTGCATTGCAGGATTTGGCATTTGTGGGTTGGGAGTTGGCACTTGTGGGGCATGAGGTGGAGTTTGTGGGATGGTAGGTGGAACATGTGGGGCCGGAGCTGGCACTTGTGGGGCAGGATGTGGCACACGTTGCCAGGAGTCGGCACTTGTGTGGCGGGATGTTGAAGTTGTGGGGCGGGAGGTTGCACTTGTGGAACAGGTATTGTCACTTTTGGGGGAGGAGGTGGATGATGTGGGGCAGGAGGTGGTCTTTGTGGGGTAGGAGGTGGCACCTGTGGGGCAAGAGGTGGCACTTGTGGGGCATGAGCTGGCACTTGTGGGGCAGGAAGTTGATGATGTGGGGCATGAGCTGGCATTTGTGAAGAATGAGCTGGAACTTGTGAAGCAGGAATTGGCACTTGTGGGGCACGAGGTGGAACTTGTGGGGTGGGAGATGAAACTTGTAAGGCAGGAGTTGGCACATGTGGGGGGGGAAATGGCACTTGTGGGGCAGGAAATGGCACTTGTTGTGCAGGAGGTGGCACTTATGGGTTTAGAGGTGGATGATGTGGGGCAGGAGGTGACACATGTGGGGCAGGAGATGGCACTTCTGGGGCAGGAGGTGGACGTTGTGGGGCAGGATTTGGTACTTGTGGGGTGGGAGGTTGCACTTGTGGGGCGGGAGCTGGAACTTGTGGGGCAGGAGGTGGCACATGTGGAGCAGGAGCTGGCACTTTCGGGGCAGGAGCTGGCACTTGCACGGCAGGAGTTGGCACTTGTGGGTCGGGAGGTGGCACTTGTGGGGCAGGAGGTGGCACTTGTGGGGCAGGAGGTGGCACTTGTGGGATGGTAGGTGGAACTTGTGGGGCAAGTCTTGGAACTTGTGGTGCAGGAGATATCACACGTTGGGCAGGAGTTGGCACTTCCTCAAAGAAACCCATAGCGACCCCATAGTCACCCATAGCGCCCCATAGGAACACAAAGATACCCCATGGAGCCCCATAGACACCCCATAGTGACCCATAGGGGCCCAAAGAGACCCCATAGCACCCCATAGCTACTCCATAGTGCCCCATAGCAGCCCATGGAGCCTCATAGACACTCCATTGTGCCCCACAGCACCCCATTGCACCCCATAGGGACCCATAGACACAGCATACTGCTCCATAGAGCCCCATAGACACCCCATAGTTCTCCACAGCACCCCATAGCAGCCCACAGTGCCCCATAGACACCACATAAGGCCCTACAGCCACACCATAGAGCCCAATTGAACCACATAGACGCCCCATAGTGCCTGTAGACACCCCATAGAGCCCCATAGAGACCCACTGAACCCCATACAGACCCCATGCAGACCCCATAGAGCCCCACAGACAACCCATAGATCCCCAAAGACTCCCCATAGACTCCCCATAGAGCCCCATAGGGACCCCATAGCGCCCCATAGAGACCCCATTCTTCCGCATAGAGCCCCATAGCAAACCATAGCACCCCATAGTCACCCATAGCGCCCCATAGGAACCCAAGGATACCCCAAAGCACCCCATAGCCACCCTACAGCACCGCATAGCCACCCCATAGAGCCCCATAGACACCACATAGTGACCCATAGGGGCCCAAAGAGACCCCATAGCACCCCATGGCTACTCCATAGTGCCCCATAGCAGCCCATGGAGCCTCATAGACACTCCCTTGTGCCCCACAGCGCCCCATTGCACCCCATAGGGACCCATAGACACCCTATACTGCTCCATAGAGCCCCATAGCACCCCATAGTGCCTCACAGCACCCCATAGCACAACATAGTGCCACATAGACACCACATAAGGACATAGAGCCGCGCCATAGAGCCCCATAGACATCCCATAGAGCCCCATAGGCAACCCATTGTGCCCCATAGAGCTCCCATAGCCACCCATAGAAACTCATTTTGCCACATAGACACACCATAGCGTTCCATAGACACCCCATAGAAACCTCAGAACGCCCCATAGAACCCCATAGAGCTCCATAGGCACCCCATAGAGCCCCATAGAGAACCCATAGAGGCACATAGCAACCCATAGGGGGGACATTGGGACACATAGGGACACATAGTGACCCTTAGGGAGACACTGGGACCCATAAGGTGACATTGGGACACATAGGGACACCATGGATTACAGTGGGGGACAGTGATACCCGTAGAGACACATAGAGACTCTGCTGAGACCCATAAGAGACCCCATAGAGGCACATAGGGACCACATTGAAACCCATAGATACCCATAGGAGGACATTTAAGCCCATAGATACAAATAAGAGACCCCATAGAGGCACATAGCTACCCATAGGGGGGATATTAGGACACATAGGGACACATAGTGACCCATAGGGAGACACTGGGACCCATAGGGGGACATTGGGACACATAGGTATCCCATGGATTACAGTGGGGGACAGTGAGACCCATAGAGACACATAGGGACATTGCTGAGACCCATAGAGACCCCATAGAGGCACATCGGGACCACATTGAAACCCATAGATGCACATAGGAAGACATTTGGGCCCAGAGATACCCATAAGAGACCACATAGAGACCCCATAGAGGTACATAGCAACCCATAGTGTGGATATTGGGACACAGAGGGACCCCATGGATTACAGTGGGGAACAGTGAGACCCGTAGAGACACATAGGGGCTGCACTGATACCCATAAGAGACCCCATAGAGGCACATAGGGACCTCATTGAAACCCATAGATACCCATAGGAAGACATTTGGGCCCAGAGATACCAATAAGAGTCCCCATAGAAACCCCAAAGAGGGCCATTGGGACACATAGGGGGGACATTCGGCACTTAGGAACACATAGTGACCCATAGGGAGACACTGGGACCCATAGGGGTATATTGGGACACATAGGGACCCCATGGAACATAGTGGGGGACAGTGAGACCCATATAGACACATAGGGACTCCACTGTAACCCTTAAGAGACCCCATAGAGGCACATAGGGACGTAATGTAACCTATGGATAGCAATAGGTAGATATTTTTGCCCAGAGATACTCATAAGAGACCCCATGGAGGCACTTAGCAACACATAGGAGGGACATTGGGACACATAGGGACACATTGTGACCCATAGGCTGACACTGGGACCAATAGGGGGACATTGGGACACATAGGGACCCCATGGATTTCAGTGGGGGACAGTGAGACCCATAGAGACACCTAGGGACCTCGCTGAGACCCATAAGAGACCCCATAGAGTCACATAGGGACTGCATTGAAACCCATAGATACCCATAGGAAGACATTTGGGCCCAGATATATCCATGAGACCCCATAGAGATCCCATAGAGACCCCATAGAGACCCCATAGTGGCACATAGCAACACATAGGGGTGACATTGGGACACATAGGGACACATAGTGACCCATAGGGGGACATTGGGACACATAGGTATCCCATGGATTACAGTGGGGGACAGTGAGACCCATAGAGACACATAGGGACACTGCTGAGACCCATAGAGACCCCATAGAGGCACATACGGACCACATTGAAACCCATAGGTACCCATAGGAATACATTTGGGTCCAGAGATACCCATAAGAGACCCCACAGAGGCACATAGCAACCCATAGGGGAGACGTTGGGACACATAGTGACTCATTAGTGACCCAAAGGGAGTCACTGGGACCCATATGGATACATAGAGATCCATAGGGGGACATTGGGACACATAGGGACCCCATAGAGAGACATAGAGACACATAGGGACCCATTTAGAGGCATAATAACCCCATAGAGTCCTATAGGGACACCCAGAGATCCATAGGGAAACATTGGGACCCATAGGGGCTGTGTGGGAGATTGGTAATCACAGCCTGAACCTCTGATTAATCAGCTGAGGCAAGTGTGGGGTCAGCTGCGGGAGCACAGGTGAGAGTAATGGAGCTGTGCTCCCGGGAGGGCTGGAGCTCGACTGCACCTCCTCTGAGACCTCATTTAAGGGCTGACCCTCACTCGAGCCGCTTTCCATTATCTTTCCGAGCTCCCTGTTACCGGGTGAGGTCCCAGAAGACTGGAGGCTTGCCAACGTGACTCCCATTTCCAAGCAAGGTTGTCAGGAGGATCCGGGCAACTCCAGGCCTGTTAGCCTGACCTCGGTGCCAGGGAAGGGAATGGAACGAATTGTCTTGAGGGAGATGACAGATGCGGCAGGTGTGGGATGAGCAGGAGATCAGACCTAGCCAGCATGGGTTCGTGAAGGGCAGCTCCTGCTTGACCAATCTGATCTCCTTCTACGATCCTGTGACCCATCTGATGGATGAAGGAAAGAAAGAAAGGCTGTTGATGTGCTCTACTTGGACTTCAGCAAAGCCTTCACAACTGTCTCCCATGCTATTCTCCTACAAAAGCTGGCAGCCCTTTTCCAACCTTGAGAATTCTGTGATTCTGTGAGGCAGCATCTCTTGGACATCGCTCTGCAGTGAAGACCGCCCCAGCTTCCTCAGCGAAGGCATCACCACTGGTGAGTTTCTCTCTCGCTTAGAACCTCTGTACATTTGTTACCATCTTTGTTACCATCTGTATAGTTACCACCTAGACAGGGGGACATAGAGAGACACTGGGACCCCTAGGGACCCATAGAGATCCAGAGGAAGACATTGGGACCCACAGAGAGACACTGGGACCCATAGGGACACATAGAGAGACACTGGGACCCATAGGGACACATAGAGACCCATAGACAGTCATTGGGAGCCATAAGGATAAATTGAGACACATAGAGACCCCATTGAGACCCATAGTGCCTCAAAGAAACCCATAGCGACCCCATAGTCACCCATAGCGCCACATAGGAACACAAAGATACCCCATAGACACCCCATAGTGACCCATAGGTGCCCAAAGAGACCCCATAGCACCCCATAGCTACTCCATAGTGCCCCATAGCAGCCCATGGAGCCTCATAGACACTCCATTGTGCCCCACAGCACCCCATTGCACCCCATAGGGACCCATAGACACAGCATACTGCTCCATAGAGCCCCATAGACACCCCATAGTTCCCCACAGCACCCCATAGCAGCCCACAGTGCCCCATAGACACCACATAAGGCCCTACAGCCACAACATAGAGCCCAATTGAACCAAATAGACACCCCATATCGCCCCATAGTGCCTGTAGACACCCCATAGAGCCCCATAGAAACTCACTGAACCCCATACAGACCCCATGCAGACCCCATAGAGCCCCACAGACAACCCATAGATCCCCAAAGACACCCCATAGGGACCTCATAGCGCCCCATAGAGACCCCATTCTTCCGCATAGAGCCCCATAGCAAACCATAGCACCCCATAGTCACCCATAGCGCCCCATAGGAACCCAAGGATACCCCAAAGCACCCCATAGCCTCCCTACAGCACCGCATAGCCACCCCATAGAGCCCCATAGACACCACATAGTGACCCATAGTGACCCATAGGGGCCCAAAGAGACCCCATAGCACCCCATAGCTACTCCATAGTGCCCCATAGCAGCCCATGGAGCCTCATAGACACTCCATTGTGCCCCACAGCACCCCATTGCACCCCATAGGGACCCATAGACACAGCATACTGCTCCATAGAGCCCCATAGACACCCCATAGCAGCCCACAGTGCCCCATAGACACCACATAAGGCCCTACAGCCACACCATAGAGCCCAATTGAACCACATAGACACCCCATATCGCCCCATAGTGCCTGTAGACACCCCATAGAGCCCCATAGAGACCCACTGAACCCCATACAGACCCCATGCAGACCCCATAGAGCCCCACAGACAACCCATAGATCCCCAAAAACACCCCATAGACTCCCCATAGGGACCTCATAGCGCCCCATAGGGACCCCATTCTTCCGCATAGAGCCCCATAGCAAAACATAGCACCCCATAGTCACCCATAGCGCCCCATAGGAACCCAAGGATACCCCAAAGCAACCCATAGCCACCCTACAGCACCGCATAGCCACCCCATAGAGCCCCATAGACACCGCATAGTGACCCATAGCGCCCCATAGGGGCACAAAGAGACCCCAAATCATCCCATAGCTACTCCACAGTGCCCCATAGCAGCCCATGGAGCCTCATAGACACTCCCTCGTGCCCCACAACGCCCCATTGCACCCCATAGAGACCCATAGATACCCTATACTGCTCCATAGAGCCCCATAGCACCCCATAGTGCCTCACAGCACCCCATAGTACAACATAGTGCCACATAGACACCACATAAGGACATATAGCCGCGCCATAGAGCCCCATAGACATCCCATAGAGCCCCATAGGTAACCCATTGTGCCCCATAGAGCTCCCATAGCCACCCATAGAAACTCATTTTGCCACATAGACACACCATAGCGTTCCATAGACACCCCATAGAAACCTCAGAACGCCCCATAGTACTCCATAGAGCTCCATAGGCACCCCATAGAGCCCCATAGAGAACCCAAAGAGGCACATAGCAACACATAGGGGAGACATTGGGACACATAGGGATACAAAGTGACCCATAGGGAGACACTGGGACCCATAGGGGGACATTGGGACACATAGAGACCCCATGGATTAAGGTGGGGGACAGTGAGACCCATAGAGGCACATAGGGACCACATTGAAACCCATAGATACGCATAGGAAGACATTTGGGCCCAGAAATACCCATAAGAGACCACATAGAGACCCCATAGAGGTACATAGCAACCCATAGTGTGGACATTGGGACACAGAGTGACCCCATGGATTACAGTGGGGAACAGTGAGACCCGTAGAGACACATAGGGGCTCCACTGATACCCATAAGAGACCCCATAGAGGCACATAGGGACCTCATTGAAACCCATAGATACACATAGGAAGACATTTGGGCCCAGAGATACCAATAAGAGTCCCCATAGAAACCCCAAAGTGGGCCATTGGGACACATAGGGGGGACATTCGGCACTTAGGAACAAATAGTGACCCATAGGGAGACACTGGGACCCATAGGGGTATATTGGGACACATAGGGACCCCATGGAACATAGTGGGGGACAGTGAAACCCATAGAGACACATAGGGACTTCGCTGTAACCCTTAAGAGACCCCATAGAGGCACATAGGGACGTAATGTAACCTATGGATACCAATAGGTAGATATTTTGGCCCAGAGATACTCATAAGAGACCCCATAGAGACACTTAGCAACACATAGGAGGGACATTGGGACACATAGGGACACATTGTGACCCATAGGCTGACACTGGGACCAATAGGGGGACATTGGGACACATAGGGACCCCATGGATTTCAGTGGGGGACAGTGAGACCCATAGAGACACATAGGGACCTCGCTGAGACCCATAAGAGACCCCATAGAGGCACATAGGGACCACATTGAAACCCATAGGTACCCATAGGAATACATTGGGCAGGAAATTGAGCTTTTGGGGCAGGAGATGGCACTTGTGGGGCGTAAGGTGGAAGTTGTGGTGCGGGAGGTGGAAGTTGTAGGGCGGGAGGTTGGAGTTGTTGGGCAGGAGGTGGCATTTTGAGGCAGAAGGTGGCATTTGTGTGGCAGGAGGTGGCAATTGTGGGGCACGAGTTGGAAATTGTTGGGCAGGAGGTGGAAGTTTTGGGGCAGGGTTTGGCAGTTGTAGGGCGGGAGGTGGCACTTGTGGGCCAGGAGGTGGAAGTTGTAGGGCAGGAGGTGGCACTTGTGGGGCGGGAGGTGGCACTTCTGGGGCAGGAAATGGAGCTTTTAGGGCAGGAGGTGGAACTTGTGCAGAAGGAGGTGGTACTTGTTGGGCGGAAATTGGAACTTGTTGGGAGGGAAGAGGTACTTGTGGGGCAGGAAGTGGCTCTTGTGGGGCAGGAGCTGGCACTTGTGGGGCAGGAGGTTGCACTTGTGGGTCAGGAGGAGGAAGTTGGTCAGTCAGTGACACTTGTGGGGCAGGAGGTGGATTATTTGGGGGGGAGGAGGCAGTGGTGTGGACAAATGTGGCACTTCAGGGGAATGAGCTGGCACTTGTGGGGCAGAAATTGGCACTTATGGGGCAGGAGGATGTCTTTGTCGGTCAGGAGGTGGCACTTGTGAGCAGGAAGTGGATGATGTAGTGCAGGAGCTGGCACTTGTGGGGCAGGAGGAGGAAGTTGGTCAGTCAGTGACACTTGTGGGGCAGGAGGTGGATTATTTGGGGGGGAGGAGGCAGTGGTGTGGACAAATGTGGCACTTGTGGGGCATGAACTGGCACTTGTGGGGCAGGAATTGGCACTTGTGGGGCAGAAGGATGTCTTTGTCGGTCAGGAGGTGGCACTTGTGAGCAGGAAGTGGATGACGTAGTGCAGGAGCTGGCACTTGTGAAGCATGAGCTGGCACTTGTGGGGCAGGAATTGGCACTTGTGGGGCAGGAGGTGGATGATGTGGGGCAGGAGGCTGTCTTTGTGGGGTTAGAGGTGGCACTTGTGGGGCAGGAAGTTGATGATGTGGGGCTGGAGCTGGCATTTGTGAAGCATGAGCTGGCACTTGTGAAGCAGGAATTGGCACTTTTGGGGCAGGAGGTGGAACTTGTGGGGTGGGAGGTGGAATTTGTGGGGTGGGAGGTGAAACTTGTAAGGCAGGAGTTGGCACATGTGGGGGGGGAAATGGCACTTGTGGGGCAGGAAATGGCACCAGTGGGGTAGGATTTGGAACCTGTGGGGTAAGAAATGGCACTTGTTGGGCAGGAGGTGGCACTTGTGGGGCGGAAGTGGAACTTGTTTGTCATGTGGCCACAATTGTTGGGCGGGAGGTGGCACTTATGGGGCAGGAGGTGGCAATTGTGGGGCGGGAGGTGGATGATGTGGGGCGGGAGGTGGCACCTGTGGGGCTTGAGGTGGATCTTTTTGTGCAGGAGGTGGCGCTTGTGGGGCTGGAGTTGGATGATGTGGAGCCGGAAATTTGTAGGGCACAGGTGGATGTTGTGGGGCATGATTAGGCACTTATGGGGCTGGAGATGGCACTTGTGGGGCGGAAGTGGAACTTGTAAGACAGGAGGTGGAAATTGTTGTGGTGGGAGTTGGAAGTTGTGAGGCAGGAGGTGGCACTTGTGGGGCGGGAGATGTAACTTGTGGGGCAGGAGGTGGCACTTGTGGGGTGGGAGGTAGATGATGTGGGGCAGGAGGTGGCACTTGTGGAGCAGGAGTTGGAAGTTGCAGAACAGGATTTGGCACTTGTGGGGCAGGAGGTGGCACTTGTGTGGCGGGATGTTGAAGTTGTGGGGCGGGAGGTGGCATTTGTGGGGCTGGAACTGGCTCTTGTGGGCCGTGAGGTAGAAGTTGTGGGGCAGAAAATGGCACTTGTGGGGCAGGAGTTAGCACATGTGGGACAGGAGGTGGCATAGTGGGGCAGGAGCTGGCACTTCAGGGGAGTGAGCTGGCACTTGTAGGGCATGAATTGGCACTTGTGGTGCAGGGGGTGGATGATGTGGGGCAGGAGGTGGTCGTTGTGGGGCAGGAGGTGGCACTTGTGGGGCAGAAGGTGGATGATGTGGGACAGGACTTGGCACTTGTGGGGCATGAGCTGGCAAATGTGGGGCAGGAATTGGCACTTGTGGGGCACGAGGTGGCACTTGTTGGGTGGGAGGTGGACGATGTGGGGCAGGAGTTGGCACTTGTGGGGCAGGATGTGGCACCCGTTGGGCAGGAGTCGGCATTTGTGTGGCGGGATGTTGAAGTTGTGGGACAGGAGGTTGCACTTGTGGGTCAGGAGGAGGAAGTTGCGGTCAGTGACACTTGTGGGACAGGAGGTGGATTACTTGGGGGGGGAGGTGGCAGTGGTGTGGCAAAATGTGGCACTTGTGGGGCCGGAGCTGGCACTTCAGGGGAATGAGCTGGCACTTGTAGGGCAGGAATTGGCACTTATGGGGCAGGAGGTGGATGATGTGGGGCAGGAGGTGGTCATTGTGGGGCAGGAGGTGGAACTTGTGGGGCAGGAGGTGGAATTTGTGGCGTGGTAGGTGGCACTTGTGGGACAGGAACTGGCACTTCTGGGGCGAGAGGTGGAAGTTGCGGGGCAGGAAATGGCACTTGTGGGGCAGGAGTTGGCACATGTGGGACAGGAGGTGGTACTTGTGGGGCAGGAAATGGCACCTGTGGGGCAGGAGTTGGAACCTGTGGGGTAAGAAATGGCAATTGTTGGGCAGGAGGTGGCACTTGTGGGGCGGGAAGTGGATGATGTGGTGCAGGAGCTGGCACTTGTGAAGCCTGAGCTGGCACTTGTGGGGCAGGAAGTGGAACTTGTAAGACAGGAGGTGGAAATTGTGGGGCGGAATGTAAAGTTGTGGGGCAGGAGGTGGCACTTGTGGGTCAGGTTTTGGCACTTGTGGGGCAGGAGATGTAACTTGAGGGGAGGGGGTGGAAGTTGTGGGGCGGGAGGTGGCACTTGTGGGGCGGGAGGTGGCACTTGTGGGGCGGGAGGTGGCACTTGTGGGGCAGGAGGTGGCACTTGTGGGGCAGGAGGTGGATGATGTGGGGCAGGAGTTGGCACTTGTGGAGCAGGAGGTAAAAGTTGCGGGGCAGGATTTGGCACTTGTGGGGCAGGATGTGGCACACGTTGGGCAGGAGGTGGCACTTGTATGGCGGGATGTTGAAGTTGTGGGGCAGGAGGTGGCATTTGTGGGGCTGGAACTGGCTCTTGTGGGGCAGGAGGTGGAAGTTGTAGGGCAGGAAATGGCACTTGTGGGGCAGGAGGTGGCACTTGTGGGGCAAGAAATGGCACTTGTGGGGCAGGAGTTGGCACTTGTGGGTCAGGTGGAGGCACTTGTGGTGTGGGAGGTGGCACTTGTGGAATTGGAGTTGGCACTAGTGCGGCAGAAGGTGGAAGTTGTGGGGAAGTATTTGGCACTTGTGGGGCAAGAGGTGGCACTTGTGGGGCAGGAGGTGGTCCTTGTGGGACGAGAGGTGGCACTTGTTGGGCAGGAGGTGGAACTTATGGGGCGTTACGTGGAAGTTGTGGGGCGGGAGGTGGCACCTATGGAAATGGAGATGGCACTAGTGGGGCAGGTAGTGGCACTTGTGGGGTGGGATATGGAACTTATGGGGCAGGAGTTGACACTCCTTCCCCATAAGTTTTTGTTTTCGGGGCAGGAGTTGGCACTTGTGGGTCGGGAGGTGGCACTTGTGAGGCGGGAGGTGGCACTTGTGGGGCAAAATGCAACACTTGTGGGGCAGGAGTTATAACTTGTAAGGCAGGAGGTGGAAGTTGTGGAACAGAAGATGGCACTTGTGGGGCGGGTGGTGGCACTTGTGGGGCGGGATGTGTCACTTGTGGGGCGGGAGGTGGGACTTGTGGGGCCAGAGGTTGAGGTTGTGGTTCGGGAGGTGGCACTTGTGGAGCAGGAGCCTACACTTGTGGGGCAGAATGTGGCACTTGTAAGGCAGGACGTTGAAATTGTGGAGCAGGTTGTGGCACTTGTGGGGCAGGAGGTGGAAATTGTGGGGCAGGAGGTGGTAATGGTGGGGCAGGAGGTCGCACTTGTGGGCCAGGAGTTGGAAGTTGTGGGGCGGGAGAATGAAGATGTGGGGTAGGATGTGGAACTTGTGAGGCAGGAGGTGGAAGTTGTGGTGCGGGAGGTGGAAGTTGTAGGGCGGGAGGTGGCACTTGTGGGGCGGGAGTTGGAAGTTGAGTGACGGGAGGTGGCACTTGTGGGGCAGGTTGTGGAAGTTGTGGGGCGGGAGGTTGCACTTGTGAGACAGGAGGTGGCACTTGTGGGGCAGGAGTTTGGACCTGTGGTTTAAGAAATGGCATTTGTTTGCAGGAGGTGGTACTTGTGGGGCAGGTGGTGGTACCTGTGGGGTGGGGGTGTAACTTGTGGGGCAGGAGGTGGTGATAGAGGGACGGGAGGTGGCATTTTATGGCGGGAGGTGGCACTTGTAGGGCAGGATGTGGAAGTTGTGAAGCGGGAGGTGGCACTTGTGTGGCGGGAGGTGGAATTTGTGGGGTGGTATGCAACAGATGTGGGGCAGGAAATGGCACTTGTGGGGCAGGAGTTGGTAAATGTGGGACAGGAGGTGGTACTTGTGGGGCAGGAAATGGCACCTGTGGGGCAGGAGTTGGAACATGTGGGGTAAGAAATGGCACTTGTTGGGCAGGAGGTGGCACTTGTGGAGCGGGAGGTGGTAAATGTTGGGCAGGAGGTGGCACTTGTTAGACGAGAGTTGGAACTTGTGGGGCAGGAGGTGGCACTTGTGGGGTGGGAGGTGGCACTTGTGGGGCGGGATATGGAACTTATGGGGCAGGAGTTGACACTTTTGGGGCAGGAGGCAGATGTTGTGGGTCTGGACATGGCACTTGTGGGGCGGGAGTTGGATGATGTGGAGCAGCAGCTGGCACTTGTGGGGCAGGAGGTGGAACTTATGGGACGTTACGTGGAAGTTGTGAGGCGGGAGGTGGCTCTTTTGAGGCAGGAAGTGGCACTTGTGGGCCAGGAGATGGAAGTTGTGGAGCGGGAGGTGGTAGATGTTGGGCGTGAGGTGGCACTTGTGGGTCGGGAGGTGGCACTTGTGGGGCAGGAGGTCGAAGTTGTGGAGCGGGAGGTGGCATTTGTGGGGCGAAAGGTGGCACTTGTGGGGCAGGAGGTTGCATTTGTGGGGCAGGTAGTGGCACTTGTGGGGCGGAAATTGGAACTTGTTGTGAGGGAAGAGGTACTTGTGGGGCAGGAAGTGGCTCTTGTTGGGCAGGTGCTGGCACTTGTGGGGCAGGAATTGGCACTTTTGGTGCAGGGGGTGGTCGTTGTGGGGCAGGAGGTGGCACTTGTGGGGCAGGGGGTGGATGATGTGGGGCAGGAGGTGGCACTTGTGGGGCAGGGGGTGGATGATGTGGGGCAGGAGGTGGTCTTTGTCGGACAGGAGGTGGCACATGTGAGCAGGAAGTGGATGATGTGGGGCAGGAGCTGGCACTTGTGAAGCATGAGCTGGAACTTGTGAGGCAGGAATTGGCACTTGTGGGGCAGGAGTTGGAAGTTGCAGGGCAGGATTTGGCATTTGTGGGGCAGGAGGTGGCACCTGTTGGGCAAGAGGTGGCACTTGTGGGGCAGGTGCTGGCACTTGTGGGGCATGAGCTGGCACTTGTGGGGCATGAGCTGGCACTTGTGGGGCATGAGCTGGCAATTGTGGGGCAGGAATTGGCACTTGTGGGGCAGGAGGTGGATGATGTGGGGCAGGAGGCTGTCTTTGTGGGGTTGGAGGTAGCACTTGTGGGGCAGGAAGTAGATGATGTGGGGCAGGAGCTGGCACTTGTGAAGCATGAGCTGGCACTTGTGGGGCGAGAGGAGCTGGACTTGCAGGGTGACAGGTGGCACTTGTGGGGCAGGTGTTGGCACTTGTGGGGCAGGAGGTGGAAGTTGTGGGGCAGTAGGTTGCACTTGTGCGTGGGAGGTGGATGTTGTGGGGCAGGAAATGGCACCTGTGGGGCAGGAGGTGGCGCTTTTGGGGGAGGTGGTGGCATTTGTTGGGCGAGAGGTGAAACTTATGGGGCAGGAGGTGGCACTTGTAGGTCAAGAGGTGGAACTAGTTGGGCAGGAGGTGACACTTGTGGGGCAGGAGGTGTCAGTTGTTTAGCGGGAGGTGGCACTTGTGGGGCAGGTGGTGTCAGTTGTTTGGCGGGAGGTGGCACTTGTGGGGCAGGAGTTGGCACTTGTGGGGCAGGAGGTGGACTTTGTGGGGCAGGAGGTGGCACCTGTGAGGCAAGAGCTGGCACTTGTGGGGCAGGAGCTGGCACTTGTGGGGCATGAGCTGGCACTTGTGGGGCAGGAATTGGCACTTGTGGGGCAGGAGGTGGATGATGTGGGGCAGGAGGCTGTCTTTGTGGGGTTGGAGTTGGCACTTGTGGGGCAGGAAGGTGATGATGTGGGGCATGAGCTGGCATTTGTGAAGCATGAGCTGGCACTTGTGAAGCAGGAATTGGCACTTGTAAGGCAGGAGGTAGCACTTGTGGGGCGGGATGTGGCACTTGTGGGGCAGGAGGTGGCACTTGTGGGTCAGGTGGTGGTACTTCTGGGGCAGGATCGGGCACTTGTGGGGCAGGATGTGGAAGCTGTGGGACGGGATGTGGAAGTTATGGGGTGGGAGGTTGAAGTTGTGGGGCAAGAATTGGCAATTGTGGGGCAAGAAGTGGCAATTGTGGGGCAGGAGGTGGCACTTGTACGGCAGGAGGTGGCACTTGTGGGACAGGACGTGGCAATTGGGAAGGACGTGGCACTTGTGGGGCAGGAGGTGGCACTTGTGGGGCAGGAGGAGGCTGTTGTTGGGCGGGAGGTGGGACTTGTGTAACAAGAGGTGGAAATTGTGCGGTGGGATGTGGCACTTGTGGGGCAAGGGGTGGCACTTGTGAGGCAGAAGGTGGCACTTGTGGGGCAGGAGGTGGAAGTTGTGGGTCAGGAGGTGACATTTGTGGAACAGGAGGTGGATGATGTGGGGCAGGAGGTAGCAATTTTGGGCCGGGACGTGGCACTAGTGGGGCGAGATGTTGCACTTGTTGGGCGGGAGGTGGCACTTTTGGGGCATAAGGTGAAAATTGAGGGACATGAGGTGGCACTTGTGGGGCAGGAGTTGGCACTTGTGTGGTAGGAGGTGGCAATTGTGGGGCAGGAGCTTGCAGTTGTGAGGCGGGATGTGGAAGTTGTGGGGCGGGTTGTGGCAGCTGTGGGGCTGGAGGTGTCACTTGTGCAGCGGGAAGTGGCACTTGTAAGGCAGGAAGTAGCACTTGTGGGGCAGGAGGTGGCACTTTTGGAGCGTGAGGTGGATGTTGTGGGGCAGGAGTTGGCACTTGTGGGGCGAGAGTTGGCACTTGTGGGGCAGGAGGTTGCACTTGTGGGGTGGGATGTGGTACTTGTGGGGCGGGAGGTGGCACTTGTTGGGGGGGTGGTGGCAATTGTGGGGCAGGAGGTGGCACTTGTTGGGCGAGAGTTGCAATTGTGAGACGGGAGGTGGCAATTGTGGGTCACGTAGTGGCACTTCTGGGTCAGGAGGTGGTACTTGTGGGGCGGGCGGTGGAACTGGTGGGGCTGGAGGTGGCACTTGTGGGGTGGGAGGTGGCACTTGTGGGGCAGGAGGTGGCAATTTTGGAGCAGGACGTGGATTATGTGGGGCAAGAGGTGGCACTTGTGGGGCAGGATGTGGAAGTTGTGGGTCAGGAGGTGACATTTGTGGAACAGGAGGTGGATGATGTGGGGAAGGAGGTGGATGATGTGGAACAGTAGGTGGCACCTGTGGGGCAGGAGATGGCATTTATGGGGCAGGAGATGGTATTTGTTGTGCAGTAGGTGGCACTTGTGGAGTGGGAGATGGAAGTTGTGGGGCAGGAGGTGGCAATTGTGGGCCTGGAGCTGGAAGTTGTGGGTCGGGAGGTGGCACTTGTGGTGCAGGAGGTGGCACTTGTGGGGCGGTTGGTGGATGATGTGGGGCAGGAGTTGGCACTTGTGGGGTAAGGGTTGGCACTTGTGGGGTGGGAGGAGGCACTTGTGTGGCGGGGGGTGGCAATTGCTGGGTGGGAAGTGGCAGTTGTGGGGCAGTAGGTTGAAGGTTTGGGGCAGGAGGTGGCACTTGTGGGGTGGAAGGTAAGAAGATTTGGGGTGTGACGTGGAAGTAGTGGGGCGGGAGGTGGCACTTGTGGGGCGGGAGGTGGCACTTGTTGGGCAGGAGTTGGCACTTGTGTGGCTGGAGGTTGAAGTTGTGGGGCGAGAGGTAGCACTTGTGGGGCAGGAGCCGGCACTTGTGGGGCAGGAGTTGGCAATTGTGGGTCAGGTGGTGGCACATGTGGGGCGGGGGTCGACGTTGTGGGGCAAGAGGTGGAACTTGTGGGGCAAGAGGTGTAACTTGTGGGGCAGGAGGTGGCTTTAGAGGGGCGGGAGGTAGCACTTGTGGGGCAGGAGATGGCACTTGTGGAGCAGGAGGTGGAAGTTGCACGTCAGGATTTGGCCCTAGTGGGGCAGGACGTGGCACTTGTGGAGCGGGAGGGGGCACTTGTGGGGCCTGAGGTGGCATCTGTGGGGCAGGAGGTGGCATTTGTGGGGCGGGAGGTGGAAGTTTTGAGGCAGGGGGTGGCACTTGTAAGGCAGGAGGTAGAACTTGTGGGGCTGGAGTTGGCACTTGTGGGGCAGTTAGTTGCATTAGTGGGTCAGGTGGTGGCACTTGTGGGGCGGAAGGTGGCACTTGTGGGGCAGGATGTGGCACTTGTGCGTGGGAGGTGGAGTTTGTGGAGAGGGAGGTGGCGCTTGTGGGGCGGGAGGTGGCACTTGTGGGGAGGAGGTGGAACTTGTGGGGCGGGAGGTGGAAGTTGTGATGCAGGAGGTGGTACATGTGGGGCGGGAGGTGGAAGTTGTGATGCAGGAGGTGGTACATGTGGGGCAGGAGGTGGAAGTTGTGATGCAGGAGGTGGTACATGTGGGGCGGGAGGTGTAAGTTGTGATGCAGGAGGTGGTACATGTGGGGCGGGAGGTGGAAGTTGTGATGCAGGAGGTGGTACATGTGGGGCGGGAGGTGGAAGTTGTGATGCAGGAGGTGGTACATGTGGGGCAGGAGGTGGAAGTTGTGATGCAGGAGGTGGTACATGTGGGGCGGGATGTGGCACTCGTGAGCAGGGAGGTGGCACTTGTGGAACTTGTAGCAGGTGTAACTTGTCGGGCAGGAGGCGGCTCTTGTGGGGCTGGAGATTGATGTTGTGGGTCAGGAGGTGGCACTTGTGGGGCAGGAGGTGGATGATGAGGGGCAGGAGCTGGCACTTGTGGGGCAGGAATTGGCACTTGTGGGGCAGGAGGTGGCACTTGTTGGATGGGAGGTGGTTGATATGGGGAAGGAGGTGGCAATTGTGTGGTTCGAGGTGGCACTTGTGGAGCAGGAGATGGAAGTTGCGGGGCAGGAGTTGGCACTTGTGGGGTGGGAGGTGGCACTTGTGGGGCAGGAGGTGAATGATGTGGGGCAGGAATTGGCACTTGTGTGTCGGGAGGTGGCAATTGTGGGGCAAAATGCAACACTTGTGGGGCAGGAGTTATAACTTGTGGGGCAGGAGGTGGAAGTTGTGGAACAGAAGGTGGCACTTGTGGGGTGGGTGGTGGCACTTGTGGGGCGGGATGTGGCACTTGTGGGGTGGGAGGTGGGACTTGTGGGGCCAGAGGTTGAGGTTGTGGTTCGGGAGGTGGCACTTGTGGAGCAGGAGCCTACACTTGTGGGGCAGAATGTGGCACTTGTAAGGCAGGACGTTGAAATTGTGGAGCAGGTTGTGGCACTTGTGGGGCAGGAGGTGGAAATTGTGGGGCAGGAGGTGGTAATGGTGGGGCAGGAGGTTGCACTTGTGGGCCAGGAGTTGGAAGTTGAGTGACGGGAGGTGGCACTTGTGGGGCAGGTTGTGGAAGTTGTGGGGCGGGAGGTTGCACTTGTGAGACAGGAGGTGGCTCTTGTGGGGTGGGAGGTGGAAATTGTGGGGCAGGAGGTGGTAATGGTGGGGCAGGAGGTCGCACTTGTGGGCCAGGAGTTGGAAGTTGTGGGGCGGGATGTGGAACTTGTGAGGCAGGAGGTGGAAGTTGTGGTGCGGGAGGTGGAAGTTGTAGGGCGGGAGGTGGCACTTGTGGGGCGGGAGTTGGAAGCTGAGTGACGGGAGGTGGCACATGTGGGGCAGGTTGTGGAAGTTGTGGGGCGGGAGGTTGCACTTGTGAGACAGGAGGTGGCACTTGTGGGGCGGGAGGTGGAAGTTGTGAGGCAGGAGGTGGCACTTGTGGGGCAAAATGCAACACTTGTGGGGCAGGAGTTATAACTTGTGGGGCAGGAGCTGGAAGTTGTGGAACAGAAGGTGGCACTTGTGGGGCGTGTAGTGGCACTTGTGGGGTGGGATGTGGCACTTGTGGGGTGGGAGGTGGGACTTGTGGGGCCAGAGGTTGAGGTTGTGGTTCGGGAGGTGGCACTTGTGGAGCAGGAGCCTACACTTGTGGGGCAGAATGTGGCACTTGTAAGGCAGGACGTTGAAATTGTGGAGCAGGTTGTGGCACTTGTGGGGCAGGAGGTGGAAATTGTGGGGCAGGAGGTGGTAATGGTGGGGCAGGAGGTCGCACTTGTGGGCCAGGAGTTGGAAGTTGTGGGGCGGGAGAATGAAGTTGTGGGGCGGGATGTGGAACTTGTGAGGCAGGAGGTGGAAGTTGTGGTGCGGGAGGTGGAAGTTGTAGGGCGGGAGGTTGGAGTTGTTGGGCAGGAGGTGGCATTTTGAGGCAGAAGGTGGCATTTGTGTGGCAGGAGGTGGCAATTGTGGGGCACGAGTTGGAAATTGTTGGGCAGGAGGTGGAAGTTTTGGGGCAGGGTTTGGCAGTTGTAGGGCGGGAGGTGGCACTTGTGGGCCAGGAGGTGGAAGTTGTAGGGCAGGAGGTGGCACTTGTGGGGCGGGAGGTGGCACTTGTGGGGCAGGAAATGGAGCTTTTAGGGCAGGAGGTGGAACTTGTGCAGAAGGAGGTGGTACTTGTTGGGCGGAAATTGGAACTTGTTGGGAGGGAAGAGGTACTTGTGGGGCAGGAAGTGGCTCTTGTGGGGCAGGAGCTGGCACTTGTGGGGCAGGAGCTGGCACTTGTGGGTCAGGAGGAGGAAGTTGGTCAGTCAGTGACACTTGTGGGGCAGGAGGTGGATTATTTGGGGGGGAGGTGGCAGTGGTGTGGCAAAATGTGGCACTTGTGGGGCAGGAGCTGGCACTTCAGGGGAATGAGCTGGCACTTGTAGGGCAGGAATTGGCACTTGTGGTGCAGGGGGTGGATGATGTGGGGCAGGAGGTGGTCGTTGTGGGGCAGGAGGTGGCACTTGTGGGGCAGTAGGTGGAAGTTGAAGGACAGGACCTTGCACTTGTGGGGCATGAACTGGCACTTGTTGGGCAGGAGGTGGCACTTGTGGGGCGGAAGTGGAACTTGTAAAACAGGAGGTGGAAATTGTGGGGCTGTAGGTGTGACTTGTGGTGCAGGAAGTGGAACTTCTGGGGCAGGAGGTGTCGATAGAGGGGCAGGAAGTGGCACTTTTGGGGCGGGAGTTGGCACTTGTTTGGAAGGAGGTGGGACTTTTGGGGCGGGAGTTGGCACTTGTGGGGCAGGAGGCTGCACTAATATGGCAGGAGGTGGCATTGCTGGGAGGGAGGTGGCAGGTTTTGGGCAGGAGGTGGCACTTGTGGGGCAGGAGGTGGATGATGAGGGGCAGGAGCTGGCACTTGTGAAGCATGAGCTGGCACTTGTGGGGCTGGAATTGGCAGTTGTGCGGCAGGAGTTGGCACTTGTGGGGCGGGAGTTGGCACTTGTTGGGCGGGAGTTGGCACTTGTGGGGCGGGAGTTGGCACTTGTGGGGCGGGAGTTGGCACTTGTGGGGCGGGAGTTGGCACTTGTGGGGCGGGAGTTGGCACTTGTGGGGCGGGAGTTGGCACTTGTGGGGCGGGAGTTGGCACTTGTGGGGCGGGAGTTAGAACTTGTGGGGCGGGAGGTGGCACTTGTGGGGATCGATGTGGCACTTGTGTGCGGGAGGCTGAATTTGTGGAGAGGGAGGTGGCACTTATGGGGCGGGAGGTGGCACTAGTGGGGCGAGAGGTGGCACATGTGGGGCAGGAGCTGGCACTTGCACGGCAGGAGGTGGAACTGGCGGGGCAGGAGGTGGCACTTCTGGGTCGGGAGGTGGCACTTGTTGGGCAGGAGGTGGCACTTGATGGGCAGGAGTTGGCACTTGTGAGGCAGGAGGTGTCAGTTGTTTGGCGGGAGTTCGCACTTGTGGGTCGCAAGGTGGAAGTTGTGGGGCAGGAGGTGGCACTTGTGGGTCGGGAGGTGGAAGTTGTGAAGCAGGAGGTGGCACTTGTGGGGAAGGAGGAGGCACCTGTATGGCAGGAATTGGAACTTGTGGTGTGGGATGGGGTACTTGTGGGGAAGGAAGTAGCTCTTGTGAGGCGGGGGGTGGCACTTGTGGGGCAGGAGGTGGATGATGTTAGGCTGGAGCTGGCGCTTGTGAAGCATGTGCTGGCACTTGTGGGGCAGGAATTGGCACTTGTTGTGCAGGAGGTGACACTTATGGGTTTGGAGGTGGATGATGTGGGGCAGGAGGTGACACATGTGGGGCAGGAGATGACACTTCTGGGGCAGGAGGTGGAAGTTGTGGGGCAGGATTTGGTACTTGTGGGGTGGGAGGTTGCACTTGTGGGGCCTGAGGTGGCACTTGTGGAGCATGAGTTGACACTTGTGGGGCAGGAGGTGGCATTTGTGGGGCGGGATGTGGAAGTTGTGAGGCAGGGGGTGGCACTTGTAAGGCAGGAGGTAGAACTTGTGGGGCAGGAGTTGGCACTTGTGGGGCACGAGTTGGCACTTGTGGGGCAGGTAGTTGCATTAGTGGGTCAGGTGGTGGCACTTGTGGGTCAGGTGGTGGCACTTGTGGGGCAGGATGTGGAAGTTGTGGGGTGTGAGGTGGCACTTGTGGGGCGGAAGTTGACCCTGTTGGGGTGTGAGGTGGCACTTGTGGGGCGGAAGGTGGCACTTGTGGGGCAGGAGGTGACACTTGTGGGGCAGGATGTGGCACTTGGGGGGGGGTGGCACTTGTGAGGCATGAGGTGGCACTTGTGGGGCAGGATGTGGCACTTGTGCGTGGGAGGTGGAGTTTGTGGAGAGGGAGGTGGCGCTTGTGGGGCGGGAGGTGGCACTTGTGGGGAGGAGGTGGAACTTGTGGGGCGGGAGGTGGAAGTTGTGATGCAGGAGGTGGTACATGTGGGGCGGGAGGTGGAAGTTGTGATGCAGGAGGTGGTACATGTGGGGCGGGAGGTGGAAGTTGTGATGCAGGAGGTGGTACATGTGGGGCGGGAGGTGGAAGTTGTGATGCAGGAGGTGGTACATGTGGGGCGGGATGTGGCACTCGTGAGCAGGGAGGTGGCACTTGTGGAACTTGTAGCAGGTGTAACTTGTCGGGCAGGAGGCGGCTCTTGTGGGGCTGGAGATTGATGTTGTGGGTCAGGAGGTGGCACTTGTGGGGCAGGAGGTGGATGATGAGGGGCAGGAGCTGGCACTTGTGAAGCATGAGCTGGCACTTGTGGGGCAGGAATTGGCACTTGTGGGGCAGGAGGTGGCACTTGTTGGATGGGAGGTGGTTGATATGGGGAAGGAGGTGGCAATTGTGTGGTTCGAGGTGGCACTTGTGGAGCAGGAGATGGAAGTTGCGGGGCAGGAGTTGGCACTTGTGGGGTGGGAGGTGGCACTTGTGGGGCAGGAGGTGAATGATGTGGGGCAGGAATTGGCACTTGTGTGTCGGGAGGTGGCAATTGTGGGGCAAAATGCAACACTTGTGGGGCAGGAGTTATAACTTGTGGGGCAGGAGGTGGAAGTTGTGGAACAGAAGGTGGCACTTGTGGGGCGGGAGGTGGCTCTTGTGGGGCGGGGGGTGGCACTTGTGGGGCAGGAGGTGGATGATGTTAGGCTGGAGCTGGCGCTTGTGAAGCATGTGCTGGCACTTGTGGGGCAGGAATTGGCACTTGTGGGGCAGGAGGTGACACTTATGGGTTTGGAGGTGGATGATGTGGGGCAGGAGGTGACACATGTGGGGCAGGAGATGACACTTCTGGGGCAGGAGGTGGAAGTTGTGGGGCAGGATTTGGTACTTGTGGGGCGGGAGCTGGCACTTGTGGGGCATGAGCTGGCACTTGTGGGGCAGGAATTGGCACTTGTGGGGCAGGAGGTGGATGATGTGGGGCAGGAGGCTGTCTTTGTGGGGTTGGAGGTGGCACTTGTGGGGCAGGAAGGTGATGATGTGGGGCATGAGCTGGCATTTGTGAAGCATGAGCTGGCACTTTTGAAGCAGGAATGGGCACTTGTAAGGCAGGAGGTAGCACTTGTGGGGCGGGATGTGGCCCTTGTGGGGCAGGAGTTGGCACTTGTGGGTCAGGTGGTGCTACTTCTGGGGCAGGATCGGGCACTTGTGGGGCAGGATGTGGAAGCTGTGGGACGGGAGGTGGAAGTTATGGGGTGGGAGGTTGAAGTTGTGGGGCAAGAATTGGCAATTGTGGGGCAAGAAGTGGCAATTGTGGGGCAGGAGGTGGCACTTGTACGGCAGGAGGTGGCACTTGTGGGACAGGACGTGGCAATTGGGAAGGACGTGGCACTTGTGGGGTGCGAGGTGGTACTTGTGGGGCAGGAGGTGGCACTTGTGGGGCAGGAGGAGGCTGTTGTTGGGCGGGAGGTGGGACTTGTGGAGGTGGAAATTGTGCGGTGGGATGTGGCACTTGTGGGGCAAGGGGTGGCACTTGTGAGGCAGAAGGTGGCACTTGTGGGGCAGGAGGTGGAAGTTGTGGGTCAGGAGGTGACATTTGTGGAACAGGAGGTGGATGATGTGGGGCAGGAGGTAGCAATTTTGGGCCGGGACGTGGCACTAGTGGGGCGAGATGTTGCACTTGTTGGGCGGGAGGTGGCACTTTTGGGGCATAAGGTGAAAATTGAGGGACATGAGGTGGCACTTGTGGGGCAGGAGTTGGCACTTGTGTGGTAGGAGGTGGCAGTTGTGGGGCAGGAGCTTGCAGTTGTGAGGCGGGATGTGGAAGTTGTGGGGCGGGTTGTGGCAGCTGTGGGGCTGGAGGTGTCACTTGTGCAGCGGGAAGTGGCACTTGTAAGGCAGGAAGTAGCACTTGTGGGGCAGTGTGTGGCACTTGAGGGGCGGGAGGTGGATGTTGTGGGGCAGGAGTTGGCACTTGTGGGGCGAGAGTTGGCACTTGTGGGGCAGGAGGTTGCACTTGTGGGGTGGGATGTGGTACTTGTGGGGCGGGAGGTGGCACTTGTTGGGGGGGTGGTGGCAATTGTGGGGCAGGAGGTGGCACTTGTTGGGCGAGAGTTGCAATTGTGAGACGGGAGGTGGCAATTGTGGGTCACGTAGTGGCACTTCTGGGTCAGGAGGTGGTACTTGTGGGGCGGGCGGTGGAACTGGTGGGGCTGGAGGTGGCACTTGTGGGGTGGGAGGTGGCACTTGTGGGGCAGGAGGTGACATTTGTGGAACAGGAGGTGGATGATGTGGGGAAGGAGGTGGATGATGTGGAACAGTAGGTGGCACCTGTGGGGCAGGAGATGGCACTTATGGGGCAGGAGATGGTATTTGTTGTGCAGTAGGTGGCACTTGTGGAGTGGGAGATGGAAGTTGTGGGGCAGGAGGTGGCAATTGTGGGCCTGGAGCTGGAAGTTGTGGGTCGGGAGGTGGCACTTGTGGTGCAGGAGGTGGCACTTGTGGGGCGGTTGGTGGATGATGTGGGGCAGGAGTTGGCACTTGTGGGGTAAGGGTTGGCACTTGTGGGGTGGGAGGAGGCACTTGTGTGGCGGGGGGTGGCAATTGCTGGGTGGGAAGTGGCAGTTGTGGGGCAGTAGGTTGAAGGTTTGGGGCAGGAGGTGGCACTTGTGGGGTGGAAGGTAAGAAGATTTGGGGTGTGACGTGGAAGTAGTGGGGCGGGAGGTGGCACTTGTGGGGCGGGAGGTGGCACTTGTTGGGCAGGAGTTGGCACTTGTGTGGCTGGAGGTTGAAGTTGTGGGGCGAGAGGTAGCACTTGTGGGGCAGGAGCCGGCACTTGTGGGGCAGGAGTTGGCAATTGTGGGTCAGGTGGTGGCACATGTGGGGCGGGGGTCGACGTTGTGGGGCAAGAGGTGGAACTTGTGGGGCAAGAGGTGTAACTTGTGGGGCAGGAGGTGGCTTTAGAGGGGCGGGAGGTAGCACTTGTGGGGCAGGAGATGGCACTTGTGGAGCAGGAGGTGGAAGTTGCACGTCAGGATTTGGCCCTAGTGGGGCAGGACGTGGCACTTGTGGAGCGGGAGGGGGCACTTGTGGGGCCTGAGGTGGCATCTGTGGGGCAGGAGGTGGCATTTGTGGGGCGGGAGGTGGAAGTTTTGAGGCAGGGGGTGGCACTTGTAAGGCAGGAGGTAGAACTTGTGGGGCTGGAGTTGGCACTTGTGGGGCAGTTAGTTGCATTAGTGGGTCAGGTGGTGGCACTTGTGGGGCGGAAGGTGGCACTTGTGGGGCAGGATGTGGCACTTGTGCGTGGGAGGTGGAGTTTGTGGAGAGGGAGGTGGCGCTTGTGGGGCGGGAGGTGGCACTTGTGGGGAGGAGGTGGAACTTGTGGGGCGGGAGGTGGAAGTTGTGATGCAGGAGGTGGTACACGTGGGGCAGGAGGTGGAAGTTGTGATGCAGGAGGTGGTACATGTGGGGCGGGAGGTGGAAGTTGTGATGCAGGAGGTGGTACATGTGGGGCGGGAGGTGGAAGTTGTGATGCAGGAGGTGGTACATGTGGGGCAGGAGGTGGAAGTTGTGATGCAGGAGGTGGTACATGTGGGGCGGGAGGTGTAAGTTGTGATGCAGGAGGTGGTACATGTGGGGCGGGAGGTGGAAGTTGTGATGCAGGAGGTGGTACATGTGGGGCGGGAGGTGGAAGTTGTGATGCAGGAGGTGGTACATGTGGGGCAGGAGGTGGAAGTTGTGATGCAGGAGGTGGTACATGTGGGGCGGGATGTGGCACTCGTGAGCAGGGAGGTGGCACTTGTGGAACTTGTAGCAGGTGTAACTTGTCGGGCAGGAGGCGGCTCTTGTGGGGCTGGAGATTGATGTTGTGGGTCAGGAGGTGGCTCTTGTGGGGCAGGAGGTGGATGATGAGGGGCAGGAGCTGGCACTTGTGGGGCAGGAATTGGCACTTGTGGGGCAGGAGGTGGCACTTGTTGGATGGGAGGTGGTTGATATGGGGAAGGAGGTGGCAATTGTGTGGTTCGAGGTGGCACTTGTGGAGCAGGAGATGGAAGTTGCGGGGCAGGAGTTGGCACTTGTGGGGTGGGAGGTGGCACTTGTGGGGCAGGAGGTGAATGATGTGGGGCAGGAATTGGCACTTGTGTGTCGGGAGGTGGCAATTGTGGGGCAAAATGCAACACTTGTGGGGCAGGAGTTATAACTTGTGGGGCAGGAGGTGGAAGTTGTGGAACAGAAGGTGGCACTTGTGGGGTGGGTGGTGGCACTTGTGGGGCGGGATGTAGCACTTGTGGGGTGGGAGGTGGGACTTGTGGGGCCAGAGGTTGAGGTTGTGGTTCGGGAGGTGGCACTTGTGGAGCAGGAGCCTACACTTGTGGGGCAGAATGTGGCACTTGTAAGGCAGGACGTTGAAATTGTGGAGCAGGTTGTGGCACTTGTGGGGCAGGAGGTGGAAATTGTGGGGCAGGAGGTTGCACTTGTGGGGTAAGGGTTGGCACTTGTGGGGTGGGAGGAGGCACTTGTGTGGCGGGGGGTGGCAATTGCTGGGTGGGAAGTGGCAGTTGTGGGGCAGTAGGTTGAAGGTTTGGGGCAGGAGGTGGCACTTGTGGGGTGGAAGGTAAGAAGATTTGGGGTGTGACGTGGAAGTAGTGGGGCGGGAGGTGGCACTTGTGGGGCGGGAGGTGGCACTTGTTGGGCAGGAGTTGGCACTTGTGTGGCTGGAGGTTGAAGTTGTGGGGCGAGAGGTAGCACTTGTGGGGCAGGAGCCGGCACTTGTGGGGCAGGAGTTGGCAATTGTGGGTCAGGTGGTGGCACATGTGGGGCGGGGGTCGACGTTGTGGGGCAAGAGGTGGAACTTGTGGGGCAAGAGGTGTAACTTGTGGGGCAGGAGGTGGCTTTAGAGGGGCGGGAGGTAGCACTTGTGGGGCAGGAGATGGCACTTGTGGAGCAGGAGGTGGAAGTTGCACGTCAGGATTTGGCCCTAGTGGGGCAGGACGTGGCACTTGTGGAGCGGGAGGGGGCACTTGTGGGGCCTGAGGTGGCATCTGTGGGGCAGGAGGTGGCATTTGTGGGGCGGGAGGTGGAAGTTTTGAGGCAGGGGGTGGCACTTGTAAGGCAGGAGGTAGAACTTGTGGGGCTGGAGTTGGCACTTGTGGGGCAGTTAGTTGCATTAGTGGGTCAGGTGGTGGCACTTGTGGGGCGGAAGGTGGCACTTGTGGGGCAGGATGTGGCACTTGTGCGTGGGAGGTGGAGTTTGTGGAGAGGGAGGTGGCGCTTGTGGGGCGGGAGGTGGCACTTGTGGGGAGGAGGTGGAACTTGTGGGGCGGGAGGTGGAAGTTGTGATGCAGGAGGTGGTACACGTGGGGCAGGAGGTGGAAGTTGTGATGCAGGAGGTGGTACATGTGGGGCGGGAGGTGGAAGTTGTGATGCAGGAGGTGGTACATGTGGGGCGGGAGGTGGAAGTTGTGATGCAGGAGGTGGTACATGTGGGGCGGGAGGTGGAAGTTGTGATGCAGGAGGTGGTACATGTGGGGCGGGATGTGGCACTCGTGAGCAGGGAGGTGGCACTTGTGGAACTTGTAGCAGGTGTAACTTGTCGGGCAGGAGGCGGCTCTTGTGGGGCTGGAGATTGATGTTGTGGGTCAGGAGGTGGCTCTTGTGGGGCAGGAGGTGGATGATGAGGGGCAGGAGCTGGCACTTGTGGGGCAGGAATTGGCACTTGTGGGGCAGGAGGTGGCACTTGTTGGATGGGAGGTGGTTGATATGGGGAAGGAGGTGGCAATTGTGTGGTTCGAGGTGGCACTTGTGGAGCAGGAGATGGAAGTTGCGGGGCAGGAGTTGGCACTTGTGGGGTGGGAGGTGGCACTTGTGGGGCAGGAGGTGAATGATGTGGGGCAGGAATTGGCACTTGTGTGTCGGGAGGTGGCAATTGTGGGGCAAAATGCAACACTTGTGGGGCAGGAGTTATAACTTGTGGGGCAGGAGGTGGAAGTTGTGGAACAGAAGGTGGCACTTGTGGGGTGGGTGGTGGCACTTGTGGGGCGGGATGTAGCACTTGTGGGGTGGGAGGTGGGACTTGTGGGGCCAGAGGTTGAGGTTGTGGTTCGGGAGGTGGCACTTGTGGAGCAGGAGCCTACACTTGTGGGGCAGAATGTGGCACTTGTAAGGCAGGACGTTGAAATTGTGGAGCAGGTTGTGGCACTTGTGGGGCAGGAGGTGGAAATTGTGGGGCAGGAGGTTGCACTTGTGGGGTAAGGGTTGGCACTTGTGGGGTGGGAGGAGGCACTTGTGTGGCGGGGGGTGGCAATTGCTGGGTGGGAAGTGGCAGTTGTGGGGCAGTAGGTTGAAGGTTTGGGGCAGGAGGTGGCACTTGTGGGGTGGAAGGTAAGAAGATTTGGGGTGTGACGTGGAAGTAGTGGGGCGGGAGGTGGCACTTGTGGGGCGGGAGGTGGCACTTGTTGGGCAGGAGTTGGCACTTGTGTGGCTGGAGGTTGAAGTTGTGGGGCGAGAGGTAGCACTTGTGGGGCAGGAGCCGGCACTTGTGGGGCAGGAGTTGGCAATTGTGGGTCAGGTGGTGGCACATGTGGGGCGGGGGTCGACGTTGTGGGGCAAGAGGTGGAACTTGTGGGGCAAGAGGTGTAACTTGTGGGGCAGGAGGTGGCTTTAGAGGGGCGGGAGGTAGCACTTGTGGGGCAGGAGATGGCACTTGTGGAGCAGGAGGTGGAAGTTGCACGTCAGGATTTGGCCCTAGTGGGGCAGGACGTGGCACTTGTGGAGCGGGAGGGGGCACTTGTGGGGCCTGAGGTGGCATCTGTGGGGCAGGAGGTGGCATTTGTGGGGCGGGAGGTGGAAGTTTTGAGGCAGGGGGTGGCACTTGTAAGGCAGGAGGTAGAACTTGTGGGGCTGGAGTTGGCACTTGTGGGGCAGTTAGTTGCATTAGTGGGTCAGGTGGTGGCACTTGTGGGGCGGAAGGTGGCACTTGTGGGGCAGGATGTGGCACTTGTGCGTGGGAGGTGGAGTTTGTGGAGAGGGAGGTGGCGCTTGTGGGGCGGGAGGTGGCACTTGTGGGGAGGAGGTGGAACTTGTGGGGCGGGAGGTGGAAGTTGTGATGCAGGAGGTGGTACACGTGGGGCAGGAGGTGGAAGTTGTGATGCAGGAGGTGGTACATGTGGGGCGGGAGGTGGAAGTTGTGATGCAGGAGGTGGTACATGTGGGGCGGGAGGTGGAAGTTGTGATGCAGGAGGTGGTACATGTGGGGCGGGAGGTGGAAGTTGTGATGCAGGAGGTGGTACATGTGGGGCAGGAGGTGGAAGTTGTGATGCAGGAGGTGGTACATGTGGGGCGGGATGTGGCACTCGTGAGCAGGGAGGTGGCACTTGTGGAACTTGTAGCAGGTGTAACTTGTCGGGCAGGAGGCGGCTCTTGTGGGGCTGGAGATTGATGTTGTGGGTCAGGAGGTGGCACTTGTGGGGCAGGAGCTGGCACTTGTGGGGCAGGAATTGGCACTTGTGGGGCAGGAGGTGGCACTTGTTGGATGGGAGGTGGTTGATATGGGGAAGGAGGTGGCAATTGTGTGGTTCGAGGTGGCACTTGTGGAGCAGGAGATGGAAGTTGCGGGGCAGGAGTTGGCACTTGTGGGGTGGGAGGTGGCACTTGTGGGGCAGGAGGTGAATGATGTGGGGCAGGAATTGGCACTTGTGTGTCGGGAGGTGGCAATTGTGGGGCAAAATGCAACACTTGTGGGGCAGGAGTTATAACTTGTGGGGCAGGAGGTGGAAGTTGTGGAACAGAAGGTGGCACTTGTGGGGTGGGTGGTGGCACTTGTGGGGCGGGATGTGGCACTTGTGGGGTGGGAGGTGGGACTTGTGGGGCCAGAGGTTGAGGTTGTGGTTCGGGAGGTGGCACTTGTGGAGCAGGAGCCTACACTTGTGGGGCAGAATGTGGCACTTGTAAGGCAGGACGTTGAAATTGTGGAGCAGGTTGTGGCACTTGTGGGGCAGGAGGTGGAAATTGTGGGGCAGGAGGTTGCACTTGTGGGCCAGGAGTTGGAAGTTGAGTGACGGGAGGTGGCACTTGTGGGGCAGGTTGTGGAAGTTGTGGGGCGGGAGGTTGCACTTGTGAGACAGGAGGTGGCTCTTGTGGGGTGGGAGGTGGAAATTGTGGGGCAGGAGGTGGTAATGGTGGGGCAGGAGGTCGCACTTGTGGGCCAGGAGTTGGAAGTTGTGGGGTGGGATGTGGAACTTGTGAGGCAGGAGGTGGAAGTTGTGGTGCGGGAGGTGGAAGTTGTAGGGCGGGAGGTGGCACTTGTGGGGCGGGAGTTGGAAGCTGAGTGACGGGAGGTGGCACATGTGGGGCAGGTTGTGGAAGTTGTGGGGCGGGAGGTTGCACTTGTGAGACAGGAGGTGGCACTTGTGGGGCGGGAGGTGGAAGTTGTGAGGCAGGAGGTGGCACTTGTGGGGCAAAATGCAACACTTGTGGGGCAGGAGTTATAACTTGTGGGGCAGGAGCTGGAAGTTGTGGAACAGAAGGTGGCACTTGTGGGGCGTGTAGTGGCACTTGTGGGGCGGGATGTGGCACTTGTGGGGTGGGAGGTGGGACTTGTGGGGCCAGAGGTTGAGGTTGTGGTTCGGGAGGTGGCACTTGTGGAGCAGGAGCCTACACTTGTGGGGCAGAATGTGGCACTTGTAAGGCAGGACGTTGAAATTGTGGAGCAGGTTGTGGCACTTGTGGGGCAGGAGGTGGAAATTGTGGGGCAGGAGGTGGTAATGGTGGGGCAGGAGGTCGCACTTGTGGGCCAGGAGTTGGAAGTTGTGGGGCGGGAGAATGAAGTTGTGGGGCAGGATGTGGAACTTGTGAGGCAGGAGGTGGAAGTTGTGGTGCGGGAGGTGGAAGTTGTGGTGCGGGAGGTGGTACATGTGGGGCGGGATGTGGAAGTTGTAGGGCGGGAGGTGGAAGTTGTAGGGCGGGAGGTTGGAGTTGTTGGGCAGGAGGTGGCATTTTGAGGCAGAAGGTGGCATTTGTGTGGCAGGAGGTGGCAATTGTGGGGCACGAGTTGGAAATTGTTGGGCAGGAGGTGGAAGTTTTGGGGCAGGGTTTGGCAGTTGTAGGGCGGGAGGTGGCACTTGTGGGCCAGGAGGTGGAAGTTGTAGGGCAGGAGGTGGCACTTGTGGGGCGGGAGGTGGCACTTCTGGGGCAGGAAATGGAGCTTTTAGGGCAGGAGGTGGAACTTGTGCAGAAGGAGGTGGTACTTGTTGGGCGGAAATTGGAACTTGTTGGGAGGGAAGAGGTACTTGTGGGGCAGGAAGTGGCTCTTGTGGGGCAGGAGCTGGCACTTGTGGGGCAGGAGCTGGCACTTGTGGGTCAGGAGGAGGAAGTTGGTCAGTCAGTGACACTTGTGGGGCAGGAGGTGGATTATTTGGGGGGGAGGTGGCAGTGGTGTGGCAAAATGTGGCACTTGTGGGGCAGGAGCTGGCACTTGTGGGGAATGAGCTGGCACTTGTAGGGCAGGAATTGGCACTTGTGGTGCAGGGGGTGGATGATGTGGGGCAGGAGGTGGTCGTTGTGGGGCAGGAGGTGGCACTTGTGGGGCAGTAGGTGGAAGTTGAAGGACAGGACCTTGCACTTGTGGGGCATGAACTGGCACTTGTTGGGCAGGAGGTGGCACTTGTGGGGCGGAAGTGGAACTTGTAAAACAGGAGGTGGAAATTGTGGGGCTGTAGGTGTGACTTGTGGTGCAGGAAGTGGAACTTCTGGGGCAGGAGGTGTCGATAGAGGGGCAGGAAGTGGCACTTTTGGGGCGGGAGTTGGCACTTGTTTGGAAGGAGGTGGGACTTTTGGGGCGGGAGTTGGCACTTGTGGGGCAGGAGGCTGCACTAATATGGCAGGAGGTGGCATTGTGGGGAGGGAGGTGGCAGGTTTTGGGCAGGAGGTGGCACTTGTGGGGCAGGAGGTGGATGATGAGGGGCAGGAGCTGGCATTTATGAAGCATGAGCTGGCACTTGTGGGGCTGGAATTGGCAGTTGTGCGGCAGGAGTTGGCACTTGTGGGGCGGGAGTTGGCACTTGTGGGGCGGGAGTTGGCACTTGTGGGGCGGGAGTTGGCACTTGTGGGGCGGGAGTTGGCACTTGTGGGGCGGGAGGTGGCACTTGTGGGGATCGATGTGGCACTTGTGTGCGGGAGGCTGAATTTGTGGAGAGGGAGGTGGCACTAGTGGGGCGAGAGGTGGCACATGTGGGGCAGGAGCTGGCACTTGCACGGCAGGAGGTGGAACTGGCGGGGCAGGAGGTGGCACTTGTGGGTCGGGAGGTGGCACTTGTTGGGCAGGAGGTGGCACTTGATGGGCAGGAGTTGGCACTTGTGAGGCAGGAGGTGTCAGTTGTTTGGCGGGAGTTCGCACTTGTGGGTCGCAAGGTGGAAGTTGTGGGGCAGGAGGTGGCACTTGTGGGTTGGGAGGTGGAAGTTGTGAAGCAGGAGGTGGCACTTGTGGGGAAGGAGGAGGCACCTGTATGGCAGGAATTGGAACTTGTGGTGTGGGATGGGGTACTTGTGGGGAAGGAAGTGGCTCTTGTGGGGTGGGGGGTGGCACTTGTGGGGCAGGAGGTGGATGATGTTAGGCTGGAGCTGGCGCTTGTGAAGCATGTGCTGGCACTTGTGGGGCAGGAATTGGCACTTGTTGTGCAGGAGGTGACACTTATGGGTTTGGAGGTGGATGATGTGGGGCAGGAGGTGACACATGTGGGGCAGGAGATGACACTTCTGGGGCAGGAGGTGGAAGTTGTGGGGCAGGATTTGGTACTTGTGGGGTGGGAGGTTGCACTTGTGGGGCCTGAGGTGGCACTTGTGGAGCATGAGTTGACACTTGTGGGGCAGGAGGTGGCATTTGTGGGGCGGGATGTGGAAGTTGTGAGGCAGGGGGTGGCACTTGTAAGGCAGGAGGTAGAACTTGTGGGGCAGGAGTTGGCACTTGTGGGGCACGAGTTGGCACTTGTGGGGCAGGTAGTTGCATTAGTGGGTCAGGTGGTGGCACTTGTGGGTCAGGTGGTGGCACTTGTGGGGCAGGATGTGGAAGTTGTGGGGTGTGAGGTGGCACTTGTGGGGCGGAAGTTGACCCTGTTGGGGTGTGAGGTGGCACTTGTGGGGCGGAAGGTGGCACTTGTGGGGCAGGAGGTGACACTTGTGGGGCAGGATGTGGCACTTGGGGGGGGGTGGCACTTGTGAGGCATGAGGTGGCACTTGTGGGGCAGGATGTGGCACTTGTGCGTGGGAGGTGGAGTTTGTGGAGAAGGAGGTGGCGCTTGTGGGGCGGGAGGTGGCACTTGTGGGGAGGAGGTGGAACTTGTGGGGCGGGAGGTGGAAGTTGTGATGCAGGAGGTGGTACATGTGGGGCGGGAGGTGGAAGTTGTGATGCAGGAGGTGGTACATGTGGGGCGGGAGGTGGAAGTTGTGATGCAGGAGGTGGTACATGTGGGGCGGGAGGTGGCACTCGTGAGCAGGGAGGTGGCACTTGTGGAACTTGTAGCAGGTGTAACTTGTCGGGCAGGAGGCGGCTCTTGTGGGGCTGGAGATTGATGTTGTGGGTCAGGAGGTGGCACTTGTGGGGCAGGAGGTGGATGATGAGGGGCAGGAGCTGGCACTTGTGAAGCATGAGCTGGCACTTGTGGGGCAGGAATTGGCACTTGTGGGGCAGGAGGTGGCACTTGTTGGATGGGAGGTGGTTGATATGGGGAAGGAGGTGGCAATTGTGTGGTTCGAGGTGGCACTTGTGGAGCAGGAGATGGAAGTTGCGGGGCAGGAGTTGGCACTTGTGGGGTGGGAGGTGGCACTTGTGGGGCAGGAGGTGAATGATGTGGGGCAGGAATTGGCACTTGTGTGTCGGGAGGTGGCAATTGTGGGGCAAAATGCAACACTTGTGGGGCAGGAGTTATAACTTGTGGGGCAGGAGGTGGAAGTTGTGGAACAGAAGGTGGCACTTGTGGGGCGGGAGGTGGCACTTGTGGGGTGGGAGGTGGGACTTGTGGGGCCAGAGGTTGAGGTTGTGGTTCGGGAGGTGGCACTTGTGGAGCAGGAGCCTACACTTGTGGGGCAGAATGTGGCACTTGTAAGGCAGGACGTTGAAATTGTGGAGCAGGTTGTGGCACTTGTGGGGCAGGAGGTGGAAATTGTGGGGCAGGAGGTGGTAATGGTGGGGCAGGAGGTCGCACTTGTGGGCCAGGAGTTGGAAGTTGTGGGGCGGGAGAATGAAGTTGTGGGGCAGGATGTGGAACTTGTGAGGCAGGAGGTGGAAGTTGTGGTGCGGGAGGTGGTACATGTGGGGCGGGATGTGGAAGTTGTAGGGCGGGAGGTGGAAGTTGTAGGGCGGGAGGTTGGAGTTGTTGGGCAGGAGGTGGCATTTTGAGGCAGAAGGTGGCATTTGTGTGGCAGGAGGTGGTTATTGTGGGGCACGAGTTGGAAATTGTTGGGCAGGAGGTGGAAGTTTTGGGGCAGGGTTTGGCAGTTGTAGGGCGGGAGGTGGCACTTGTGGGCCAGGAGGTGGAAGTTGTAGGGCAGGAGGTGGCACTTGTGGGGCGGGAGGTGGCACTTCTGGGGCAGGAAATGGAGCTTTTAGGGCAGGAGGTGGAACTTGTGCAGAAGGAGGTGGTACTTGTTGGGCGGAAATTGGAACTTGTTGGGAGGGAAGAGGTACTTGTGGGGCAGGAAGTGGCTCTTGTGGGGCAGGAGCTGGCACTTGTGGGGCAGGAGCTGGCACTTGTGGGTCAGGAGGAGGAAGTTGGTCAGTCAGTGACACTTGTGGGGCAGGAGGTGGATTATTTGGGGGGGAGGTGGCAGTGGTGTGGCAAAATGTGGCACTTGTGGGGCAGGAGCTGGCACTTCAGGGGAATGAGCTGGCACTTGTAGGGCAGGAATTGGCACTTGTGGTGCAGGGGGTGGATGATGTGGGGCAGGAGGTGGTCGTTGTGGGGCAGGAGGTGGCACTTGTGGGGCAGTAGGTGGAAGTTGAAGGACAGGACCTTGCACTTGTGGGGCATGAACTGGCACTTGTTGGGCAGGAGGTGGCACTTGTGGGGCGGAAGTGGAACTTGTAAAACAGGAGGTGGAAATTGTGGGGCTGTAGGTGTGACTTGTGGTGCAGGAAGTGGAACTTCTGGGGCAGGAGGTGTCGATAGAGGGGCAGGAAGTGGCACTTTTGGGGCGGGAGTTGGCACTTGTTTGGAAGGAGGTGGGACTTTTGGGGCGGGAGTTGGCACTTGTGGGGCAGGAGGCTGCACTAATATGGCAGGAGGTGGCATTGTGGGGAGGGAGGTGGCAGGTTTTGGGCAGGAGGTGGCACTTGTGGGGCAGGAGGTGGATGATGAGGGGCAGGAGCTGGCACTTGTGAAGCATGAGCTGGCACTTGTGGGGCTGGAATTGGCAGTTGTGCGGCAGGAGTTGGCACTTGTGGGGCGGGAGTTGGCACTTGTTGGGCGGGAGTTGGCACTTGTGGGGCGGGAGTTGGCACTTGTGGGGCGGGAGTTGGCACTTGTGGGGCGGGAGGTGGCACTTGTGGGGATCGATGTGGCACTTGTGTGCGGGAGGCTGAATTTGTGGAGAGGGAGGTGGCACTAGTGGGGCGAGAGGTGGCACATGTGGGGCAGGAGCTGGCACTTGCACGGCAGGAGGTGGAACTGGCGGGGCAGGAGGTGGCACTTGTGGGTCGGGAGGTGGCACTTGTTGGGCAGGAGGTGGCACTTGATGGGCAGGAGTTGGCACTTGTGAGGCAGGAGGTGTCAGTTGTTTGGCGGGAGTTCGCACTTGTGGGTCGCAAGGTGGAAGTTGTGGGGCAGGAGGTGGCACTTGTGGGTCGGGAGGTGGAAGTTGTGAAGCAGGAGGTGGCACTTGTGGGGAAGGAGGAGGCACCTGTATGGCAGGAATTGGAACTTGTGGTGTGGGATGGGGTACTTGTGGGGAAGGAAGTAGCTCTTGTGAGGCGGGGGGTGGCACTTGTGGGGCAGGAGGTGGATGATGTTAGGCTGGAGCTGGCGCTTGTGAAGCATGTGCTGGCACTTGTGGGGCAGGAATTGGCACTTGTTGTGCAGGAGGTGACACTTATGGGTTTGGAGGTGGATGATGTGGGGCAGGAGGTGACACATGTGGGGCAGGAGATGACACTTCTGGGGCAGGAGGTGGAAGTTGTGGGGCAGGATTTGGTACTTGTGGGGTGGGAGGTTGCACTTGTGGGGCCTGAGGTGGCACTTGTGGAGCATGAGTTGACACTTGTGGGGCAGGAGGTGGCATTTGTGGGGCGGGATGTGGAAGTTGTGAGGCAGGGGGTGGCACTTGTAAGGCAGGAGGTAGAACTTGTGGGGCAGGAGTTGGCACTTGTGGGGCACGAGTTGGCACTTGTGGGGCAGGTAGTTGCATTAGTGGGTCAGGTGGTGGCACTTGTGGGTCAGGTGGTGGCACTTGTGGGGCAGGATGTGGAAGTTGTGGGGTGTGAGGTGGCACTTGTGGGGCGGAAGTTGACCCTGTTGGGGTGTGAGGTGGCACTTGTGGGGCGGAAGGTGGCACTTGTGGGGCAGGAGGTGACACTTGTGGGGCAGGATGTGGCACTTGGGGGGGGGTGGCACTTGTGAGGCATGAGGTGGCACTTGTGGGGCAGGATGTGGCACTTGTGCGTGGGAGGTGGAGTTTGTGGAGAGGGAGGTGGCGCTTGTGGGGCGGGAGGTGGCACTTGTGGGGAGGAGGTGGAACTTGTGGGGCGGGAGGTGGAAGTTGTGATGCAGGAGGTGGTACATGTGGGGCGGGAGGTGGAAGTTGTGATGCAGGAGGTGGTACATGTGGGGCGGGAGGTGGAAGTTGTGATGCAGGAGGTGGTACATGTGGGGCGGGAGGTGGAAGTTGTGATGCAGGAGGTGGTACATGTGGGGCGGGAGGTGGAAGTTGTGATGCAGGAGGTGGTACATGTGGGGCGGGATGTGGCACTCGTGAGCAGGGAGGTGGCACTTGTGGAACTTGTAGCAGGTGTAACTTGTCGGGCAGGAGGCGGCTCTTGTGGGGCTGGAGATTGATGTTGTGGGTCAGGAGGTGGCACTTGTGGGGCAGGAGGTGGATGATGAGGGGCAGGAGCTGGCACTTGTGAAGCATGAGCTGGCACTTGTGGGGCAGGAATTGGCACTTGTGGGGCAGGAGGTGGCACTTGTTGGATGGGAGGTGGTTGATATGGGGAAGGAGGTGGCAATTGTGTGGTTCGAGGTGGCACTTGTGGAGCAGGAGATGGAAGTTGCGGGGCAGGAGTTGGCACTTGTGGGGTGGGAGGTGGCACTTGTGGGGCAGGAGGTGAATGATGTGGGGCAGGAATTGGCACTTGTGTGTCGGGAGGTGGCAATTGTGGGGCAAAATGCAACACTTGTGGGGCAGGAGTTATAACTTGTGGGGCAGGAGGTGGAAGTTGTGGAACAGAAGGTGGCACTTGTGGGGCGGGAGGTGGCACTTGTGGGGTGGGAGGTGGGACTTGTGGGGCCAGAGGTTGAGGTTGTGGTTCGGGAGGTGGCACTTGTGGAGCAGGAGCCTACACTTGTGGGGCAGAATGTGGCACTTGTAAGGCAGGACGTTGAAATTGTGGAGCAGGTTGTGGCACTTGTGGGGCAGGAGGTGGAAATTGTGGGGCAGGAGGTGGTAATGGTGGGGCAGGAGGTCGCACTTGTGGGCCAGGAGTTGGAAGTTGTGGGGCGGGAGAATGAAGTTGTGGGGCAGGATGTGGAACTTGTGAGGCAGGAGGTGGAAGTTGTGGTGCGGGAGGTGGAAGTTGTAGGGTGGGAGGTTGGAGTTGTTGGGCAGGAGGTGGCATTTTGAGGCAGAAGGTGGCATTTGTGTGGCAGGAGGTGGCAATTGTGGGGCACGAGTTGGAAATTGTTGGGCAGGAGGTGGAAGTTTTGGGGCAGGGTTTGGCAGTTGTAGGGCGGGAGGTGGCACTTGTGGGCCAGGAGGTGGAAGTTGTAGGGCAGGAGGTGGCACTTGTGGGGCGGGAGGTGGCACTTCTGGGGCAGGAAATGGAGCTTTTAGGGCAGGAGGTGGAACTTGTGCAGAAGGAGGTGGTACTTGTTGGGCGGAAATTGGAACTTGTTGGGAGGGAAGAGGTACTCGTGGGGCAGGAAGTGGCTCTTGTGGGGCAGGAGCTGGCACTTGTGGGGCAGGAGCTGGCACTTGTGGGTCAGGAGGAGGAAGTTGGTCAGTCAGTGACACTTGTGGGGCAGGAGGTGGATTATTTGGGGGGGAGGTGGCAGTGGTGTGGCAAAATGTGGCACTTGTGGGGCAGGAGCTGGCACTTGTGGGGAATGAGCTGGCACTTGTAGGGCAGGAATTGGCACTTGTGGTGCAGGGGGTGGTCGTTGTGGGGCAGGAGGTGGCACTTGTGGGGCAGTAGGTGGAAGTTGAAGGACAGGACCTTGCACTTGTGGGGCATGAACTGGCACTTGTTGGGCAGGAGGTGGCACTTGTGGGGCGGAAGTGGAACTTGTAAAACAGGAGGTGGAAATTGTGGGGCTGTAGGTGTGACTTGTGGTGCAGGAAGTGGAACTTCTGGGGCAGGAGGTGTCGATAGAGGGGCAGGAAGTGGCACTTTTGGGGCGGGAGTTGGCACTTGTTTGGAAGGAGGTGGGACTTTTGGGGCGGGAGTTGGCACTTGTGGGGCAGGAGGCTGCACTAATATGGCAGGAGGTGGCATTGTGGGGAGGGAGGTGGCAGGTTTTGGGCAGGAGGTGGCACTTGTGGGGCAGGAGGTGGATGATGAGGGGCAGGAGCTGGCATTTGTGAAGCATGAGCTGGCACTTGTGAAGCAGGAAT
Organism: Coturnix japonica; assembly: GCF_054131305.1. Lineage (NCBI taxonomy): Eukaryota > Metazoa > Chordata > Aves > Galliformes > Phasianidae > Coturnix > Coturnix japonica. Next base: position 175,624 of record NC_140697.1, read on the forward strand.
TGGCTCTTGTAAGGCAGGAGGTAGCACTTGTGGGGCGGGATGTGGCCCTTGTGGGGCAGGAGTTGGCACTTGTGGGTCAGGTGGTGCTACTTCTGGGGCAGGATCGGGCACTTGTGGGGCAGGATGTGGAAGCTGTGGGACGGGAGGTGGAAGTTATGGGGTGGGAGGTTGAAGTTGTGGGGCAAGAATTGGCAATTGTGGGGCAAGAAGTGGCAATTGTGGGGCAGGAGGTGGCACTTGTACGGCAGGAGGTGGCACTTGTGGGACAGGACGAGGCAATTGGGAAGGACGTGGCACTTGTGGGGTGCGAGGTGGCACTTGTGGGGCAGGAGGTGGCACTTGTGGGGCAGGAGGAGGCTGTTGTTGGGCGGGAGGTGGGACTTGTGTAACAAGAGGTGGAAATTGTGCGGTGGGATGTGGCACTTGTGGGGCAAGGGGTGGCACTTGTGAGGCAGAAGGTGGCACTTGTGGGGCAGGAGGTGGAAGTTGTGGGTCAGGAGGTGACATTTGTGGAACAGGAGGTGGATGATGTGGGGCAGGAGGTAGCAATTTTGGGCCGGGACGTGGCACTAGTGGGGCGAGATGTTGCACTTGTTGGGCGGGAGGTGGCACTTTTGGGGCATAAGGTGAAAATTGAGGGACATGAGGTGGCACTTGTGGGGCAGGAGTTGGCACTTGTGTGGTAGGAGGTGGCAATTGTGGGGCAGGAGCTTGCAGTTGTGAGGCGGGATGTGGAAGTTGTGGGGCGGGTTGTGGCAGCTGTGGGGCTGGAGGTGTCACTTGTGCAGCGGGAAGTGGCACTTGTAAGGCAGGAAGTAGCACTTGTGGGGCAGGAGGTGGCACTTTTGGAGCGTGAGGTGGATGTTGTGGGGCAGGAGTTGGCACTTGTGGGGCGAGAGTTGGCACTTGTGGGGCAGGAGGTTGCACTTGTGGGGTGGGATGTGGTACTTGTGGGGCGGGAGGTGGCACTTGTTGGGGGGGTGGTGGCAATTGTGGGGCAGGAGGTGGCACTTGTTGGGCGAGAGTTGCAATTGTGAGACGGGAGGTGGCAATTGTGGGTCACGTAGTGGCACTTGTGGGTCAGGAGGTGGTACTTGTGGGGCGGACGGTGGAACTGGTGGGGCTGGAGGTGGCACTTGTGGGGTGGGAGGTGGCAATTTTGGAGCAGGACGTGGATTATGTGGGGCAGGAGGTGGCACTTTGGGGCAGGAGTTAATTCTTGTGGATCTGGAGGTGGCACTTGTGGGCCTGGAGGTTGCACTTGTGAGGCGGGAGGTGGAAGTTGTGGGGCGGGTGGTGGCAGTTGTGGGGCTGGAGGTATCACTTGTGCGGCAGGAAGTGGCACTTGTGGAGCAGAAGGTGGCACTTGTGGGGAAGAGGTGACACTTGAGGGGCAGGAGCTGGCACTTGTGGGGCAGAAGTTGGCACATGTGGGTCGGGAGGTGGCACTTGTGGGTCAGGAGTTGGATTTGTGGGGCGGGTTGTGGCACATGTTGGTCGGGAGGTGGCACTTGTGGGGCGTGAGGTGGAAGTTGTGGGGCGGCAGGTGGCAATTGTGGGTCAGGAGGAGGCATTTGTGAGGCAGGAGGTGGATGATGTGGGGAAGGAGGTGGATGATGTGGAACAGTAGGTGGCACCTGTGGGGCAGGAGATGGCACTTATGGGGCAGGAGATGGTATTTGTTGTGCAGTAGGTGGCACTTGGCAGTAGGGGCAAGAGGTGTAACTTGTGGGGCAAGAGGTGTAACTTGTGGGGCAGGAGGTGGCCATAGAGGGGCGGGAGGTGGCACTTGTGGAGCAGGAGGTGGAAGTTCCGCGTCAGGATTTGGCAATTGTGGGGCGGGAGATGGCACTTGTGGGGCGGGAGATGGCACTTGTGGGCAGGACGTGGCACTTGTGTGTCTGGAGGTTAAAATTGTGGGGAAGGAGGTGGCACTTGTGGGGCGGGAGATGGCACTTGTGGGGCAGGAGGTGGCAAATGTGGTGCAGGAAATGGCACTTGTGGGGCAGGAGTTGGCACATGTGGGATAGGAGGTGGCACTTGTGGGGCAGGAGGTGGATGATGTGGGGCAGGAGCTGGCAATTGTGAAGCATGAGCTGGCACTTTTAGGGCTGGAATTGGCACTTGTGCCACAGGAGGTGGCACTTGTGGGGTGGGAGGTGGATGATGTGGGGCAGGAGGTGGAAGTTGCGTGGCAGGATTTGGCCCTTGTGGGGCGGGAGATGGCACTTGTGGGGCAGGACGTGGCACTTGTGGAGCGGGAGGGGGCACTTGTGGGGCCTGAGGTGGCACTTGTAGGGCAGGAGGTGGCATTTGTGGGGCGGGAGGTGGAAGCTGTGAGGCAGGGGGTGGCACTTGTAAGGCAGGAGGTAGAACTTGTGGGGCAGGAGTTGGCACTTGTGGGGCGCGAGTTGGCACTTGTGGGGCAGGTAGTTGCATTAGTGGGGCAGGAGTTGGCACTTGTGGGTCAGGTGGTGGCACTTGTGGGGCGGGATGTGGAAGTTGTGGGGCGTGAGGTGTCACTTGTGGGGCGGAAGTTGACACTGTTGGGGTGTGAGGTGGCACTTGTGGGGCGGAAGGTGGCACTTGTGGGGCAGGAGGTGACACTTGTGGGGCAGGATGTGGCACTTGTGCGTGGGAGGTGGAGTTTGTGGAGAGGGAGGTGGCGCTTGTGGGGCGGGAGGTGGCACTTGTGGGGAGGAGGTGGAACTTGTGGGGCGGGAGGTGGAAGTTGTGATGCAGGAGGTGGTACATGTGGGGCGGGATGTGGCACTCGTGAGCAGGGAGGTGGCACTTGTTGGGCAGGAGGTGGATGATGAGGGGCAGGAGCTGGCACTTGTGAAGCATGAGCTGGCACTTGTGGGGCAGGAGGTGGCACTTGTTGGATGGGAGGTGGTTGATATGGGGAAGGAGGTGGCAATTGTGCGGTTCGAGGTGGCACTTGTGGAGCAGGAGATGGAAGTTGCGGGGCAGGAGTTGGCACTTGTGGGTCGGGAGGTGGCACTTGTGGGGCAGGAGGTGAATGATGTGGGGCAGGAATTGGCACTTGTGGGTTGGGAGGTGGCACTTGTGGAGCGGGAGGTGGCACTTGTGGGGCAAAATGCAACACTTGTGGGGCAGGAGTTATAACTTGTGGGGCAGGAGGTGGAAGTTGTGGAACAGAAGGTGGCACTTGTAGGGCAGGAGGTGGCACTTGTGGGGCAGGAGGTGTCAGTTGTTTGGCGGGAGGTGGCTCTTGTGGGGCAGGAGGTGGCTCTTGTGGGGCAGGATGTGGCTCTTGTGGGGCAGGAGCTGGAACTTGTGGGGCATGAACTGGCACTTGTGGGGCAGGAATTGGCACTTGTGGGCAGGAAGTGGATGATGTGGTGCAGGAGCTGGCACTTGTGAAGCATGAGCTGGCACATGTGGGGCAGGGATTGGCACTTGTGGGGCAGGAGCCTACACTTGTGGGGCAGAACGTGGCACTTGTGGGGCAGGAGGTTGAAGTTGTGGTGCAGGATGTAGCACTTGTGGGGCAGGAGCTGTAAATTGTCTGGCGAGATATGGCACTTGTGGGACAGGAGGTTGCACTAGTTTGGAAGGAGGTGGCACTTGTGGGGCGGGATGTGGCACTTGTGGGGCAGGAGGTGGATGATGTGGGGCAGGAGCTGGCAATTGTGAAGCATGAGCTGTCACTTTTGGGGCAGGAATTGTCAGTTGTGCGGCAGGAGTTGGCACTTGTGGGGCAGGATGTGGCACACGGGCAGGAGTTGGCACTTGTGTGGTGGGATGTTGAAGTTGTTGGGCGGGAGGTGGCACTTGTGGAATTGGAGTTGGCACTAGTGGGCAGAAGGTGGAAGCTGTGGGGAAGTATTTGGCACTTGTGGGGCAAGAGGTGGAATTTGTGGAGCAGGAGGTGGCATTTGTGGAGCATGAGTTGACACTTGTGGGGCAGGAGGTGGCACTTGTTGGGTGGGAGGTGGTAGATGTTGGGCGTGAGGTGGCACTTGTGGGTCGGGAGGTGGCACTTGTGGGGCAGGAGGTGGAAGTTGTGGAGCGGGAGGTGGCATTTGTGGGGCGAAAGGTGGCATTTGTGGGGCAGGAGGTGGCACTTGCAGGGCGGAAATTGGAACTTGTTGGGAGGAAAGAGGTACTTGTGGGGCAGGAAGTGGCTCTTGTCGGGCAGGAGGTGGCACTTGTGGGGCAGGAGGTGGCACTTGTGGGGCAGGAGGTGGCACTTGTGGGGCGGTAGGTTGCACTTGTGCGTGGGAGGTGGATGTTGTGGGGCAGGAAGTGGCACCTGTGGGGCAGGAGGTGGCGCTTTTGGGGAAGGTGGTGGCATTTGTTGGGCGAGAGGTGAAACTTATGGGGCAGGAGGTGGCACTTGTAGGTCAAGAGGTGGAACTTGTTGGGCAGGAGGTGACACTTGTGCGGCAGGAAGTGGCACTTGTGGAGCAGAAGTTGGCACTTGTGGGGCAGGAGGTGGCACTTGTGGTGCGGGAGGTGGAACTTGTGGGGCGGGAGGTGGAACTTGTGGGTCAGGAGTTGGATTTGTGGGGCGGGTTGTGGCACATGTGGGTCGGGACGTGGCACTTGTGGGGCGTGAGGTGGAAGTTGTGGGGCGGCAGGTGGCAATTGTGGGTCAGGAGGAGGCATTTGTGAGGCAGGTGGTGGATGATGTGGGGCAGGAGGTGGCACTTGTGGGGAAGTAGGTAGCACTTGTGGGGCAGGAAGTGGCACTTGTGGGGCAGGAGGTGGCACTTGTGTGGCAGGAGGAGGCACTTGTGGGGCAGGAGGAGGCTGTTGTTGGGCGGGAAGTGGAAGTTGTGGGGCGGGAGGTGGCACTTGTGGGGCTGGATGTGGAAGTTGTGTGGCAGGATTTGACACTTCTGGGGCTGCAGGTGGCACTTGTGGGGTGGGTGGTAGAACTTGTGGGGGGTGAGGTGTAATTTGTGGAGCGGGAGGTGACAACTGTGGGACAGGAGGAGGCACTTGTGGGTCGGGAGGTGGCATTTTAAGGCGGGAGGTGGCAGTTGTGGGGCGGCAGGTGGAAGTTGTGCGGCACGATTTAGCACTTGTGTGGCTGGAGGCGGCACTTGTGGGGCGGGAGGTGGCACTTGTGGGGCGGGAAATGGAACTTGTGGGGCAGCACGTGGCACTAGTTGAGCAGGAGGTGGAAATTGTGGGGCGGGAGGTGAATGATATGAGGCAGGAGGTAGCGGTTGCCTGGCAGGAGGTGGCACTTATGGGGCAGGAGATGGTATTTGTTGTGCAGTAGGTGGCACTTGTGGAGTGGGAGATGGAAGTTGTGGGGCAGGAGGTGACACTTGTGGGGCGGTTGGTGGATGATGTGGGGCAGGAGTTGGCACTTGTGGGGCAGGAGTTGGAAGTTGCAGGGCAGGATTTGGCATTTGTGGGGCAGGAGGTGGCACCTGTTGGGCAAGAGGTGGCACTTGTGGGGCAGGTGCTGGCACTTGTGGGGCATGAGCTGGCAATTGTGGGGCAGGAATTGGCACTTGTGGGGCAGGAGGTGGATGATGTGGGGCAGGAGGCTGTCTTTGTGGGGTTGGAGGTGGCACTTGTGGGGCAGGAAGTTGATGATGTGGGGCTGGAGCTGGCATTTGTGAAGCATGAGCTGGCACTTGTGAAGCAGGAATTGGCACTTGTAAGGCAGGAGGTGGAATTTGTGGGGCGGGAGGTGGGACTTGCGGGATGCGAGGTGGCACTTGTGGGTCAGGTGGTGGCACTTGTGAGGCAGAAGGTGGCACTTGTGGGGCAGGAGGTGGAAGTTGTGGGTCAGGAGGTGACATTTGTGGAACAGGAGGTGGATGATGTGGGGCAGGAGGTAGCAATTTTGGGCCGGGACGTGGCACTAGTGGGGCGAGATGTTGCACTTGTTGGGCGGGAGGTGGCACTTTTGGGGCATAAGGTGAAAATTGAGGGACATGAGGTGGCACTTGTGGGGCAGGAGTTGGCACTTGTGTGGTAGGAGGTGGCAATTGTGGGGCAGGAGCTTGCAGTTGTGAGGCGGGATGTGGAAGTTGTGGGGCGGGTTGTGGCAGCTGTGGGGCTGGAGGTGTCACTTGTGCAGCGGGAAGTGGCACTTGTAAGGCAGGAAGTAGCACTTGTGGGGCAGGAGGTGGCACTTTTGGAGCGTGAGGTGGATGTTGTGGGGCAGGAGTTGGCACTTGTGGGGCGAGAGTTGGCACTTGTGGGGCAGGAGGTTGCACTTGTGGGGTGGGATGTGGTACTTGTGGGGCGGGAGGTGGCTCTTGTTGGGGGGGTGGTGGCAATTGTGGGGCAGGAGGTGGCACTTGTTGGGCGAGAGTTGCAATTGTGAGACGGGAGGTGGCAATTGTGGGTCACGTAGTGGCACTTGTGGGTCAGAAGGTGGTACTTGTGGGGCGGGCGGTGGAACTGGTGGGGCTGGAGGTGGCACTTGTGGGGTGGGAGGTGGCACTTGTGGGGCAGGAGGTGGCAATTTTGGAGCAGGACGTGGATTATGTGGGGCAAGAGGTGGCACTTGTGGGGCAGGATGTGGAAGTTGTGGGTCAGGAGGTGACATTTGTGGAACAGGAGGTGGATGATGTGGGGAAGGAGGTGGATGATGTGGAACAGTAGGTGGCACCTGTGGGGCAGGAGATGGCACTTATGGGGCAGGAGATGGTATTTGTTGTGCAGTAGGTGGCACTTGTGGAGTGGGAGATGGAAGTTGTGCGGCAGGAGGTGGCAATTGTGGGCCGGGAGCTGGAAGTTGTGGGGCGGGAGGTGGCACTTGTGGTGCAGGAGGTGGCACTTGTGGGGCGGTTGGTGGATGATGTGGGGCAGGAGTTGGCACTTGTGGGGTAAGGGTTGGCACTTGTGGGGTGGGAGGATGCACTTGTGTGGCGGGGGGTGGCAATTGCTGGGTGGGAAGTGGCAGTTGTGGGGCAGTAGGTTGAAGGTTTGGGGTAGGAGGTGGCACTTGTGGGGTGGAAGGTATGAAGATTTGGGGTGTGACGTGGAAGTAGTGGGGCGGGAGGTGGCACTTGTGGGGCGGGAGGTGGCACTTGTTGGGCAGGAGTTGGCACTTGTGTGGCTGGAGGTTGAAGTTGTGGGGCGAGAGGTAGCACTTGTGGGGCAGGAGCCGGCACTTGTGGGGCAGGAGTTGGCACTTGTGGGTCAGGTGGTGGCACATGTGGGCGGGGGTCGACGTTGTGGGGCAAGAGGTGTAACTTGTGGGGCAGGAGGTGGCTATAGAGGGGCGGGAGGTGGCACTTGTGGGGCGGGAGATGGCACTTGTGGGTCGGGAGATGGCACTTGTGTGTCTGGAGGTTAAACTTGTGGGGTGGGAGGTGGCACTTGTGGGGAAGGAGGTGGCACTTGTGGGGCAGGAGGTGGCAAATGTGGTGCAGGAAATGGCACTTGTGGGGCAGGAGTTGGCACATGTGGGTTAGGAGGTGGCACTTGTGGGGCAGGAGGTGGATGATGTGGGGCAGGAGCTGGCAATTGTGAAGCATGAGCTGGCACTTTTAGGGCTGGAATTGGCACTTGTGGGGTGGGAGGTGGATGATGTGGGGCAGGAGGTGGATGTTGCGTGGCAGGATTTGGCCCTTGTGGGGCAGGACGTGGCACTTGTGGAGCGGGAGGGGGCACTTGTGGGGCCTGAGGTGGCACTTGTAGGGCAGGAGGTGGCATTTGTGGGGCAGGAGGTGGCATTTGTGGAACAGGAGGTGGATGATGTGGGGAAGGAGGTGGATGATGTTGAACAGTAGGTGGCACCTGTGGGGCAGGAGATGGCACTTGTGGGGCGGGAGGTAAAAATTGTGGGGTGGGAGGTGGAAATTGTGGGCAAAGGGGTGGCAGTTGCGGGGCTGGGGGCGGCACTTGTGGGGCAGTGTGTGGCACTTGAGGGGCGGGAGGTGGCACCTGTTGGGCAAGAGGTGGCACTTGTGGGGCAGGTGCTGGCACTTGTGGGGCAGGAATTGGCACTTGTGGGGCAGGAGGTGGCACTTGTGGGGCAGGAGGTGGCACTTGTGGGGCGGGATGTGGCAGTTGTGCGGCAGGAGGAGGCACTTGTGGGGCAGGAGGAGGCCGTTGTTGGGCGGGAAGTGGAAGTTGTGGGGCGGGAGGTGGCACTTGTGGGGCTGGATGTGGAAGTTGTGTGGCAGGATTTGACACTTCTGGGGCTGCAGGAGGCACTTGTGGGGTGGGTGGTAGAACTTGTTGGGGGTGAGGTGTAACTTGTGGAGCGGGAGGTGACAACTGTGGGACAGGAGGAGGCACTTGTGGGTCGGGAGGTGGCACTTTTAAGGCGGGAGGTGGCAGTTGTGGGGCGGGAGGTGGAAGTTGTGCGGCACGATTTAGCACTTGTGTGGCTGGAGGCGGCACTTGTGGGGCGGGAGGTGGCACTTGTGGGGCGGGAAATGGAACTTGTGGGGCAGCACGTGGCACTAGTTGAGCAGGAGGTGGAAATTGTGGGGCGGGAGGTGAATGATATGAGGCAGGAGGTAGCGGTTGCCTGGCAGGAGGTGGCACTTATGGGGCAGGAGATGGTATTTGTTGTGCAGTAGGTGGCACTTGTGGAGTGGGAGATGGAAGTTGTGGGGCAGGAGGTGACACTTGTGGGGCGGATGGTGGATGATGTGGGGCAGGAGTTGGCACTTGTGGGGCAGGAGTTGGAAGTTGCAGGGCAGGATTTGGCATTTGTGGGGCAGGAGGTGGCACCTGTTGGGCATGAGCTGGCAATTGTGGGGCAGGAATTGGCACTTGTGGGGCGAGAGTTGGCACTTGTGGGGTGGGAGGTTGCACTTGTGGGGCTGGAGTTGGCACTTGTGGGGCGGGAGGTGGCACTTGTTGGGGGGGTGGTGGCAATTGTGGGGCAGGAGGTGGCACTTGTTGGGCGAGAGTTGCAATTGTGAGACGGGAGGTGGCAATTGTGGGTCACGTAGTGGCACTTGTGGGTCAGGAGGTGGTACTTGTGGGGCGGGCGGTGGAACTGGTGGGGCTGGAGGTGGCACTTGTGGGGTGGGAGGTGGCACTTGTGGGGCAGGAGGTGGCAATTTTGGAGCAGGACGTGGATTATGTGGGGCAAGAGGTGGCACTTGTGGGGCAGGATGTGGAAGTTGTGGGTCAGGAGGTGACATTTGTGGAACAGGAGGTGGATGATGTGGGGAAGGAGGTGGATGATGTGGAACAGTAGGTGGCACCTGTGGGGCAGGAGATGGCACTTGTGGGGCAGGAGATGGTATTTGTTGTGCAGTAGGTGGCACTTGTGGAGTGGGAGATGGAAGTTGTGGGGCAGGAGGTGGCAATTGTGGGCCGGGAGCTGGCACTATTGGGGCGGGAGCTGGAAGTTGTGGGTCGGGAGGTGGCACTTGTGGGGCAGGAGGTGGCACTTGTGGGGCGGTTGGTGGATGATGTGGGGCAGGAGTTGGCACTTGTGGGGTAAGGGTTGGCACTTGTGGGGTGGGAGGAGGCACTTGTGTGGCGGGGGGTGGCAATTGCTGGGTGGGAAGTGGCAGTTGTGGGGCAGTAGGTTGAAGGCTTGGGGCAGGAGGTGGCACTTGTGTGGCTGGAGGTTGAGGTTGTGGGGCGAGAGGTAGCACTTGTGGGGCAGGAGCCGGCAATTGTGGGGCAGGACGCGGCAAATGTGGTGCAGGAAATGACACTTGTGGGGCAGGAGTTGGCACTTGTGGGTCAGGTGGTAACACATGTGGGGCGGGGGTCGATGTTGTGGGGCAAGAGGTGTAACTTGTGGGGCAAGAAATGTAACTTGTGGGGCAGGAGGTGGCTATAGAGGGGCGGGAGGTGGCTCTTGTGTGGCGGGAGGTGGCACTTGTGGGGCAGGAGATGGCACTTGTGGAGCAGGAGGTGGAAGTTGCGCGTCAGGATTTGGCACTTGTGGGGCAGGAGATGGCACTTGTGGGGAAGGAGGTGGCACTTGTGGGGAGGAGGTGGAAATACTGGGGCGGGAGGTGTAAGTTGTGATGCAGGAGGTGGTACATGTGGGGCGGGAGGTGTAAGTTGTGATGCAGGAGGTGGTACATGTGGGGCGGGAGGTGGAAGTTGTGATGCAGGAGGTGGTACATGTGGGGCGGGATGTGGAAGTTGTGATGCAGGAGGTGGTACATGTGGGACGGGAGGTGGAAGTTGTGATGCAGGAGGTGGTACATGTGGGGCGGGAGGTGTAAGTTGTGATGCAGGAGGTGGTACATGTGGGGCGGTAGGTGGAAGTTGTGATGCAGGAGGTGGTACATGTGGGGCGGGAGGTGGAAGTTGTGATGCAGGAGGTGGTACATGTGGGGCGGGATGTGGCACTCGTGAGCAGGGAGGTGGCACTTGTGGAACTTGTAGCAGGTGTAACTTGTCGGGCAGGAGGCGGCTCTTGTGGGGCTGGAGATTGATGTTGTGGGTCAGGAGGTGGCACTTGTGGGGCAGGAGGTGGATGATGAGGGGCAGGAGGTGGATGATGAGGGGCAGGAGCTGGCACTTGTGAAGCATGAGCTGGCACTTGTGGGGCAGGAATTGGCACTTGTGGGGCAGGAGGTGGCACTTGTTGGATGGGAGGTGGTTGATATGGGGAAGGAGGTGGCAATTGTGCGGTTCGAGGTGGCACTTGTGGAGCAGGAGATGGAAGTTGCGGGGCAGGAGTTGGCACTTGTGGGTCGGGAGGTGGCACTTGTGGGGCAAAATGCAACACTTGTGGGGCAGGAGTTATAACTTGTGGGGCAGGAGGTGGAAGTTGTGGAACAGAAGGTGGCACTTGTGGGGCGGGTGGTGGCACTTGTGGGGCGGGATGTGGCACTTGTGGGGCGGGAGGTGGCACTTGTGGGGCCAGAGGTTGAGGTTGTGGTTCGGGAGGTGGCACTTGTGGAGCAGGAGCCTACACTTGTGGGGCAGAATGTGGCACTTGTAAGGCAGGACGTTGAAATTGTGGAGCAGGTTGTGGCACTTGTGGGGCAGGAGGTGGAAATTGTGGGGCAGGAGGTGGTAATGGTGGGGCAGGAGGTCGCACTTGTGGGCCAGGAGTTGGAAGTTGTGGGGCGGGAGAATGTGGAACTTGTGAGGCAGGAGGTGGAAGTTGTGGTGCGGGAGGTGGAAGTTGTAGGGCGGGAGGTGGCACTTGTGGGGCGGGAGTTGGAAGTTGAGTGACGGGAGGTGGCACTTGTGGGGCAGGTTGTGGAAGTTGTGGGGCGGGAGGTTGCACTTGTGAGACAGGAGGTGGCGCTTGTGGGGCGGGAGGTGGAAGTTGTGAGGCAGGAGGTGGCACTTGGGCAGATTGTGTCACTCGTGGGCTGGGAGGTTGCACTTGTGGGGCAGGAGGTGAAAGTTGTGGAGCAGGAGGTGGCATTTGTAAGGCGGGAAGTGGCACTTGTGGGGCAGAAATTGGCACTTCTGGGGCAGGAGGTGGCACTTGTGGTGCGGGAGGTGGCACTGATGGGGCAGGAAATTGAGCTTTTGGGGCAGGAGATGGCACTTGTGGGGCGTAAGGTGGAACTTATGGGGCAGGAGGTGGCACTTGTGGTGCAGGAAGTGGAACTTCTGGGGCAGGAGGTGGCGGTAGAAAGGCAGGAAGTGGCACTTTTTGGGCGGGAGGTAACACTTGTTTGGAAGGAGGTGGCACTTGTGGGGCGGGAGTTGGCACTTGTGGGGGAGGAGGCTGCACTAATATGGCAGGAGGTGGCATTGTGGGGAGGGAGGTGGCAGGTTTTGGGCAGGAGGTGGCACTTGTGGGGCAGGAGGTGGATGATGAGGGGCAGGAGCTGGCACTTGCGAAGCATGAGCTGGCACTTGTGGGGCTGGAATTGGCAGTTGTGCGGCAGGAGTTGGCACTTGTGGGGCAGGAGCTGGCACTTGCGAAGCAGGAGCTTGCACTTGTGGGGCTGGAATTGGCAGTTGTGCGGCAGGAGTTGGCACTTGTGGGGCGGGAGTTGGCACTTGTGGGGCGAGAGGTGGCACATGTGGGGCAGGAGCTGGCACTTGTGGGGCAGGAGGTGGCACTTGTGGGGCAGGAGGTGGCACTTGTGGGGCAGGAGTTGGCACTTGTTGGGCAGGAGGTGGCACTTGTGGGGCAGGAGTTGGATGATATGGGGCAGGAGTTGGCACTTGTGGAGCAGGAGGTAAAAGTTGCGGGGCAGGATTTGGCACTTGTGGGGCAGGATGTGGCACACGTTGGGCAGGAGGTGGCACTTGTATGGCGGGATGTTGAAGTTGTGGGGCAGGAGGTGGCATTTGGGGGGCTGGAACTGGCTCTTGTGGGGCAGGAGGTGGAAGTTGTAGGGCTGGAAATGGCACTTGTGGGGCAGGAGGTGGCACTTGTGGGGCAAGAAATGGCACTTGTGGGGCAGGAGTTGGCACTTGTGGGTCAGGTGGTGGCACTTGTGGTGTGGGAGGTGGCACTTGTGGAATTGGAGTTGGCACTAGTGCGACAGAAGGTCGAAGTTGTGGGGAAGTATTTGGCACTTGTGGGGCAAGAGGTGGCACTTGTGGGGCAGGAGGTGGTCCTTGTGGGACGAGAGGTGGCACTTGTTGGGCAGGAGGTGGAACTTATGGGGCGTTACGTGGAAGTTGTGGGGCGGGAGGTGGCACCTGTGGAAATGGAGATGGCACTAGTGGGGCAGGTAGTGGCACTTGTGGGGCGGGATATGGAACTTATGGGGCAGGAGTTGACACTTTTGGGGCAGGAGGTGGAAGTTGTGGGGCTGGACGTGGCACTTGTGGGGCGGGAGTTGGCATTTTGGGGAGGGTGGTGGCACTTGTTGGGCAGGAGGTGGCACTTGTGGGACGAGAGGTGGCACTTGTGGGACAGGAGGTGGCACTTGTTGGGCAGGAGGTGGCACTTGCACGGCAGGAGGTGGCACTTGTGGGGCAGGAGGTTGTCCTTGTGGGACAAGAGGTGGCACTTGTTGGGCAGGAGGTGGAACTTATGGGGCGTTACGTGGAAGTTGTGGGGCGGGAGGTGGCTCTTTTGAGGCAGGAGGTGGAACTTGTGAGCCAGGAGATGGAAGTTGTAGGGCGGGAGGTGGCTCTTGTGGGGCGGGAGGTGGCACTTGTAGGGCAGGAGGTGGAAGTTGTGGAGCGGGAGGTGGCACTTGTGGGGCGAAAGGTGGCATTTGTGGGGCAGGAGGTTGCACTTGTGGGGCAGGAGGTTGCACTTGTGGGGCAGGAGGTGGCACTTGTGGGGCAGGAGGTGGCACTTGTGGGGCAGAAATTGGAACTTGTTGGGAGGGAAGAGGTACTTGTGGGGCAGGAAGTGGCTCTTGTCGGGCAGGAGCTGGCACTTGTGGGGCAGGAGGTTGCACTTTTGTGTCAGGAGGAGGAAGTTGGTCAGTCAGTGACACTTGTGGGGCAGGAGGTGGATTATTTGGGGGGGAGGTTGCAGTAGTGTGGCAAAATGTGGAACTTGTGGGGCAGGAGCTGGCACTTCAGGGGAATGAGCTGGCACTTGTAGGGCAGGAATTGGCACTTGTAAGGCAGGAGGTGGAACTTGTGGGGCGGGATGTGGCACTTGTGGGGCAGGAGGTGGCACTTGTGGGGCAGGAGGAGGCTGTTGTTGGGCGGGAGGTGGGACTTGTGTAACAAGAGGTGGAAATTGTGCGGTGGGATGTGGCACTTGTGGGGCAAGGGGTGGCACTTGTGGGGCGGGATGTGGCAGTTGTGGGACAGATGATGACACCTGTGGGGCGGGAGGTGGATGTTTTGGGGAAGGAGGTTGAAGTTGTGGGGAGGGTGGTGGCACTTGTGGGGCGGGAGGTGGCACTAGTGGGGCAGGAGTTGGCACTTGTGGGGCAGGAAATGTTACTTGAGGGGCAAGAAGTGGCTCTTGAAGGGCAGGAGGTGGCACTTGTGGGGCAGGAGTTAATTCTTGTGGACCTGGAGGTGGTACTTGTGGGCCTGGAGGTTGCACTTGTGAGGCGGGAGGTGGAAGTTGTGGGGCGGGTGGTGGCAGTTGTGGGGCTGGAGGTATCACTTGTGCGGCAGGAAGTGGCACTTGTGGAGCAGAAGGTGGCACTTGTGGGGAAGAGGTGACACTTGAGGGGCAGGAGCTGGCACTTGTGGGGCAGAAGTTGGCACATGTGGGTCGGGAGGTGGCACTTGTGGTGCGGGAGGTGGAACTTGTGGGGCGGGAGGTGGAACTTGTGGGTCGGGAGCTGGAACGTGTGGGTCAGGAGTTGGATTTGTGGGGCGGGTTGTGGCACTTGTGGGGCGGGAGGTGGAACTTGTGGGTCGGGAGCTGGAACGTGTGGGTCAGGAGTTGGATTTGTGGGGCGGGTTGTGGCACTTGTGGGGCGGGAGGTGGCACTTGTGGGTCGGGAGCTGGAACGTGTGGGTCAGGAGTTGGATTTGTGGGGCGGGTTGTGGCACTTGTGGGGCGTGAGGTGGAAGTTGTGTGGCAGGATCTGACACTTCTGGGGCTGCAGGTGGCACTTGTGGGGTGGGTGGTAGAACTTGTGGGGGGTGAGGTGTAACTTGTGGAGCGGGAGGTGACAACTGTGGGACAGGAGGAGGCACTTGTGGGTCGGGAGGTGGCACTTTTAAGGCGGGAGGTGGCAAATGTGGTGCAGGAAATGGCACTTGTGGGGCAGGAGTTGGCACATGTGGGATAGGAGGTGGCACTTGTGGGGCAGGAGGTGGATGATGTGGGGCAGGAGCTGGCAATTGTGAAGCATGAGCTGGCACTTTTAGGGCTGGAATTGGCACTTGTGCCACAGGAGGTGGCACTTGTGGGGTGGGAGGTGGATGATGTGGGGCAGGAGGTGCATGTTGCGTGGCAGGATTTGGCCCTTGTGGGGCGGGAGATGGCACTTGTGGGGCAGGACGTGGCACTTGTGGAGCGGGAGGGGGCACTTGTGGGGCCTGAGGTGGCACTTGAAGGGCAGGAGGTGGCATTTGTGGGGCGGGAGGTGGAAGTTGTGATGCAGGAGGTGGTACATGTGGGGCGGGAGGTGGAAGTTGTGATGCAGGAGGTGGTACATGTGGGACGGGAGGTGGAAGTTGTGATGCAGGAGGTGGTACATGTGGGGCGGGAGGTGGAAGTTGTGATGCAGGAGGTGGTACATGTGGGGCGGGATGTGGAAGTTGTGATGCAGGAGGTGGTACATGTGGGGCGGGAGGTGGAAGTTGTGATGCAGGAGGTGGTACATGTGGGGCGGGAGGTGGAAGTTGTGATGCAGGAGGTGGTACATGTGGGGCGGGAGGTGGAAGTTGTGATGCAGGAGGTGGTACATGTGGGGCGGGATGTGGCACTCGTGAGCAGGGAGGTGGCACTTGTGGAACTTGTAGCAGGTGTAACTTGTCGGGCAGGAGGCGGCTCTTGTGGGGCTGGAGATTGATGTTGTGGGTTAGGAGGTGGCACTTGTGGGGCAGGAGGTGGATGATGAGGGGCAGGAGCTGGCACTTGTGAAGCATGAGCTGGCACTTGTGGGGCAGGAATTGGCACTTGTGGGGCAGGAGGTGGCACTTGTTGGATGGGAGGTGGTTGATATGGGGAAGGAGGTGGCAATTGTGCGGTTCGAGGTGGCACTTGTGGAACAGGAGATGGAAGTTGCGGGGCAGGAGTTGGCACTTGTGGGTCGGGAGGTGGCACTTGTGAGGCGGGAGGTGGCACTTGTGGGGCAAAATGCAACACTTGTGGGGCAGGAGTTATAACTTGTAAGGCAGGAGGTGGAAGTTGTGGAACAGAAGGTGGCACTTGTGGGGCGGGTGGTGGCACTTGTGGGGCGGGATGTGGCACTTGTGGGGCGGGAGGTGGCACTTGTGGGGCCAGAGGTTGAGGTTGTGGTTCGGGAGGTGGCACTTGTGGAGCAGGAGCCTACACTTGTGGGGCAGAATGTGGCACTTGTAAGGCAGGACGTTGAAATTGCGGAGCAGGTTGTGGCACTTGTGGGGCAGGAGGTGGAAATTGTGGGGCAGGAGATGGTAATGGTGGGGCAGGAGGTCGCACTTGTGGGCCAGGAGTTGGAAGTTGTGGGGCGGGATGTGGAAGTTGTAGGGCGGGAGGTGGCACTTGTGGGGCGGGAGTTGGAAGTTGAGTGACGGGAGGTGGCACTTGTGGGGCAGGTTGTGGAAGATGTGGGGCGGGACGTTGCACTTGTGAGACAGGAGGTGGCACTTGTGGGGCGGGAGGTGGAAGTTGTGAGGCAGGAGGTGGCACTTGGGCACATTGTGTCACTCGTGGGCAGGGAGGTTGCACTTGTGGGGCAGGAGGTGAAAGTTGTGGGGCAGGAGGTGGCATTTGTAAGGCGGGAAGTGGCACTTGTGGGGCAGAAATTGGCACTTATGGGGCAGGAGGTGGCACTGATGGGGCAGGAAATTGAGCTTTTGGGGCAGGAGATGGCACTTGTGGGGCGTAAGGTGGAACTTATGGGGCAGGAGGTGGAACTTGTGGAGCAGGAGGTGGTACTTGTGGGGCGGGAGGTTGGAGTTGTTGGGCAGGAGGTGGCATTTTGAGGCAGAAGGTGGCATTTGTGTGGCAGGAGGTGGCAATTGTGGGGCACGAGTTGGAAATTGTTGGGCAGGAGGTGGAAGTTTTGGGGCAGGGTTTGGCAGTTGTAGGGCGGGAGGTGGCACTTGTGGGGCGGGAGGTGGCACTTCTGGGGCAGGAAATGGAGCTTTTAGGGCAGGTGGTGGCACTTGTGGGGCAGGAATTGGCACTTGTGGGGCAGGAGGATGTCTTTGTCGGTCAGGAGGTGGCACTTGTGGGGCAGGAAGTAGATGACGTAGTGCAGGAGCTGGCACTTGTAAAGCATGAGCTGGCACATGTGGGGCAGGAATTGGCATTGTGGGGCAGGTGGTGGCACTTGTTGGGTGAGAGGTGGACGATGTGGGGCAGGAGGTTGCACTTGTGGGGCAGGAGGTTGCACTTGTGGGGCAGGAGGTGGCACTTGTGGGGCAGGAGGTGGCACTTTTGGGGCGGGAGGTGGCAATTGTGGGGCGGGAGGTGGATGATGTGGGGCAGGAGGTGGCACTTGTGGGGCGGAAATTGGAACTTGTTGGGAGGGAAGAGGTACTTGTGGGGTAGGAAGTGGCACTTGTGGGGCAGGAGCTGGCACTTGTGGGTCAGGAGGAGGAAGTTGGTCAGTCAGTGACACTTGTGGGGCAGGAGGTGGATTATTTGGGGGGGAGGAGGCAGTGGTGTGGACAAATGTGGCACTTAAGGGGAATGAGCTGGCACTTGTGGGGCAGAAATTGGCACTTATGGGGCAGGAGGATGTCTTTGTCGGTCAGGAGGTGGCACTTGTGAGCAGGAAGTGGATGATGTAGTGCAGGAGCTGGCACTTCTGAAGCATGAGCTGGCACATGTGGGGCAGGAATTGGCACATGTGGGGCAGGTGGTGGCACTTGTTGGGTGGGAGGTGGACGATGTGGGGCAGGAGGTTACACTTTAGGGCAGGAGGTTGCACTTGTGGGGCAGGAGGTGGCACTTTTGGGGCGGGAGGTGGCAACTGTGGGGCGGGAGGTGGATGATGTGGGGCAGGAGGTGGCACTTGTGGGGCGGAAATTGGAACTTGTTGGGAGGGAAGAGGTACTTGTGGGGCAGGAAGTGGCTCTTGTGGGGCAGGAGCTGGCACTTGTGGGTCAGGAGGAGGAAGTTGGTCAGTCAGTGACACTTGTGGGGCAGGAGGTGGATTATTTGGGGGGGGAGGTGGCAGTGGTGTGGACAAATGTGGCACTTGTGGGGCATGAACTGGCACTTGTGGGGCAGGAATTGGCACTTGTGGGGCAGGTGGTGGCAATTGTTGGGTGGGAGGTGGACGATGTGGGGCAGGAGGTGGCACTTGTGGAGCAGGAGGTGGAAGTTGCATTGCAGGATTTGGCATTTGTGGGTTGGGAGTTGGCACTTGTGGGGCATGAGGTGGAATTTGTGGGGTGGTAGGTGGAACATGTGGGGCAGGAGCTGGCACTTGTGGGGCAGGATGTGGCACACGTTGCCAGGAGTCGGCACTTGTGTGGCGGGATGTTGAAGTTGTGGGGCGGGAGGTGGCACTTGTGGAACAGGTATTGTCACTTGTGGGGCAGGAGGTGGATGATGTGGGGCAGGAGGCTGTCTTTGTGGGGTTAGAGGTGGCACTTGTGGGGCAGGAAGTTGATGATTTGGGGCATGAGCTGGCATTTGTGAAGCATGAGCTGGCACTTGTGAAGCAGGAATTGGCACTTTTGGGGCAGGAGGTGGAACTTGTGGGGTGGGAGGTGGAATTTGTGGGGTGGGAGGTGAAACTTGTAAGGCAGGAGTTGGCACATGTGGGGGGGGAAATGGCACTTGTGGGGCAGGAAATGGCACTTGTTGTGCAGGAGGTGGCACTTATGGGTTTGGAGGTGGATGATGTGGGGCAGGAGGTGACACATGTGGGGCAGGAGATGGCACTTCTGGGGCAGGAGGTGGAAGTTGTGGGGCAGGATTTGGTACTTGTGGGGTGGGAGGTTGCACTTGTGGGGTTGGAGTTGGCACTTGTGGGGCGGGAGGTGGCACTAGTGGGGCAGGAGGTGGCACTTGTGGGGAGCGATGTGGCACTTGTGGGCGGGAGGTGGAATTTGTGGAGAGGGAGGTGGCACTTATGGGGCGGGAGCTGGAACTTGTGGGGCGAGAGGTGGCACATGTGGAGCAGGAGCTGGCACTTTCGGGGCAGGAGCTGGCACTTGCACGGCAGGAGGTGGCACTTGTGGGTCGGGAGGTGGCACTTGTGGGGCAGGAGGTGGCACTTGTGGGATGGTAGGTGGAACTTGTGGGGCAAGTCTTGGAACTTGTGGTGCAGGAGATATCACACGTTGGGCAGGAGTTGGCACTTCCTCAAAGAAACCCATAGCGACCCCATAGTCACCCATAGCGCCCCATAGGAACACAAAGATACCCCATGGAGCCCCATAGACACCCCATAGTGACCCATAGGGGCCCAAAGAGAACCCATAGCACCCCATAGCTACTCCATAGTGCCCCATAGCAGCCCATGGAGCCTCATAGACTTTCCATTGTGCCCCACAGCACCCCATTGCACCCCATAGGGACCCATAGACACAGCATACTGCTCCATAGAGCCCCATAGACACCCCATAGTTCCCCACAGCACCCCATAGCAGCCCACAGTGCCCCATAGACACCACATAAGGCCATACAGCCACACCATAGAGCCCAATTGAACCACATAGACACCCCATATCGCCCCATAGTGCCTGTAGACACCCCATAGAGCCCCATAGAGACCCACTGAACCCCATACAGACCCCATGCAGACCCCATAGAGCCCCACAGACAACCCATAGATCCCCAAAGACACCCCATAGACTCCCCATAGAGCCCCATAGGGACCTCATAGCGCCCCATAGAGACCCCATTCTTTCGCATAGAGCCCCATAGCAAACCATAGCACCCCATAGTCACCCATAGCGCCCCATAGGAACCCAAGGATACCCCAAAGCACCCCATAGCCACCCTACAGCACCGCATAGCCACCCCATAGAGCCCCATAGACACCACATAGTGACACATAGCGCCCCATAGGGGCACAAAGAGACCCCAAATCATCCCATAGCTACTCCACAGTGCCCCATAGCAGCCCATGGAGCCTCATAGACACTCCCTTGTGCCCCACAGCGCCCCATTGCACCCCATAGGGACCCATAGACACCCTATACTGCTCCATAGAGCCCCATAGCACCCCATAGTGCTTCACAGCACCCCATAGCACAACATAGTGCCACATAGACACCACATAAGGACATATAGCCGCGCCATAGAGCCCCATAGACAACCCATTGTACCCCATAGAGCTCCCATAGCCACCCATAGAAACTCATTTTGCCACATAGACACACCATAGCGTTCCATAGACACCCCATAGAAACCTCAGAACGCCCCATAGAACCCCATAGAGCTCCATAGGCACCCCATTGAGCCCCATAGAGAACCAATAGAGGCACATAGCAACCCATAGGGGGGACATTGGGACACATAGGGACCCCATAGAGAGACATAGAGACATATAGGGACCCATTTAGAGGCATAATAACCCCATAGAGTCCTATAGGGACACCCAGAGATCCATAGGGAAACATTGGGACCCACAGGGGCTGTGTGGGAGATTGGTAATCACAGCCTGAACCTCTGATTAATCAGCTGAGGCAAGTGTGGGGTCAGCTGTGGGAGCACAGGTGAGAGTAATGGAGCTGTGCTCCCGGGAGGGCTGGAGCTCGACTCCACCTCCTCTGAGACCTCATTTAAGGGCTGACCCTCACTCGAGCCGCTTTCCATTATCTTTCCGAGCTCCCTGTTACCGGGTGAGGTCCCAGAAGACTGGAGGCTTGCCAACGTGACTCCCATTTCCAAGCAAGGTTGTCAGGAGGATGCGGGCAACTCCAGGCCTGTTAGCCTGACCTCGGTGCCAGGGAAGGGAATGGAACGAATTGTCTTGAGGGAGATGACAGATGCGGCAGGTGTGGGATGAGCAGGAGATCAGACCTAGCCAGCATGGGTTCGTGAAGGGCAGCTCCTGCTTGACCAATCTGATCTCCTTCTACGATCCTGTGACCCATCTGATGAATGAAGGAAAGAAAGAAAGGCTGTTGATGTGCTCTACTTGGACTTCAGCAAAGCCTTCACAACTGTCTCCCATGCTATTCTCCTACAAAAGCTGGCAGCCCTTTTCCAACCTTGAGAATTCTGTGATTCTGTGAGGCAGCATCTCTTGGACATCGCTCTGCAGTGAAGACCGCCCCAGCTTCCTCAGCGAAGGCATCACCACTGGTGAGTTTCTCTCTCGCTTAGAACCTCTGTCCATTTGTTACCATCTTTGTTACCATCTGTATAGTTACCACCTAGACAGGGGGACATAGAGAGACACTGGGACCCCTAGGGACCCATAGAGATCCAGAGGAAGACATTGGGACCCATAGAGAGACACTGGGACCCATAGGGACACATAGAGACCCATAGACAGTCATTGGGAGCCATAAGGATAAATTGAGACCCATAGAGACCCCATTGAGACCCATAGTGCCTCAAAGAAACCCATAGCGACCCCATAGTCACCCATAGCGCCCCAAAGAAACACAAAGATACCCCATAGAGCCCCATAGACACCCCATAGTGACCCATAGGGGCCCAAAGAGACCCCATAGCACCCCATAGCTACTCCATAGTGCCCCATAGAAGCCCATGGAGCCTCATAGACACTCCATTGTGCCCCACAGCACCCCATTGCACCCCATAGGGACCCATAGACACAGCATACTGCTCCATAGAGCCCCATAGACACCCCATAGTTCCCCACAGCACCCCATAGCAGCCCACAGTGCCCCATAGACACCACATAAGGCCCTACAGCCACACCATAGAGCCCAATTGAACCACATAGACACCCCATATCGCCCCACAGTGCCTGTAGACACCCCATAGAGCCCCATAGACACCACATAGTGACCCATGGAGCCCCATAGGGGCACAAAGAGACCCCAAATCATCCCATAGCTACTCCACAGTGACCCATAGCAGCCCATGGAGCCTCATAGACACTCCCTTGTGCCCCACAGCGCCCCATTGCACCCCATAGGGACCCATAGACACCCTATACTGCTCCATAGAGCCCCATCGCACCCCATAGTGCCTCACAGCACCCCATAGCACAACATAGTGCCACATAGACACCACATAAGGACATATAGCCGCACCATAAAGCCCCATAGACATCCCATAGAGCCCCGTAGGCAACCCATTGTGCCCCATAGAGCTCCCATAGCCACCCATAGAAACTCATTTTGCCACATAGACACACCATAGCGTTCCATAGACACCCCATAGAAACCTCAGAACGCCCCATAGAACCCCATAGAGCTCCATAGGCACCCCATAGAGCCCCATAGAGAACCCATAGAGGCACATAGCAACCCATAGGGGGGATATTGGGACACATATGGACACATAGTGACCCTTAGGGAGACACCGGGACCCATAAGGTGACACTGGGACACATAGGGACACCATGGATTACAGTGGGGGACAGTGATACCCGTAGAGACACATAGAGACTCTGCTGAGACCCATAAGAGACCCCATAGAGGCACATAGGGACCACATTGAAACCCATAGATACCCATAGGAGGACATTTAAGCCCATAGATACAAATAAGAGACCCCATAGAGGCACATAGCTACCCATAGGGGGGATATTGGGACACATAGGGACACATAGTGACCCTTAGGGAGACACTGGGACCCATAGGGGGACATTGGGACACATAGGGATCCCATGGATTAAGGTGGGGGACAGTGAGACCCATAGAGGCACATAGGGACCACATTGAAACCCATAGATACCCATAGGAATACATTTGGGCCCAGAGATACCCATAAGAGACCACATAGAGACCCCATAGAGGTACATAGCAACCCATAGTGTGGACATTGGGACACAGCGGGACCCCATGGATTACAGTGGGGAACACTGAGACTCGTAGAGACACATAGGGGCTCCACTGATACCCATAAGAGACCCCATAGAGGCACATAGGGACGTAATGTAACCTATGGATACCAATAGGTAGATATTTTGGCCCAGAGATACTCATAAGAGACCCCATGGAGACACTTAGCAACACATAGAAGGGACATTGGGACACATAGGGACACATTGTGACCCATAGGCTGACACTGGGACCAATAGGGGGACATTGGGACACATAGGGACCCCATGGATTTCAGTGGGGGACAGTGAGACCCCTAGAGACACATAGGGACCTTGCTGAGACCCATAAGAGACCCCATAGAGGCACATAGGGACCACATTGAAACCATTAGATACCCATAGGAAGACATTTGGGCCCAGAGATATCCATAAGAGACCCCATAGAGACCCCATAGAGGCACATAGCAACCCATAGGGGGGACATTGGGACACATAGGGGGACATTGGGACACATAGGGACCCCATGGATTACAGTGGTGGACAGTGAGACCCATAGAGACACATAGGGACCCCACTGAGACCCATAAGAGACCTCATAGAGGCACATAGGGACCACATTGAAACCCATAGATACCCATAGGAATACATTGGGCAGGAAATAGAGCTTTTGGGGCAGGAGATGGCACTTGTGGGGCGTAAGGTGGAACTTATGGGGCAGGAGGTGGAACTTGTGGAGCAGGAGGTGGTACTTGTGGAGCGGGAGGTTGGAGTTGTTGGGCAGGAGGTGGCATTTTGAGGCAGAAGGTGGCATTTGTGTGGCAGGAGGTGGCCATTGTGGGGCACGAGTTGGAAATTGTTGGGTAGGAGGTGGAAGTTTTGGGGCAGGGTTTGGCAGTTGTAGGGCGGGAGGTGGCACTTGTGGGCCAGGAGGTGGAAGTTGTAGGGCAGGAGGTGGCACTTGTGGGGCGGGAGATGGCACTTCTGGGGCAGGAAATGGAGCTTTTAGGGCAGGAGGTGGAACTTGTGCAGAAGGAGGTGGTACTTGTTGGGCGGAAATTGGAACTTGTTGGGAGGGAAGAGGTACTTGTGGGGCAGGAAGTGGCTCTTGTGGGGCAGGAGCTGGCACTTGTGGGGCAGGAGGTTGCACTTGTGGGGCAGGAGGAGGAAGTTGGTCAGTCAGTGACACTTGTGGGGCAGGAGGTGGATTATTTGGGGGGGAGGTGGCAGTGGTGTGGAATAATGTGGCACTTGTGGGGCAGGAATTGGCACTTGTGGGGCAGGAGGATGTCTTTGTCGGTCAGGAGGTGGCACTTGTGGGGCAGGAAGTGGATGACGTAGTGCAGGAGCTGGCACTTGTGAAGCATGAGCTGGCACATGTGGGGCAGGAATTGGCACTTGTGGGGCAGGTGGTGGCACTTGTTGGGTGGGAGGTGGATGATGTGGGGCAGGAGGTGGCACTTGTGGAGCAGGAGGTGGAAGTTGCATTGCAGGATTTGGCATTTGTGGGTTGGGAGTTGGCACTTGTGGGGCATGAGGTGGAATTTGTGGGGTGGTAGGTGGAACATGTGGGGCAGGAGCTGGCACTTGTGGGGCAGGATGTGGCACTTGTGGGGCAGAAGGTGGAAGTTTTAGGGCGTGAGGTGGCACTTGTGGGGTGGGAGGTGGTAGATGTTGGGCGTTAGGTGGCACTAGTGCGTCAGGAGGTGGCACTTGTGGGGCAGGAGGTGGAAGTTGTGGAGCGGGAGGTGGCATTTGTGGGGCAGGAGGTGGCATTTGTGGGGCGGAAATTGGAACTTGTTGGGAGGGAATAGGTACTTGTGGGGCAGGAAATGGCTCTTGTCGGGCAGGAGCTGGCACTTGTGGGGCAGGAGGTTGCAGTTGTGTGTCAGGAGGAGGAAGCTGGGTGGTCAGTGACACTTGTGGGGCAGGAGGTGGATTATTTTGGGGGGGAGGTGGCAGTGGTGTGTCAAACTGTGGCACTTGTGGGGCAGGAGCTGGCACTTCAGGGGAATGAGCTGGCACTTGTAGGGCAGGAATTGGCACTTGTGGTGCAGGGGGTGGTCGTTGTGGGGCAGGAGGTGGCACTTGTGGGGCAGGGGGTGGATGATGTGGGGCAGGAGGTGGCACTTGTGGGGCAGGGGGTGGATGATGTGGGGCAGGAGGTGGTCTTTGTCGGACAGGAGGTGGCACATGTGAGCAGGAAGTGGATGATGTGGGGCAGGAGCTGGCACTTGTGAAGCATGAGCTGGAACTTGTGGGGCAGGAATTGTCACTTGTGGGGCAGGAGGTGGAAGTTGCAGGGCAGGATTTGGCATTTGTGGGGCGGGAGGTGGCACTTGTGGAACAAGTATTGTCACTTGTGGGGGAGGAGGTGGAGGATGTGGGGCAGGAGGTGGTCTTTGTGGGGCAGGAGGTGGATGATGTGGGGCAGGAGGCTGTCTTTGTGGGGCAGGAGCTGGCACTTGTGAAGCATGAGCTGGCACTTGTGGGGCAGGAGCTGGACTTGCAGGGTGACAGGTGGCACTGGTGGGGCAGGAGGTGGCACTTGTGGGGCAGGTGTTGGCACTTGTGGGGCAGGTGTTGGCACTTGTGGGGCAGAAGGTGGAAGTTGTGGGGCGGTAGGTTGCACTTGTGCGTGAGAGGTGGATGTTGTGGGGCAGGAAATGGCACCTGTGGGGCAGGAGGTGGAGCTTTTGGGGGAGGTGGTGGCATTTGTTGGGCGAGAGGTGAAAGTTATGGGGCAGGAGGTGGCACTTGTAGGTCAAGAGGTGGAACTAGTTGGGCAGGAGGTGACACTTGTGGGGCAGGAGGTGTCAGTTGTTTGGCGGGAGGTGGAACTTGTGGGGCAGGAGGTGTCAGTTGTTTGGCGGGAGGTGGCACTTGTGGGGCAGGAGGTGGCACTTGTGGGGAAGGAGGTGGCACTTGTATGGCAGGAATTGAAACTTGTGGGGTGGGATGGGGTACCTGTGGTGAAGGATGTGGCACTTGTGGGGCAGGAGCTGGCACTTGTGGGGCATGAACTGGCACTTGTGGGCAGGAAGTGGATGATGTGGTGCAGGAGCTGGCACTTGTGAAGCATGAGCTGGCACATGTGGGGCAGGAATTGGCACTTGTGGGGCAGGAGGTTGAAGTTGTGGTTCAGGATGTAGCACTTGTGGGGCAGGAGCTGTAAATTGTCTGGCGAGATAAGGCACTTGTGGGGCAGGAGATTGCACTAGTTTGGCAGGAGGTGGCACTTGTGGGGCGGGATGTGGCACTTGTGGGGCAGGAGGTGGCACTTGTGGAGCAGAAGGTGGATGATGTGGGGCAGGAGCTGGCAATTGTGAAGCATGAGCTGTCACTTTTGGGGCAGGAATTGTCAGTTGTGCGGCAGGAGTTGGCACTTGTGGGGCAGGATGTGGCACACGGGCAGGAGTTGGCACTTGTGTGGTGGGATGTTGAAGTTGTTGGGCGGGAGGTGGCACTTGTGGGGCTGGAAGTGGCAGTTGTAGGGCTGGAGGTGGCACTTGTGGAATTGGAGTTGGCACTAGTGGGGCAGAAGGTGGAAGCTGTGGGGAAGTATTTGGCACTTGTGGGGCAAGAGGTGGAACTTGTGGAGCAGGAGGTGGCATTTGTGGAGCATGAGTTGACACTTGTGGGGCAGAAGGTGGCACTTGTGGGGCAGGAGGTGGTCCTTGTGGGACGAGAGGTGGCACTTATGGGGCGTTACGTGGAAGTTGTGGGGCGGGAGGTGGCTCTTTTGAGGAAGGAGGTGGCACTTGTGGGCCAGGAGATGGAAGTTGTAGGGCGGGAGGTGGCACTTGTGGGGCAGGAGGTGGCACTTGTGGGGCAGGAGGTGGAAGTTGTGGAGCGGGAGGGGGCATTTGTGGGGCGAAAGGTGGCATTTGTGGGGCAGGAGGTTGCACTTGTGGGGCAGGAGGTGGCACTTGCAGGGAGGAAATTGGAACTTGTTGGGAGGGAAGAGGTACTTGTGGGGCAGGAAGTGGCTCTTGTCGGGCAGGAGGTGGCACTTGTGGGGCAGGAGGTGGAAGTTGTGGGGCGGTAGGTTGCACTTGTGCGTGGGAGGTGGATATTGTGGGGCAGGAAGTGGCACCTGTGGGGCAGGAGGTGGCGCTTTTGGGGGAGGTGGTGGCATTTGTTGGGCGAGAGGTGAAACTTATGGGGCAGGAGGTGGCACTTGTAGGTCAAGAGGTGGAACTTGTTGGGCAGGAGGTGACACTTGTGGGGCAGGAGGTGTCAGTTGTTTGGCGGGAGGTGGCATTTGTCGGTCGGGAGGTGGCACTTGTGGGGCAGGAGGTGGCACATGTGGGACAGGAGGTGGCACTTGTGGGGCAGGAGTTTGGACCTGTGGTTTAAGAAATGGCATTTGTTTGCAGGAGGTGGTACTTGTGGGGCAGGTGGTGGTATCTGTGGGGTGGGGGTGTAACTTGTGGGGCAGGAGGTGGTGATAGAGGGACGGGAGGTGGCATTTTATGGCGGGAGGTGGCACTTGTAGGGCAGGATGTGGAAGTTGTGAAGCGGGAGGTGGCACTTGTGTGGCGGGAGGTGGCACTTGTGTGGCGGGAGGTGGAATTTGTGGGGTGATATGCAACAGATGCGGGGCAGGAAATGGCACTTGTGGGGCAGGAGTTGGTAAATGTGGGACAGGAGGTGGTACTTGTGGGGCAGGAAATGGCACCTGTGGGGCAGGAGTTGGAACATGTGGGGTAAGAAATGGCACTTGTTGGGCAGGAGGTGGCACTTGTGGAGCGGGAGGTGGTAAATGTTGGGCAGTAGGTGGCACTTGTTAGACGAGAGTTGGAACTTGTGGGGCAGGAGGTGGCACCTGTGAGGCAAGAGCTGGCACTTGTGGGGCGGGATATGGAACTTATGGGGCAGGAGTTGACACTTTTGGGGCAGGAGGCAGATGTTGTGGGGCTGCACTTCTGGGGCGGGAGTTGGATGATGTGGAGCAGCAGCTGGCACTTGTGGGGCAGGAGGTGGAAGTTGTGGAGCGGGAGGTGGCATTTGTGGGGTGAAATGTGGCACTTGTGGGGCAGGAGGTTGCATTTGAGGGGCAGGAGGTGGCACTTGTGGGGCGGAAATTGGAACTTGTTGGGAGGGAAGAGGTACTTGTGGGGCAGGAAGTGGCTCTTGTCGGGCAGGAGCTGGCACTTGTGGGGCAGGAGTTGGAATTTGTGGGGTGGTAGGTGGAACATGTGGGGCAGGAGTTTGCACTTGTGGGGCAGGAGGTGGCACTTGTGGGGCAGGAGGTGGCACTTGTGGGGCAAGAGCTGGCACTTGTGGGGCAGGAATTGGCACTTGTGGGGCAAGAGGTGGAACTTGTGGGGCGGGATTTGGCACTTGCGGGATGCGAGGTGGCACTTGTGGGGCAGGAGTTGGCACTTGTGGGTCAGGTGGTGGTACTTCTGGGGCAGGATCGGGCTTTTGGGGGGCAGGATGTGGAAGCTGTGGGACGGGAGGTGGAAGTTATGGGGTAGGAGGTGGAAGTTGTGGGGCAAGAATTGGCAATTGTGGGGCAAGAAGTGGCAATTGTGGGGCAGAGGGTGGCACTTGTACGGCAGGAGGTGGCACTTGTGGGACAGGACGTGGCAATTGGGAAGGACGTGGCACTTGTGGGGTGGGAGGTGGCACTTGTGGGGCAGGAGGTGGCACTTGTGGGGCAGGAGGAGGCTGTTGTTGGGCGGGAGGTGGGACTTGTGTAACAAGAGGTGGAAATTGTGCGGTGGGATGTGGCACTTGTGGGGCAAGGGGTGGCACTTGTGAGGCAGAAGGTGGCACTTGTGGGGCAGGAGGTGGAAGTTGTGGGTCAGGAGGTGACATTTGTGGAACAGGAGGTGGATGATGTGGGGCAGGAGGTAGCAATTTTGGGCCGGGACGTGGCACTAGTGGGGCGAGATGTTGCACTTGTTGGGCGGAAGGTGGCACTTTTGGGGCATAAGGTGAAAATTGAGGGACATGAGGTGGCACTTGTGGGGCAGGAGTTGGCACTTGTGTGGTAGGAGGTGGCAATTGTGGGGCAGGAGCTTGCAGTTGTGAGGCGGGATGTGGAAGTTGTGGGGCGGGTTGTGGCAGCTGTGGGGCAGGAGGTGTCACTTGTGCAGCGGGAAGTGGCACTTGTAAGGCAGGAAGTAGCACTTGTGGGGCAGGAGGTGGCACTTTTGGAGCGTGAGGTGGATGTTGTGGGGCAGGAGTTGGCACTTGTGGGGCGAGAGTTGGCACTTGTGGGGTGGGAGGTTGCACTTGTGGGGTGGGATGTGGTACTTGTGGGGCGGGAGGTGGCACTTGTTGGGGGGGTGGTGGCAATTGTGGGGCAGGAGGTGGCACTTGTTGGGCGAGAGTTGCAATTGTGAGACGGGAGGTGGCAATTGTGGGTCACGTAGTGGCACTTGTGGGTCAGGAGGTGGTAATTGTGGGGCGGGCGGTGGAACTGGTGGGGCTGGAGGTGGCACTTGTGGGGCAGGAGGTGGCAATTTTGGAGCAGGACGTGGATTATGTGGGTCGGGAGGTGGAACTTGTGGGGCGGGAGGTGGAACATGTGGGGCGGGAGGTGGAACTTGTGGGTCAGCAGTTGGATTTGTGGGGCGGGTTGTGGCACTTCTGGGGCGGGAGGTGGCACTTGTGGGGCGTGAGGTGGAAGTTGTGGGGCGGCAGGTGGCAATTGTGGGTCAGGAGGAGGCATTTGTGAGGCAGGAGGTGGATGATGTGGGGCAGGAGGTGGCACTTGTGGAGAAGTAGGTAGTACTTGTGGGGCAAGAAGTGGCACTTGTGGGGCAGGAGGTGGCACTTGTGGGGCAGGAGGAGGCCGTTGTTGGGCGGGAAGTGGAAGTTGTGGGGTGGGAGGTGGCACTTGTGGGGCTGGATGTGGAAGTTGTGTGGCAGGATTTGACACTTCTGGGGCTGCAGGTGGCACTTGTGGGGTGGGTGGTAGAACTTGTGGGGGGTGAGGTGTAACTTGTGGAGCGGGAGGTGACAACTGTGGGACAGGAGGAGGCACTTGTGATTCGGGAGGTGGCACTTTTAAGGCGGGAGGTGGCAGTTGTGGGGCGGGAGGTGGAAGTTGTGCGGCACGATTTAGCACTTGTGTGGCTGGAGGCGGCACTTGTGGGGCGGGAGGTGGCACTTGTGGGGCGGGAAATGGAACTTGTGGGGCAGCACGTGGCACTAGTTGACCAGGAGGTGGAAATTGTGGGGCGGGAGGTGAATGATATGAGGCAGGAGGTAGCGGTTGTGGGGCAGGAGGTGGCACTTATGGGGCATGAGATGGTATTTGTTGTGCAGTAGGTGGCACTTGTGGAGTGGGAGTTGGAAGTTGTGGGGCAGGAGGTGACACTTGTGGGGCGGTTGGTGGATGATGTGGGGCAGGAGTTAGTACTTGTGGGGTAAGGGTTGGCACTGGTGGGGTGGGAGGAGGCACTTGTGGGGCGGGGGGTGGCAATTGCTGGGTGGGAAGTGGCAGTTGTGGGGCAGTAGGTTGAAGGTTTGGGGCAGGAGGTGGCACTTGTGGGGCGGGAGTTGGCACTTGTGGGGCGGGAGGTGGCACTTGTGGGGCAGGAGTTGGCACTTGTGGGGCAGGAGCCGGCAATTGTGGGGCAGGACGCGACAAATGTGGTGCAGGAAATGGCACTTGTGGGGCAGGAGTTGGCACTTGTGGGTCAGGTGGTGGCACATGTGGGGCGGGGGTCGACGTTGTGGGGCAAGAGGTGTAACTTGTGGGGCAGGAGGTGGCCATAGAGGGGCGGGAGGTGGCACTTGTGGGGCAGGACGTGGCACTTGTGGAGCGGGAGGGGGCACTTGTGGGGCCCGAGGTGGCACTTGTAGGGCAGGAGGTGGCATTTGTGGGGCGGGAGGTGGAAGTTGTGATGCAGGAGGTGGTACATGTGGGGCGGGAGGTGGAAGTTGTGATGCAGGAGGTGGTACATGTGGGGCGGGAGGTGGAAGTTGTGATGCAGGAGGTGGTACATGTGGGGCGGGAGGTGGAAGTTGTGATGCAGGAGGTGGTACATGTGGGGCGGGATGTGGCACTCGTGAGCAGGGAGGTGGCACTTGTGGAACTTGTAGCAGGTGTAACTTGTCGGGCAGGAGGCGGCTCTTGTGGGGCTGGAGATTGATGTTGTGGGTCAGGAGGTGGCACTTGTGGGGCAGGAGGTGGATGATGAGGGGCAGGAGCTGGCACTTGTGAAGCATGAGCTGGCACTTGTGGGGCAGGAATTGGCACTTGTGGGGCAGGAGGTGGCACTTGTTGGACGGGAGGAGAACGATGTGGGGCAGGAGTTGACACTTGTGGGGCAGGATGTGGCACACGTTGCCAGGAGTCGGCACTTGTGTGGCGGGATGTTGAAATTGTGGGGCTGGAGGTTGCACTTGTCTAACAGGTATTGTCACTTGTGGGGGAGGAGGTGGATGATGTGGGGCAGGAGGTGGTCTTTGTGGGCTAGGAGGTGGCACTTTTGGGGCATGAGCTGGCACTTGTGGGGCAGGAATTGGCACTTGTGGGGCAGGAGGTGGATGATGTGGGGCAGGAGGCTGTCTTTGTGGGGTTAGAGGTGGCACTTGTGGGGCAGGAAGTTGATGATGTGGGGCAGGAGCTGGCATTTGTGAAGCATGAGCTGGCACTTGTGAAGCAGGAATTGGCACTTTTGGGGCAGGAGGTGGAACTTGTGGGGTGGGGGGTGGAATTTGTAAGGCGGGAAGTGGCACTTGTGGGGCAGAAATTGGCACTTATGGGGCAGGAGGTGGCACTTGTGGGGCGGGAGGTGGGACTTGTGGGGCCAGAGGTTGAGGTTGTGGTTCGGGAGGTGGCACTTGTGGAGCAGGAGCCTACACTTGTGGGGCAGAATGTGGCACTTGTAAGGCAGGACGTTGAAATTGTGGAGCAGGTTGTGGCACTTGTGGGGCAGGAGGTGGAAATTGTGGGGCAGGAGGTGGTAATGGTGGGGCAGGAGGTCGCACTTGTGGGCCAGGAGTTGGAAGTTGTGGGGCGGGATGTGGAAGTTGTAGGGCGGGAGGTGGCAATTGTGGGGCGGGAGTTGGAAGTTGAGTGACGGGAGGTGGCACTTGTGGGGCAGGTTGTGGAAGTTGTGGGGCGGGAGGTTGCACTTGTGAGACAGGAGGTGGCACTTGTGGGGCGGGAGGTGGAAGTTGTGAGGCAGGAGGTGGCATTTGGGCAGATTGTGTCACTCGTGGGCAGGGAGGTTGCACTTGTGGGGCAGGAGGTGAAAGTTGTGGGGCAGGAGGTGGCATTTGTAAGGCGGGAAGTGGCACTTGTGGGGCAGAAATTGGCACTTATGGGGCAGGAGGTGGCACTGATGGGGCAGGAAATTGAGCTTTTGGGGCAGGAGATGGCACTTGTGGGGCGTAAGGTGGAACTTATGGGGCAGGAGGTGGAACTTGTGGAGCAGGAGGTGGTACTTGTGGGGCGGGAGGTTGGAGTTGTTGGGCAGGAGGTGGCATTTTGAGGCAGAAGGTGGCATTTGTGTGGCAGGAGGTGGCAGTTGTGGGGCACGAGTTGGAAATTGTTGGGCAGGAGGTGGAAGTTTTGGGGCAGGGTTTGGCAGTTGTAGGGCGGGAGGTGGCACTTGTGGGGCGGGAGGTGGCACTTCTGGGGCAGGAAATGGAGCTTTTAGGGCAGGAGGTGGAACTTGTGGGGCGGGAGGTGGAACTTGTGCAGAAGGAGGTGGTACTTGTTTGGTGGAAATTGGAAATTGTTGGGAGGGAAGAGGTACTTGTGGGGCAGGAAGTGGCTCTTGTCGGGCAGGAGCTGGCACTTGTGGGTCAGGAGGTGGCACTTGTGGGTCAGGAGGAGGAAGTTGGTCAGTCAGTGACACTTGTGGGGCAGGAGGTGGATTATTTGGGGGGGAGGAGGCAGTGGTGTGGAATAATGTGGCACTTGTGGGGCATGAACTGGCACTTGTGGGGCAGGAATTGGCACTTGTGGGGCAGGTGGTGGCACTTGTTGGGTGGGAGGTGGACGATGTGGGGCAGGAGGTGGCACTTGTGGAGCAGGAGGTGGAAGTTGCATTGCAGGATTTGGCATTTGTGGGTTGGGAGTTGGCACTTGTGGGGCATGAGGTGGAATTTGTGGGATGGTAGGTGGAACATGTGGGGCAGGAGCTGGCACTTGTGGGGCAGGATGTGGCACACGTTGCCAGGAGTCGGCACTTGTGTGGCGGGATGTTGAAGTTGTGGGGCGGGAGGTGGCACTTGTGGAACAGGTATTGTCACTTTTGGGGCAGGAGGTGGCACCTGTGGGGTAAGAGGTGGCACCTGTGGGGCATGAGCTGGCACTTGTGGGGCAGGAAGTTGATGATGTGGGGCATGAGCTGGCATTTGTGAAGCATGAGCTGGCACTTGTGAAGCAGGAATTGGCACTTTTGGGGCAGGAGGTGGAACTTGTGGGGTGGGAGGTGGAATTTGTGGGGTGGGAGGTGAAACTTGTAAGGCAGGAGTTGGCACATGTGGGGGGGGAAATGGCACTTGTGGGGCAGGAATTGGCACTTGTTGTGCAGGAGGTGGCACTTATGGGTTTGGAGGTGGATGATGTGGGGCAGGAGGTGACACATGTGGGGCAGGAGATGGCACTTCTGGGGCAGGAGGTGGAAGTTGTGGGGCAGGATTTGGTACTTGTGGGGTGGGAGGTTGCACTTGTGGGGCT
The DNA here is from genome assembly GCF_054131305.1 of Coturnix japonica. Lineage (NCBI taxonomy): Eukaryota > Metazoa > Chordata > Aves > Galliformes > Phasianidae > Coturnix > Coturnix japonica. The sequence continues at coordinate 208,633 of NC_140697.1, forward strand.
GGAGTTGGCACTTGTGGGGCGGGAGGTGGCACTAGTGGGGCAGGAGGTGGCACTTGTGGGGAGCGATGTGGCACTTGTGGGCGGGAGGTGGAATTTGTGGAGAGGGAGGTGGCACTTATGGGGCGGGAGCTGGAACTTGTGGGGTGAGAGGTGGCACATGTGGAGCAGGAGCTGGAACTTTCAGGGCATGAGCTGGCACTTGCACGGCAGGAGGTGGCACTTGTGGGTCGGGAGGTGGCACTTGTGGGGCAGGAGGTGGCACTTGTGGGATGGTAGGTGGAACTTGTGGGGCAAGACTTGGAACTTGTGGTGCAGGAGATATCACACGTTGGGCAGGAGTTGGCACTTCCTCAAAGAAACCCATAGCGACCCCATAGTCACCCATAGCGCCCCATAGGAACACAAAGATACCCCATGGAGCCCCATAGACACCCCATAGTGACCCATAGGGGCCCAAAGAGAACCCATAGCACCCCATAGCTACTCCATAGTGCCCCATAGCAGCCCATGGAGCCTCATAGACACTCCATTGTGCCCCACAGCACCCCATTGCACCCCATAGGGACCCATAGACACAGCATACTGCTCCATAGAGCCCCATAGACACCCCATAGTTCCCCACAGCACCCCATAGCAGCCCACAGTGCCCCATAGACACCACATAAGGCCCTACAGCCACACCATAGAGCCCAATTGAACCACATAGACACCCCATATCGCCCCATAGTGCCTGTAGACACCCCATAGAGCCCCATAGAGACCCACTGAACCCCATACAGACCCCATGCAGACCCCATAGAGCCCCACAGACAACCCATAGATCCCCAAAGACACCCCAGAGACTCCCCATAGAGCCCCATAGGGACCCCATAGCGCCCCATAGAGACCCCATTCTTCCGCATAGAGCCCCATAGCAAACCATAGCACCCCATAGTCACCCATAGCGCCCCATAGGAACCCAAGGATACCCCAAAGCACCCCATAGCCACCCTACAGCACCGCATAGCCACCCCATAGAGCCCCATAGACACCACATAGTGACACATAGAGCCCCATAGGGGCACAAAGAGACCCCAAATCATCCCATAGCTACTCCACAGTGCCCCATAGCAGCCCATGGAGCCTCATAGACACTCCCTTGTGCCCCACAGCGCCCCATTGCACCACATAGGGACCCATAGACACCCTATACTGCTCCATAGAGCCCCATAGCACCCCATAGTGCCTCACAGCACCCCATAGCACAACATAGTGCCACATAGACACCACATAAGGACATATAGCCGCACCATAGAGCCCCATAGACATCCCATAGAGCCCCGTAGGCAACCCATTGTGCCCCATAGAGCTCCCATAGCCACCCATGGAAACTCATTTTGCCACATAGACACACCATAGCGTTCCATAGACACCCCATAGAAACCTCAGAACGCCCCATAGAACCCCTTAGAGCTCCATAGGCACCCCATAGAGCCCCATAGAGAACCCATAGAGGCACATAGCAACCCATAGGGGGGACATTGGGACACATATGGACACATAGTGACCCATTGGGAGACACTGGGACCCATAAGGTGACACTGGGACACATAGGGACACCATGGATTACAGTGGGGGACAGTGATACCCGTAGAGACACATAGAGACTCTGCTGAGACCCATAAGAGACCCCATAGAGGCACATAGGGAGCACACTGAAACACATAGATACCCATAGGAGGACATTTAAGCCCATAGATACAAATAAGAGACCCCATAGAGGCACATAGCTACCCATAGGGGGGATATTAGGACACATAGGGACACATAGTGACCCATAGGGAGACACTGGGACCCATAGGGGGACATTGGGACAAATAGGGATCCCATGGATTACAGTGGGGGACAGTGAGACCCATAGAGACACATAGGGACATTTCTGAGACCCATAGAGACCCCATAGAGGCACATCGGGACCACATTGAAACCCATAGATGCACATAGGAAGACATTTGGGCCCAGAGATACCCATAAGAGACCACATAGAGACCCCATAGAGGTACATAGCAACCCATAGTGTGGATATTGGGACCAATAGGGGGACCCCATGGATTACAGTGGGGAACAGTGAGACCCGTAGAGACACATAGGGGCTCCACTGATACCCATAAGAGACCCCATAGAGGCACATAGGGACCTCATTGAAACCCATAGCTACCCATAGGAAGACATTTGGGCCCAGAGATACCAATAAGAGTCCCCATAGAAACCCCAAAGGGGGCCATTGGGACACATAGGGGGGACATTCGGCACTTAGGAACACATAGTGACCCATAGGGAGACACTGGGACCCATAGGGGCTGTATGGGAGATTGGTAATCACAGCCTGAACCTCTGATTAATCAGCTGAGGCAAGTGTGGGGTCAGCTGCGGGAGCACAGGTGAGAGTAATGGAGCTGTGCTCCCGGGAGGGCTGGAGCTCGACTCCACCTCCTCTGAGACCTCATTTAAGGGCTGACCCTCACTCGAGCCGCTTTCCATTATCTTTCCGAGCTCCCTGTTACCGGGTGAGGTCCCAGAAGACTGGAGGCTTGCCAACGTGACTCCCATTTCCAAGCAAGGTTGTCAGGAGGATCCGGGCAACTCCAGGCCTGTTAGCCTGACCTCGGTGCCAGGGAAGGGAATGGAACGAATTGTCTTGAGGGAGATGACAGATGCGGCAGGTGTGGGATGAGCAGGAGATCAGACCTAGCCAGCATGGGTTCGTGAAGGGCAGCTCCTGCTTGACCAATCTGATCTCCTTCTACGATCCTGTGACCCATCTGATGGATGAAGGAAAGAAAGAAAGGCTGTTGATGTGCTCTACTTGGACTTCAGCAAAGCCTTCACAACTGTCTCCCATGCTATTCTCCTACAAAAGCTGGCAGCCCTTTTCCAACCTTGAGAATTCTGTGATTCTGTGAGGCAGCATCTCTTGGACATCGCTCTGCAGTGAAGACCGCCCCAGCTTCCTCAGCGAAGGCATCACCACTGGTGAGTTTCTCTCTCGCTTAGAACCTCTGTACATTTGTTACCATCTTTGTTACCATCTGTATAGTTACCACCTAGACAGGGGGACATAGAGAGACACTGGGACCCCTAGGGACCCATAGAGATCCAGAGGAAGACATTGGGACCCATAGAGAGACACTGGGACCCATAGGGACACATAGAGACCCATAGACAGTCATTGGGAGCCATAAGGATAAATTGAGACCCATAGAGACCCCATTGAGACCCATAGTGCCTCAAAGAAACCCATAGCGACCCCATAGTCACCCATAGCGCCCCATAGGAACACAAAGATACCCCATAGAGCCCCATAGTGACCCATAGGGGCCCAAAGAGACCCCATAGCACCCCATAGCTACTCCATAGTGCCCCATAGCAGCCCATGGAGCCTCATAGACACTCCATTGTGCCCCACAGCACCCCATTGCACCCCATAGGGACCCATAGACACAGCATACTGCTCCATAGAGCCCCATAGACACCCCATAGTTCCCCACAGCACCCCATAGCAGCCCACAGTGCCCCATAGACACCACATAAGGCCCTACAGCCACACCATAGAGCCCAATTGAACCAAATAGACACCCCATATCGCCCCATAGTGCCTGTAGACACCCCATAGAGCCCCATAGAAACTCACTGAACCCCATACAGACCCCATGCAGACCCCATAGAGCCCCACAGACAACCCATAGATCCCCAAAGACACCCCATAGACTCCCCATAGAGCCCCATAGGGACCTCATAGCGCCCCATAGAAACCCCATTCTTCCGCATAGAGCCCCATAGCAAACCATAGCACCCCATAGTCACCCATAGCGCCCCATAGGAACCCAAGGATACCCCAAAGCACCCCATAGCCACCCTACAGCACCGCATAGCCACCCCATAGAGCCCCATAGACACCACATAGTGACCCATAGGGGCCCAAAGAGACCCCATAGCACCCCATAGCTACTCCATAGTGCCTCATAGCAGCCCATGGAGCCTCATAGACACTCTCTTGTGCCCCACAGCGCCCCATTGCACCCCATAGAGACCCATAGACACCCTATACTGCTCCATAGAGCCCCATAGCACCCCATAGTGCCTCACAGCACCCCATAGCACAACATAGTGCCACATAGACACCACATAAGGATATATAGCCGCGCCATAGAGCCCCACAGACATCCCATAGAGCCCCGTAGGCAACCCATTGTGCCCCATAGAGCTCCCATAGCCACCCATAGAAACTAATTTACCAAATAGATACACCATAGCGTTCCATAGACACCCCATAGAAACCTCAGAACGCCCCATAGAGCTCCATAGGCACCCCATAGAGCCCCATAGAGAACCCATAGAGGCACATAGCAACCCATAGGGGGGACATTGGGACACATAGGGACACATAGTGACCCATAGGGTGACATTTGGACACATAGGGACACCATGGATTACATGGTTGATACAACCCATGTTGTATGTTTTCATGTTTATCAACATGGTTGATGTGGGTCAGATCTATGGGGCAGGAGCTGCTGTGGGGCACATGTGGGTCAGATCTATTGGGCCGGAGGTGCTGTGGGGCTGATGTAGGAAAGATCTATGGGGCAGGAGATGCTTTGGGGCAGATGTGGGTCAGGTCTATTGGGCTGGAGCTGCTGTGGGGCACTTGTGGGTCAGATCTATGAGGCAGGGGCTGCTGTGGGTCAGATCTATGGGGCAGGAACAAATGTGGGCCTGATGTTGGTCAGATTTATGGAGCAGGAGCTGCTGTGTTGCAGATGTGGGTCAGATCTATGTTGCAGGAGCTGATGTGGGGCAGATGTAGGGCATATCTATGGGGAGGAGCTGCTGTGGTGCAGATGTGGGTCACATCTATGGGGCGGGAGATGCTGTGTGGCTGATGTGGGTCAAATCTATGGGGCAGGAGCTGCTTTGGGGCTGATGGTGGTTAGATCTATGGGGCAGGAGCTGCTGTGAGGCGCATGTGGGTCAGACCTATGGGGCAGGAGCTGCTGTGGGGCGCATGTGGGTCAGATCTATGGGGCAGGAGTTGCTGTTGGGCAGATGTGGGACATAACTATGGGGCAAAATCTGCTGTGGGGCTGATGTGGGTAAGATCTATGAGACAGGAGCTGCTGTGGTTCAGATCTATGGGGCAGAAGCAGCTCTGGGGCACATGTGGGTCAGATCTATGTGTTAGGAGCTGCTGTGGGGCACATGTGGGTCAGATCTATGGGGCAGGAGATGCTGTGGGGCTGATGTGGATCAGATCTATGGGGCAGGAGCTGCTGTGGGGCAGATGTGGGTCAGATCTATGGGGCAAAGGCTGCTGTGGGGCTGATGTTGGTCAGATCTTTGGGGCAAAATCTGCTGTGGGGCAGATTTGGGTCAGATCTATGGGGCAGGAGCTGCTGTGGGGCTGATGTGGGTCAGATCTATGGGGCAGGAGCTGCTGTGGGGCAGATGTGGGTCAGATCTATGGGGCAGGAGATGCTGTGGAGCAGATGTGGGTCAGATCTATAAATCGGGAGCTGCTGTGGCTGATGTGGGCCAGTTCTATGGGGCAGGAGATGCTGTGAGTAAGATGTATGAGGCAGGAGATGCTGTGGAGCAAATGTGGGTCAGATCTATGGGGCAGGAGCTGCTGTGGGGCAGATGTGGGTCAGATCTATGGGGTAGGAGCTGCTGTGGGGCTGATGTGGGTCAGATCTATGGGCAGGAGCTGATGTAGGGAAGATTTGGGTCTGATCTATGGGGCAGGAACTGCTGTGGTTCAGATCTATGGGGCAGGAGCAGCTGTGAGGCACATGTGGGTCAGATCTATGGGTTAGGTGCTGCTTTGGGGAAAATGTGGGTCAGATCTATGGGGCAGGAGATGCTCTGGGTCTGATGTGGGTCAGATCTATGGGGCAGGAGATGCTGTGAGTCAGATCTATGAGGCAGGAGCTGCTGTGGGGCTGATGTGTGTCAGGTCTATGGGGCAGGAGATGCTGTGTGGCTGATGCGGGTCAGATCTATGGGCAGGAGCTGCAGTGGAGATGATGTAGGTCAGATCTGTGGTGTAGGAGCAGCAGTGGGGCAGATGTGTGTCAGATCTTTTGGGAGGATCTGCTGTGGGTCTGATGTGGGTCAGATCTATGGGGCAGGAGCTGTTGTGGCGCAGATGTGGGTCAGATCTATGTTGCAGGAGCTGATGTGGGGCAGATGTAGGGCATATCTATGGGGAGGAGCTGCTGTGGTGCAGATGTGGGTCACATCTATGGGGCGGGAGATGCTGTGTGGCTGATGTGGGTCAAATCTATGGGGCAGGAGCTGCTTTGGGGCTGATGGTGGTTAGATCTATGGGGCAGGAGCTGCTGTGAGGCGCATGTGGGTCAGACCTATGGGGCAGGAGCTGCTGTGGGGCGCATGTGGGTCAGATCTATGGGGCAGGAGTTGCTGTTGGGCAGATGTGGGACATAACTATGGGGCAAAATCTGCTGTGGGGCTGATGTGGGTAAGATCTATGAGACAGGAGCTGCTGTGGTTCAGATCTATGGGGCAGAAGCAGCTCTGGGGCACATGTGGGTCAGATCTATGTGTTAGGAGCTGCTGTGGGGCATATGTGGGTCAGATCTATGGGGCAGGAGCTGCTGTCGAGATGATGTGGGTCAGATCTTTGGGTAGGAGCTGCTGAGGGTCAGATCTGGGTAAGATGTGTGGGGCAGGAGCTGCTGTGGGTCAGATGTGGGTCAGATCTATGGGGCAGGAGCTGCTGTGGGGCAGATGTGGGTCAGATCTATGGGGCAGGAGCTGCTGTGGGGCAGATGTGGGTCAGATCTATGGGGCAGGAGCTGCTGTGGGGCAGATGTGGGCCAGATCTATGGGGCAGGAGATGCTGTGGGGCAGATGTGGGTCAGATCTATGGGGCAAAGGCTGCTGTGTGGCAGATGTGGGTCAGATCTATGGGGCAGGAGCTGCTGTGGGTCAGATGTGGGTCAGATCTATAGGTCAGGAGCTGCTGTGGCTGATGTGGGCCAGTTCTATGGGGCAGGAGATGCTGTGAGTCAGATGTATGAGGCAGGAGCTTCTGTGGGGCAGATGGGGGTCAGATCTATGGGGCAGGAGATGCTGTGGAGCAGATGTGGGTCAGATCTATGGGGCAGGAGCTGCTGTGGCTGATGTGGGCCAGTTCTATGGGGCAGGAGATGCTGTGAGTCAGATGTATGAGGCAGGAGCTGCTGTGGGGCAGATGGGGGTCAGATCTATGGGGCAGGAGATGCTGTGGAGCAGATGTGGGTCAGATCTATGGGGCAGGAGCTGCTGTGGGGCTGATGTTGGTCAGATCTATGGGGCATGGGCTGCTGTGGGTCAGATCTACGGGACTGGAGCTGCAGTGGAGCACATGTGGGTCAGATCTATGGGGTAGAAGCTGTTGTGGGGCTGATGTGGGTCAGATCTATAGGTCAGGAGCTGATGTGGCTGATGTGGGCCAGTTCTATGGGGCAGGAGATGCTTTGAGTAAGATCTATAAGGCAGGAGCTGCTGTGGGGCTGACTTGGGTCAGATCTATGGGGCAGGAGCTGCTTTGGGGCTGATGGTGGTTAGATTTTTATGGCAGGAGCTGCTGTGGGGCACATGTGGGTCAGATCTATGGGGCAGGAGATGCTGTGGGGCTGATTTGGGTCAGATCTATGTGGCAGGAGATGCTGTGGGTCAGATCTATGGGGCAGGAGCTGCTGTGGGCACATGTGGGTCCGATCTATGGGGCAGGAGTTGCTGTTGGGCAGATGTGGGGCATAACTATGGGGCAAAATCTGCTGTGGGGCTGATGTGGGTAAGATCTATGAGACAGGAGTTGCTGTGGTTCAGATCTATGGGGCAGGAGCTGCTGTGGGGCACATGTGGGTCAGATCTATGTGTTAGGAGCTGCTGTGGGGCACATGTGGGTCAGATCTATGGGGCAGGAGATGCTGTGGGGCTGATGTGGGTCAGATCTATGGGGCAGGAGCTGCTGTGGGGCAGATGTGGGTCAGATCTATGGGGCAGGAGATGCTGTGAGTCAGATGTATGAGGCAGGAGCTGCTGTGGGGCAGATGGGGGTCAGATCTATGGGGCAGGAGATGCTGTGGAGGAGATGTGGGTCAGATCTATGGGGCAGGAGCTGCTGTGGGGCTGATGTTGGTCAGATCTATGGGCAGGAGCTGCTGTGGGTCAGATCTACGGGACTGGAGCTGCAGTGGAGCACATGTGGGTCAGATCTATGGGGTAGAAGCTGCTTTGGGGCTGATGGTGGTTAGATCTATAAGGCAGGAGCTGCTGTGGGGCTGACTTGGGTCAGATCTATGGGGCAGGAGATGCTGTGGGGCTGATTTGGGTCAGATCTATGTGGCAGGAGATGCTGTGGGCACATGTGGGTCCGATCTATGGGGCAGGAGTTGCTGTTGGGCAGATGTGGGGCATAACTATGGGGCAAAATCTGCTGTGGGGCTGATGTGGGTAAGATCTATGAGACAGGAGCTGCTGTGGTTCAGATCTATGGGGCAGGAGCTGCTGTGGGGCACATGTGGGTCAGATCTATGTGTTAGGAGCTGCTGTGGGGCACATGTGGGTCAGATCTATGGGGCAGGAGATGCTGTGGGGCTGATGTGGGTCAGATCTATGGTGCAAAGGCTGCTGTGTGGCAGATGTGGGTCAGATCTATGGGTCAGGAGCTGCTGTGGGTCAGATGTGGGTCAGATCTATAGGTCAGGAGCTGCTGTGGCTGATGTGGGCCAGTTCTATGGGGCAGGAGATGCTGTGAGTCAGATCTATGGGGCAGGAGCTGCTGTGTGGTAGATGTGGGTCAGATCTATGGGGCAGGAGATGCTGTGGAGCAGATGTGGGTCAGATCTATGGGGCAGGAGCTGCTGTGGGGCAGATGTGGGTCAGATCTATGGGCAGGAGCTTCTGTGCTGCACATGTTGGTAGGGTCTATGGGGCAGGAGCTGCTGTGGGGCAGATGTGGGTCAGATCTATGGGGCAGGAGCTGCTGTGGGGCTGATGTTGGTCAGATCTTTGGGGCAGCAGCTGCTGTGGAGCAGATCTGGGTAAGATCTATGTCGCAGGAGCTGCTGTGGGGCAGACGTGGCACATATCTATGGGGCAAAATCTGCTGTGCGGCTGATGTGGGTCAGATCTATGGGGCAGGATCTCCTGTGGGGCTGATGTGGGTCAAATCAATGGGGCAGAGCTGCTCTGGGGCACATGCGGGTCAGATCTATGGAGCAGGAGCTGCTGTGGGGCAGATTTGAATCAGATCTATAGGGCAGGAGCTGCTGTGGGTCAGATCTATGGGCAGGAGCTGCTGTGGGGCACATGTGAGTTAGATCTATGGGGCAGGAGATGGTGTGGGGCAGATTTGGGTCAGATGTATGGGTCAGGAGCTGCTGTGTTGCTGATGAGGGTCAGATCTATGGGGCATGGGCTGCTGTGGTTCAGATCTACGGGACTGGAGCTGCAGTGGAGCACATGTGGGTCAGATCTATGGGGTAGAAGCTGTTGTGGGGCTGATGGTGGTTAGATCTATAAGGCAGGAGCTGCTGTGGGGCTGACTTGGGTCAGATCTATGGGGCAGGAGCTGCTTTGGGGCTGATGGTGGTTAGATCTATATGGCAGGAGCTGCTGTGGGGCACATGTGGGTCAGACCTATGGGGCAGGAGCTGCAGAGGGGATGATGTAGGTCAGATCTATGGGGCAGGAGTTGCTGTGGGGAATATGAGGGACATATCTATGGTGCAAAATCTGCTGTTGGACTGATGTGAGTCAGATCTATGAGTTTGGAGCTGCTGTGGGGCACATGTGGGTCAGGTCTATGGGGCAGGAGCTGCTGTGGGGCTGATGTGGGTCAGATCTATGGGCAGGAGTTGCTGTTGGGCAGATGTGGGGCATAACTATGGGGCAAAATCTGCTGTGGGGCTGATGTGGGTAAGATCTATGAGACAGGAGCTGCTGTGGTTCAGATCTATGGGGCAGGAGCAGCTCTGGGGCACATGTGGGTCAGATCTATGTGTTAGGAGCTGCTGTGGGGCACATGTGGGTCAGATCTATGGGGCAGGAGCTGCTGTGGGGCTGATGTGGGTCAGATCTATAGGTCAGGAGCTGCTGTGGCTGATGTGGGCCAGTTCTATGGGGCAGGAGATGCTGTGAGTAAGATCTATGAGGCAGGAGCTGCTGTGGGGCAGATGGGGTTCAGATCTATGGGGCAGGAGATGCTGTGGAGCAGATGTGGGTCAGATTTATGGGGCAGGAGCTGCTGTGGCGCACATGTGGGTCAGATCTATGGGGCAGGAGATGCTGTGGAGCAGATGTGGGTCAGATCTATAGGTCAGGAGCTGCTGTGGCTGATGTGGGCCAGTTCTATGGGGCAGGAGATGCTGTGAGTCAGATGTATGAGGCAGGAGCTGCTGTGGCGCAGATGGGGGTCAGATCTATGGGGCAGGAGATGCTGTGGGGCAGATGTGGGTTATATCTATGGGCAGGAGCTGCTGTGCTGCACATGTTGGTAGGGTCTATGGGGCAGGAGCTGCTGTGGGGCAGATGTGGGTCAGATCTATAGGTCAGGACCTGCTGTGCTGCACATGTTGGTAGGGTCTATGGGGTAGGAGCTGCTGTGGGTCAGATGTGGGTCAGATCTATAGGGCAGGATATGCCGTGGGGCAGATGTGGATCAGATGTATGGGGCAGGAGATGCTGTGGGGCTGATGTGGGTCAGATCTATGGGGCAGGAGCTGCTGTGGGGCAGATGTGGGTTAGATCTATGAGACAGGAGCTGCTGTGGTTCAGATCTATGGGGCAGGAGCAGCTCTGGGGCACATGTGGGTCAGATCTATGGGGCAGGAGCTGCTGTCGAGATGATGTGGGTCAGATCTTTGGGTAGGAGCTGCTGTGGGGCAGATCTGGGTAAGATGTATGGGGCAGGAGCTGCTGTGGGTCAGATGTGGGTCAGATCTATGGGGCAGGAGCTGCTGTGGGGCAGATGTGGGTCAGATCTATAGGTCAGGAGCTGCTGTGGCTGATGTGGGCCAGTTCTATGGGGCAGGAGATGCTGTGAGTCAGATGTATGCGGCAGGAGCTGCTGTGGGGCAGATGGGGGTCAGATCTATGGGGCAGGAGATGCTGTGGGGCAGATGTGGGTCAGATCTATGGGGCAGGAGATGCTGTGGGGCAGATGTGGGTCAGATCTATGGGGCAGGAGCTGCTGTGGGGCAGATGTGGGTCAGATCTATGGGCAGGAGCTGCTGTGCTGCACATGTTGGTAGGGTCTATGGGGCAGGAGCTGCTGTGGGGCAGATGTGGGTCAGATCTATAGGTCAGGACCTGCTGTGCTGCACATGTTGGTAGGGTCTATGGGGTAGGAGCTGCTGTGGGTCAGATGTGGGTCAGATCTATGGGGCAGGATATGCCGTGGGGCAGATGTGGGTCAGATGTATGGGGCAGGAGATGCTGTGGGGCAGATGTGGGTCAGATCTATGGGGCAGGAGCTGCTGTGGGTCAGATGTGGGTCAGATCTATAGGTCAGGAGCTGCTGTGGCTGATGTGGGCCAGTTCTATGGGGCAGGAGATGCTGTGAGTCAGATGTATGAGGCAGGAGCTGCTGTGGGGCAGATGGGGGTCAGATCTATGGGGCAGGAGATGCTGTGGGGCAGATGTGGGTTAGATCTATGGGCAGGAGCTGCTGTGCTGCACATGTTGGTAGGGTCTATGGGGCAGGAGCTGCTGTGGGGCTGATGTGGGTCAGATGTATGAGGCAGGAGCAGCTGTGGGGCTGATGTTGGTCAGATCTTTGGGGCACCAGCTGCTGTGGAGCAGATCTGGGTAAGATCTATGTCGCAGGAGCTGCTGTGGGGCAGATGTGGGTCAGATCTATGGGCAGGAGCTGCTGTGGTTCAGATCTATGGGGCAGGAGCAGCTCTGGGGCACATGTGGGTCAGATCTATGGGGCAGGAGCTGCTGTGGAGCAGATGTGGGTCAGATCTATAGGTCAGGAGCTGCTGTGGCTGATGTGGGCCAGTTCTATGGGGCAGGAGATGCTGTGAGTAAGATCTATGAGGCAGGAGCTGCTGTGGGGCAGATGGGGTTCAGATCTATGGGGCAGGAGATGCTGTGGAGCAGATGTGGGTCAGATCTATGGGGCCGGAGCTGCTGTGGGGCAGATGTGGGTTAGATCTATATGGCAGGAGCTGCTGTGGGGCACATGTGGGTCAGATCTATGGGGCAGGAGATGCTGTGGGGCTGATGGTGGTTAGATCTATATGGCAGGAGCTGCTGTGGGGCACATGTGGGTCAGATCTATGGGGCAGGAGATGCTGTGGGTCAGATCTATGGGGCAGGAGCTGCTGTGGGCACATGTGGGTCAGATCTATGGGGCAGGAGTTGCTGTTGGGCAGATGTGGGGCATAACTATGGGGCAAAATCTGCTGTGGGGCTGATGTGGGTAAGATCTATGAGACAGGAGCTGCTGTGCTTCAGATCTATGGGGCAGGAGCAGCTCTGGGGCACATGTGGGTCAGATCTATGTGTTAGGAGCTGCTGTGGGGCACATGTGGATCAGATCTATGGGGCAGGAGATGCTGTGGGTCAGATGTGGGTCAGATCTATGGGGCAGGAGCTGCTGTGGAGCAGATATGGGTCAGATTTATGGGGCAGGAGCTGCTGTGGCGCACATGTGGGTCAGATCTCTGGGGCAGGAGATGCTGTGGAGCAGATGTGGGTCAGATCTATGAGGCAGGAGCTGCTGTGGGGCAGATGGGGGTCAGATCTATGGGGCAGGAGATGCTGTGGAGCAGATGTGGGTCAGATCTATGGGGCAGGAGGTGCTGTGGAGCAGATGTAGGTCAGATCTATGGGGCAGGAGCTGCTGTGGGGCAGATGTGGGTTATATCTATGGGCAGGAGCTGCTGTGCTGCACATGTTGGTAGGGTCTATGGGGCAGGATCTGCTGTGGGGCAGATGTGGGTCAGGTCTATGGGGCAGGAGCTGCTGTGGGGCTGATGTTGGTCAGATCTTTGGGGCAGCAGCTGCTGTGGAGCAGATCTGGGTAAGATCTATGTCGCAGGAGCTGCTGTGGGGCAGACGTGGCACATATCTATGGGGCAAAATCTGCTGTGGGGCTGATGTGGGTCAGATCTATTGGGCAGGAGCTGCTGTGGGGCAGATGTGGGTTAGATCTATGAGACAGGAGCTGCTGTGGTTCAGATCTATGGGGCAGGAGCAGCTCTGGGGCACATGTGGGTCAGATCTATGGGGCAGGAGCTGCTGTCGAGATGATGTGGGTCAGATCTTTGGGTAGGAGCTGCTGTGGGGCAGATCTGGGTAAGATGTATGGGGCAGGAGCTGCTGTGGGTCAGATGTGGGTCAGATCTATGGGGCAGGAGCTGCTGTGGGGCAGATGTGGGTCAGATCTATAGGTCAGGAGCTGCTGTGGCTGATGTGGGCCAGTTCTATGGGGCAGGAGATGCTGTGAGTCAGATGTATGAGGCAGGAGCTGCTGTGGGGCAGATGGGGGTCAGATCTATGGGGCAGGAGATGCTGTGGAGCAGATGTGGGTCAGATCTATGGGGCAGGAGCTGCTGTGGCTGATGTGGGCCAGTTCTATGGGGCAGGAGATGCTGTGAGTCAGATGTATGAGGCAGGAGCTGCTGTGGGGCAGATGGGGGTCAGATCTATGGGGCAGGAGATGCTGTGGGGAGATGTGGGTCAGATCTATGGGGCAGGAGATGCTGTGGGGCAGATGTGGGTCAGATCTATGGGGCAGGAGCTGCTGTGTGGCAGATGTGGGTCAGATCTATGGGGCAGGAGCTGCTGTGGGGCAGATGTGGGTCAGATCTATGGGCAGGAGCTGCTGTGCTGCACATTTTGGTAGGGTCTATGGGGCAGGAGCTGCTGTGGGGCAGATGTGGGTCAGATCTATAGGTCAGGAGCTGCTGTGCTGCACATGTTGGTAGGGTCTATGGGGTAGGAGCTGCTGTGGGTCAGATTTGGGTCAGATCTATGGGGCAGGATATGCCGTGGGGCAGATGTGGGTCAGATGTATGGGGCAGGAGATGCTGTGGGGCAGATGTGGGTCAGATCTATGGGGTAAAGGCTGCTGTGGGTCAGATGTGGGTCAGATCTATAGGTCAGGAGCTGCTGTGGCTGATGTGGGCCAGTTCTATGGGGCAGGAGATGCTGTGAGTCAGATGTATGAGGCAGGAGCTGCTGTGGGGCAGATGTGGGTCAGATCTATGGGCAGGAGCTGCTGTGGTTCAGATCTATGGGGCAGGAGCAGCTCTGGGGCACATGTGGGTCAGATCTATGTGTTAGGAGCTGCTGTGGGGCACATGTGGGTCAGATCTATGGGGCAGGAGCTGCTGTGGGGAACATGTGGGTCAGATCTATGGGGCAGGAGCTGCTGTGGAGCAGATGTGGGTCAGATCTATAGGTCAGGAGCTGCTGTGGCTGATGTGGGCCAGTTCTATGGGGCAGGAGATGCTGTAAGATCTATGAGGCAGGAGCTGCTGTGGGGCAGATGGGGTTCAGATCTATGGGGCAGGAGATGCTGTGGAGCAGATGTGGGTCAGATCTATGGGGCAGGAGCTGCTGTGGGGCAGATGTGGGTTAGATCTATTGGCAGGAGCTGCTGTGCTGCACATGTTGGTAGGGTCTATGGGGCAGGAGCTGCTGTGGGGCAGATGTGGGTCAGATCTATGGGGCAGGAGCTGCTGTGGGTCAGATGTGGGTCAGATCTATGGGGCAGGAGCTGCTGTGGGGCAGATGTGGGTCAGATCTATAGGTCAGGAGCTGCTGTGGCTGATGTGGGCCATTTCTATTGGGCAGGAGATGCTGTGAGTCAGATGTATGAGGCAGGAGCTGCTGTGGGGCAGATGGGGGTCAGATCTATGGGGCAGGAGATGCTGTGGGGCAGATGTGGGTCAGATCTATGGGGCAGGAGATGCTGTGGGGCAGATGTGGGTCAGATCTATGGGGTAAAGGCTGCGGTGTGGCAGATGTGGGTCAGATCTATGGGGCAGGAGCTGCTGTGGGGCAGATGTGGGTCAGATCTATGGGGCAGGAGCTGCTGTGGGGCAGATGTGGGTCAGATCTATGGGCAGGAGCTGCTGTGCTGCACATGTTGGTAGGGTCTATGGGGTAGGAGCTGCTGTGGGTCAGATGTGGGTCAGATCTATGGGGCAGGATATGCCGTGGGGCAGATGTGGGTCAGATGTATCGGGCAGGAGATGCTGTGGGGCAGATGTGGGTTAGATCTATGAGACAGGAGCTGCTGTGCTGCACATGTTGGTAGGGTCTATGGGGCAGGAGCTGCTGTGCTGCAGATGTGGGTCAGATCTATGGGGCAGGAGCTGCTGTGGGGCTGATGTGGGTCAGATCTTTGGGGCAGGAGCTGCTGTGGAGCAGATCTGGGTAAGATCTATATCGCAGGAGCTGCTGTGGGGCAGACGTGGCACATATCTATGGGGCAAAATCTGCTGTGGGGCTGATGTGGGTCAGATCTATGTTGCTAGAGCTGATGTGGGGCAGATGTAGGGCATATCTATGGGGAGGAGCTGCTGTGGTGCAGATGTGGGTCACATCTATGGGGCGGGAGATGCTGTGTGGCTGATGTGGGTCAGATCTATGGGGCAGGAGTTGCTGTTGGGCAGATGTGGGACATAACTATGGGGCAAAATCTGCTGTGGGGCTGATGTGGGTAAGATCTATGAGACAGGAGCTGCTGTGGTTCAGATCTATGGGGCAGGAGCAGCTCTGGGGCACATGTGGGTCAGATCTATGTGTTAGGAGCTGCTGTGGGGCTGATGTGGATCTGATCTATGGGGCAGGAGCTGCTGTGGGGCAGATGTGGGTCAGATCTATGGGGCAAAGGCTGCTGTGGGGCTGATGTTGGTCAGATCTTTGGGGCAAAATCTGCTGTGGGGCAGATCTGGGTAAGATGTATGGGGCAGGAGCTGCTGTGGGTCAGATGTGGGTCAGATCTATGGGGCAGGAGATGCTGTGGAGCAGATGTGGGTCAGATCTATGGGGCAGGAGCTGCTGTGGGGCAGATATGGGTTAGATCTATGGGGCAGGGGATGCTGTGGGGCAGATGTGGGTCAGATCTATGGGGCAAAGGCTGCTGTGTGGCAGATGTGGGTCAGATCTATGGGCCAGGAGATGCTGTGGAGCAGATGTGGGTCAGATCTATAGGTCAGGAGCTGCTGTGGCTGATGTGGGCCAGTTCTATGGGGCAGGAGATGCTGTGAGTCAGATGTATGAGGCAGGAGCTGCTGTGGGGCTGATGTTGGTCAGATCTATGGGCAGGAGCTGCTGTGCTGCACATGTTGGTAGGGTCTATGGGGCAGGAGCTGCTGTGGGGCAGATGTGGGTCAGATCTATGTCGCAGGAGCTGCTGTGGGGCAGACGTGGCACATATCTATGGGGCAAAATCTGCTGTGGGGCTGATGTGGGTCAGATCTATGGGGCAGGAGCTGCTGTGGGTCAGATGTTGGTCAGATCTATAGGTCAGGAGCTGCTGTGGCTGATGTGGGCCAGTTCTATGGGGCAGGAGTTGCTGTCGAGATGATGTGGGTCAGATCTTTGGGTAGGAGCTGCTGTGGGGCAGATATGGGTCAGATCTATGGGGCAGGAGATGCTGTGGGGCAGATGTGGGTCAGATCTATGGGGCAGGAGCTGCTGTGGCTGATGTGGGCCAGTTCTATGGGGCAGGAGATGCTGTGAGTCAGATGTATGAGTCAGGAGCTGCTGTGGGGCAGATGGGGGTCAGATCTATGGGGCAAGAGCTGCTGTGGAGCAGATGTGGGTCAGATCTATGGGCAGGAGCTGCTGTGGGGCAGACGTGGCACATATCTATGGGGCAAAATCTGCTGTGGGGCTGATGTGGGTCAGATCTATGGGGTAGGAGCTGCTGTGGGGCTGATGTGGGTCAGATCTATGTGTAAGGAGCTGCTGTGGGGCACATGTGGGTCAGATCTATGTGGCAGGAGCTGCTGTCGAGATGATGTGGGTCAGATCTATGGGGCAGGAGCTGCTGTGGGTCAGATCTGTGTAAGATGAAAGGGGCAGAAGCTGCTGTGGGGCAGATGTGGGTCAGATCTATGGGGCAGGAGATGCTGTGTTGCAGATGTGGGTCAGATCTATGGGGCAGGAGATGCTGTGAGTCAGATGTATGAGGCAGGAGCTGCTGTGGCTGATGTGGGCCAGTTCTATGGGGCAGGAGATGCTGTGAGTCAGATGTATGAGGCAGGACCTGCTGTGGGTCAGATGGGGGTCAGATCTATGGGGCAGGAGATGCTGTGGAGCAGATGTGGGTCAGATCTATGGGGCAGGAGATGCTGTGGGTCAGATGTGGGTCAGATCTATAGGTCAGGAGCTGCTGTGGCTGATGTGGGCCCGTTCTATGGGGCAGGAGATGCTGTGAGTCAGATGTATGAGGCAGGAGCTGCTGTGGGGCAGATGGGGGTCAGATCTATGGGGCAGGAGCTGCTGTGGGGCAGATCTGTGTAAGATGTAAGGGGCAGGAGCTGCTGTGGGTCAGATGTGGGTCAGATCTATGGAGCAGGAGATGCTGTGGGGCATATGTGGGTCAGATCTATAGGTCAGGAGCTGCTGTGGCTGATGTGGGCCAGTTCTATGGGGCAGGAGATGCTGTGAGTCAGATGTATGAGGCAGGAGCTGCTGTGGGGCAGATGTGGGTCAGATCTATGGGGTAGGAGCTGCTGTGGGGCTGATGTGGGTCAGATCTATGGGCAGGAGCTGATGTAGGGAAGATTTGGGTCTGATCTATGGGGCAGGAACTGCTGTTGTTCAGATCTATGGGGCAGGAGCAGCTGTGAGGCACATGTGGGTCAGATCTATGGTTTAGGTGCTGCTTTGGGGAAAATGTGGGTCAGATCTATGGGGCAGGAGATGCTCTGGGTCTGATGTGGGTCAGATCTATGGGTCAGGAGATGCTGTGAGTCAGCTGTATGAGGCAGGAGCTGCTCTGGGGCTGATGTGGGTCAGATCTATGGGGCAGGAGCTGTTGTGGCGCAGATGTGGGTCAGATCTATGTTGCAGGAGCTGATGTGGGGCAGATGTAGGGCATATCTATGGGGAGGAGCTGCTGTGGTGCAGATGTGGGTCACATCTATGGGGCGGGAGATGCTGTGTGGCTGATGTGGGTCAAATCTATGGGGCAGGAGCTGCTGTTGGGCACATGTGGGACATAACTATGGGGCAAAATCTGCTGTGGGGCTGATGTGGGTAAGATCTATGAGACAGGAGCTGCTGTGGTTCAGATCTATGGGGCAGGAGCAGCTCTGGGGCACATGTGGGTCAGATCTATGTGTTAGGAGCTGCTGTGGGGCACATGTGGGTCAGATCTATGGGGCAGGAGCTGCTGTCGAGATGATGTGGGACAGATCTTTTGGTAGGAGCTGCTGTGGGGCAGATCTGAGTAAGATGTATGGGGCAGGAGCTGCTGAGGGTCAGATGTGGGTCAGATCTATGGGGCAGGAGCTGCTGTGGGGCAGATGTGGGTCAGATCTATGGGGCAGGAGCTGCTGTGGGTCAGATCTATAGGTCATTAGCTGCTGTGGCTGATGTGGGCCAGTTCTATGGGGCTGGAGATGCTGTGAGTCAGATGTATGAGGAAGGAGCTGCTGTGGGGCAGATGGGGGTCAGATCTATGGGGTAGGAGCTGCTGTGGGGCTGATGTGGGTCAGATCTATGGGCAGGAGCTGATGTAGGGATGATTTGGGTCTGATCTATGGGGCAGGAACTGCTGTGGTTCAGATCTATGAGGCAGGAGCAGCTGTGAGGCACGTGTGGGTCAGATCTATGGTTTAGGTGCTGCTTTGGGGAAAATGTGGGTCAGATCTATGTGGCAGGAGATGCTCTGGGTCTGATGTGGGTCAGATCTATGGGGCAGGAGTACTGTGAGTCAGATGTATGAGGCAGGAGCTGCTGTGGGGCTGATGTGTGTCAGGTCTATGGGGCAGGACCTGATGTGGGTCAGATCTATAGGTGAGGAGCTGCTGTGGCTGATGTGGGCCAGTTCTATGGGGCAGGAGATGCTGTGAGTCAGATGTATGAGGCAGGAGCTGCTGTGGGGCAGATTTGGGTTCGATCTATGGGGCAGGAGCTGCTGTGGGGCAGATGTGGTCGGATTTATGGGGCAGGATCCTCTGTGGGGCACTTGTGGGTCAGATATATGGGGCAGTAGCTGCTGTGGGTCAGATCTATTGGGCAGCAGCTGTTTTGCATATGATGTGTGTCTGATCTATGGGGCAGGAGCTGCTGTGGTGCACATGTGGGTCAGATCTATGGGGCAGGAGCTGATGTGGGGCAGATGTAGGGCATATCTATGGGGAGGAGCTGCTGTGGTGCAGATGTGGGTCACGTCTTTGGGGCGGGAGATGCTGTGTGGCTGATGTGGGTCAAATCTATGGGGCAGGAGCTGCTGTTGGGCACATGTGGGACATAACTATGGGGCAAAATCTGCTGTGGGGCTGATGTGGGTAAGATCTATGAGACAGGAGCTGCTGTTGTTCAGATCTATGGGGCAGGAGCAGCTCTGGGGCACATGTGGGTCAGATCTATGTGTTAGGAGCTGCTGTGGGGCACATGTGGGTCAGATCTATGGGGCAGGAGCTGCTGTGGCTGATGTGGGCCAGTTCTATGGGGCAGGAGATGCTGTGAGTCAGATGTATTAGGCAGGAGCTGCTGTGGAGCAGATGGGGGTCAGATCTATGGGTAGGAGATGCTGTGGGTCAGATGTGGGTCAGATCTATGGGGCAAAGGCTGATGTGTGGCAGATGTGGGTCAGATCTATGGGGCAGGAGCTGCTGTGGGTCAGATGTGGGTCAGATCTATAGGTCAGGAGCTGCTGTGGCTGATGTGGGCCAGTTCTATGGGGCAGGAGATGCTGTGAGTCAGATGTATGAGGCAGGAGCTGCTGTGGGGCAGATGGGGGTCAGATCTATGGGGCAGGAGCTGCTGTGGGGCAGATGTGGGTTAGATCTATGGGCAGGAGCTGCTGTGCTGCACATGTTGGTAGGATCTATGGGGCAGGAGCTGCTGTGAGTCAGATAACAATGGGGCAAAATCTGATGTGGGGCTGATGTGGGTAAGATCTATGAGACAGGAGCTGCTGTGGTTCAGATCTATGGGGCAGGAGCAGCTCTGGGGCACATGTGGGTCAGATCTATGTGTTAGGAGCTGCTGTGGGTCACATGAGGGTCAGATATATGGGGCAGGAGCTGCTGTCGAGATGATGTGGGTCAGATCTTTGGGTAGGAGCTGCTGTGGTGCAGATCTGGGTAAGATGTATAGGGCAAAATCTGCTGTGGGTCAGATGTGGGTCAGATCTATGGGTCAGGAGATGCTGTGGGGCAGATCTGTGTAAGATGTATGGGGCAGGAGCTGCTGTGTGGAAGATGTGGGTCAGATCTATGGGGCAGGAGCTGCTGTGGGTCAGATCTATGGGGCAGGAGCTGCTGTGGCTGATGTGGGCCAGTTCTATGGGGCAGGAGATTCTGTGAGTCAGATGTATGAGGCAGGAGCTGCTGTGGGGCATATGTGGGTTAAATCTATGGGCAGGAGCTGCTGTGCTGCACATGTTGGTAGGGTCTATGGGGCAGGAGCTGCTGTGGGGCAGATGTGGGTCAGATCTATGGGGCAGGAGCTGCTGTGGGTCAGATGTGGGTCAGATCTATGGGGCAGAATCTGCTGTGGGTCTGATGTGGGTCAGATCTATGGGGCAAGAGATGCTGTGGAGCAGATGTGGGTCAGATCTATGGGGCAGGAGCTGCTGTGGGGCAGATGTGGGTTAGATCTATGAGACAGGAGCTGCTGTGGTTCAGATCTATGGGGCAGGAGCAGCTCTGGGGCACATGTGGGTCAGATCTATGTGTTAGGAGCTGCTGTGGGGCACATGTTGGTAGGGTCTATGGGGCAGGAGCTGCTGTGGGGCAGATGTGGGTCAGATCTATGGGGCAGGAGCTGCTGTCGAGATGATGTGGGTCAGATCTTTGGGTAGGAGCTGCTGTGGGGCAGATCTGGGTAAGATGTATGGGGCAGGAGCTGCTGTGGGGCACATGTGGGTCAGATCTATGGGGCAGGAGCTGCTGTGGGGCAGATGGGGGTCAGATCTATGGGGCAGGAGATGCTGTGGAGCAGATGTGGGTCAGATCTATAGGTCAGGAGCTGATGTGGCTGCTGTGGGCCAGTTCTATGGGGCAGGAGATGCTGTGAGTCAGATGTATGAGGCAGGAGCTGCTGTGGGGCAGATGTAGGTCAGATCTATGGGGCAGGAGATGCTGTGGAGCAGATGTGGGTCAGATCTATGGGGCAGGAGCTGCTGTGGGGCAGATGTGGGGTAGATCTATGGGCAGGAGCTGCTGTGCTGCACATGTTGGTAGGGTCTATGGGGCAGGAGCTGCTGTGGGGCAGATGTGGGTCAGATCTATGGGGCAGGAGCTGCTGTGGGGCTGATGTTGGTCAGATCTTTGGGGCAGCAGCTGCTGTGGAGCAGATCTGGGTAAGATCTATATCTCAGGAGCTGCTGTGGGGCAGACGTGGCACATATCTATGGGGCAAAATCTGCTGTGGGGCTGATGTGGGTCAGATCTATAGGTCAGGAGCTGCTGTGGCTGATGTGGGCCAGTTCTATGGGGCAGGAGATGCTGTGAGTCAGATGTATGAGGCAGGAGCTGCTGTGGGGCAGATGGGGGTCAGATCTATGGGGCAGGAGATGCTGTGGGGCAGATGTGGGTCAGATCTATGGGGCAAAGGCTGCTGTGTGGCAGATGTGGGTCAGATCTATGGGGCAGGAGATGCTGTGGGGCAGATGTGGGTCAGATCTATGGGGCAGGAGCTGCTGTGGGTCAGATGTGGGTCAGATCTATGGGGCAGGAGCTGCTGTGGCTGATGTGGGCCAGTTCTATGGGGCAGGAGATGCTGTGAGTCAGATGTATGAGGCAGGAGCTGCTGTGGGGCAGATGTGGGTCAGATCTATGGGGCAGGAGCAGCTCTGGGGCACATGTGGGTCAGATCTATGTGTTAGGAGCTGCTGTGGGGCACATGTGGGTCAGATTTATAGGGCAGGAGCTGCTGTCGAGATGATGTGCGTCAGATCTTTGGGTAGGAGCTGCTGTGGGGCAGATCTGTGTAAGATGTATGGGGCAGGAGCTGCTGTGGGTCAGATGTGGGTCAGATCTATGGGGCAGGATCTGCTGCGGGGCAGATGTCGGTCAGATCTATGGGGCAGGAGCTGCTGTGGGGCAGATATGGGTCAGATCTATGGGGCAAAGGCTGCTGTGTTGCAGATGTGGGTCAGATCTATGGGGCAGGAGCTGCTGTGGGTCAGATGTGGGTCAGATCTATAGGTCAGGAGCTGCTGTGGCTGATGTGGGCCAGTTCTATGGGGCAGGAGATGCTGTGAGTCAGATGTATGAGGCAGGAGCTGCTGTGGGGCAGATGGGGGTCAGATCTATGGGGCAGGAGATGCTGTGGAGCAGATGTGGGTCAGATCTATGGGGCAGGAGCTGCTGTGGGGCAGATGTGGGTTAGATCTATGGGCAGGAGCTGCTGTGTGGCAGATGTGGGTCAGATCTATGGGGCAGGAGCTGCTGTGCGGCTGATGTTGGTCAGATCTATGGGGCAGGAGATGCTGTGGGGCAGATGTGGGTCAGATCTATGGGGCAGGATCTGCTGTGGGGCAGATGTGGGTCAGATCTATGGGGCAGAAGATGCTGTGGCTGATGTGGGCCAGTTCTATGGGGCAGGAGATGCTGTGAGTCAGATGTATGAGGCAGGAGCTGCTGTGGGGCAGATGGGGGTCAGATCTATGGGGCATGAGATGCTGTGGAGCAGATGTGGGTCAGATCTATAGGTCAGGAGCTGCTGTGGGGCTGATGTGGGTAAGATCTATGAGACAGGAGCTGCTGTGGTTCAGATCTATGGGGCAGGAGCAGCTCTGGGGCACATGTGGGTCAGATCTATGTGTTAGGAGCTGCTGTGGGGCACATGTGGGTCAGATCTATGGGGCAGGAGCTGCTGTCGAGATGATGTGGGTCAGATCTTTGGGTAGGAGCTGCTGTGGGGCAGATCTGGGTAAGATGTATGGGGCAGGAGCTGCTGTGGGTCAGATGTGGGTAAGATCTATGGGGCAGGAGCTGCTGTGGGGCAGATGTGGGTCAGATCTATGGGGCAGGAGCTGCTGTGGGGCAGATGTGGGTCAGATCTATTGGGCAGGAGATGCTGTGGGGCAGATGTGGGTCAGATCTATGGGGCAAAGGCTGCTGTGTTGCAGATGTGGGTCAGATCTATGGGGCAAAGGCTGCTGTGTGGCAGATGTGGGTCAGATCTATGGGGCAGGATCTGCTGTGTGTCAGATGTGGGTCAGATCTATGGGGCAGGAGATGCTGTGAGTCAGATGTATGAGGCAGGAGCTGCTGTGGGGCAGATGGGGGTCAGATCTATGGGGCAGGAGATGCTGTAGAGCAGATGTGGGTCAGATCTATGGGGCAGGAGCTGCTGTGGGGCAGATGTGGGTTAGATCTATGGGCAGGAGCTGCTGTGCTGCACAAGTTGGTAGGGTCTATGGGGCAGGAGCTGCTGTGGGGCAGATGTGGGTCAGATCTATGGGGCAGGAGCTGCTGTGGGGCTGATGTTGGTCAGATCTTTGGGGCAGCAGCTGCTTTAGAGCAGATCTGGGTAAGATCTATGTCGCAGGAGCTGCTGTGGGGCAGACGTGGCAAATATCTATGGGGCAAAATCTGCTGTGGGGCTGATGTGGGTCAGATCTATGGGGCAGGATCTCCTGTGGGGCAGATGGGGGTCAGATCTGTGGGGCAGGAGATGCTGTGGGGCAGATGTGGGTCAGATCTATAGGTCAGGAGCTGCTGTGGCTGATGTGGGCCAGTTCTATGGGGCAGGAGATGCTGTGCGTCAGATGTATGAGGCAGGAGCTGCTGTGGGGCAGATGGGGGTCAGATCTATGGGGCAGGAGATGCTGTGGGGCAGATGTGGGTCAGATCTATGGGGCAGGAGCTGCTGTGGGGCACGTGTGGGTCAGATCTATGGGGCAGGAGCAGCTCTGGGGCACATGTGGGTCAGATCTATGGGGCAGGAGCTGCTGTCGAGATGATGTGGGTCAGATCTTTGGGTAGGAGCTGCTGTGGGGCAGATCTGGGTAAGATGTATGGGGCAGGAGCTGCTGTGGGTCAGATGTGGGTCAGATGTATGGGGCAGGAGCTGCTGTGGGTCAGATGTGGGTCAGATCTATGGGGCAGGAGCTGCTGTGGGGCAGATGGGGGTCAGATCTATGGGGCAGGAGCTGCTGTGGGGCAGATGTGGGTTAGATCTATGGGCAGGAGCTGCTGTGCTGCACATGTTGGTAGGATCTATGGGGCAGGAGCTGCTGTGAGTCAGATAACAATGGGGCAAAATCTGATGTGGGGCTGATGTGGGTAAGATCTATGAGACAGGAGCTGCTGTGGTTCAGATCTATGGGGCAGGAGCAGCTCTGGGGCACATGTGGGTCAGATCTATGTGTTAGGAGCTGCTGTGGGTCACATGAGGGTCAGATATATGGGGCAGGAGCTGCTGTCGAGATGATGTGGGTCAGATCTTTGGGTAGGAGCTGCTGTGGTGCAGATCTGGGTAAGATGTATAGGGCAAAATCTGCTGTGGGTCAGATGTGGGTCAGATCTATGGGTCAGGAGATGCTGTGGGGCAGATCTGTGTAAGATGTATGGGGCAGGAGCTGCTGTGTGGAAGATGTGGGTCAGATCTATGGGGCAGGAGCTGCTGTGGGTCAGATCTATGGGGCAGGAGCTGCTGTGGCTGATGTGGGCCAGTTCTATGGGGCAGGAGATTCTGTGAGTCAGATGTATGAGGCAGGAGCTGCTGTGGGGCATATGTGGGTTAAATCTATGGGCAGGAGCTGCTGTGCTGCACATGTTGGTAGGGTCTATGGGGCAGGAGCTGCTGTGGGGCAGATGTGGGTCAGATCTATGGGGCAGGAGCTGCTGTGGGTCAGATGTGGGTCAGATCTATGGGGCAGAATCTGCTGTGGGTCTGATGTGGGTCAGATCTATGGGGCAAGAGATGCTGTGGAGCAGATGTGGGTCAGATCTATGGGGCAGGAGCTGCTGTGGGGCAGATGTGGGTTAGATCTATGAGACAGGAGCTGCTGTGGTTCAGATCTATGGGGCAGGAGCAGCTCTGGGGCACATGTGGGTCAGAT
This sequence comes from Coturnix japonica, assembly GCF_054131305.1. NCBI lineage: Eukaryota > Metazoa > Chordata > Aves > Galliformes > Phasianidae > Coturnix > Coturnix japonica. The sequence goes on from NC_140697.1 coordinate 233,897, forward strand.
CTATGTGTTAGGAGCTGCTGTGGGGCACATGTTGGTAGGGTCTATGGGGCAGGAGCTGCTGTGGGGCAGATGTGGGTCAGATCTATGGGGCAGGAGCTGCTGTCGAGATGATGTGGGTCAGATCTTTGGGTAGGAGCTGCTGTGGGGCAGATCTGGGTAAGATGTATGGGGCAGGAGCTGCTGTGGGGCACATGTGGGTCAGATCTATGGGGCAGGAGCTGCTGTGGGGCAGATGGGGGTCAGATCTATGGGGCAGGAGATGCTGTGGAGCAGATGTGGGTCAGATCTATAGGTCAGGAGCTGATGTGGCTGCTGTGGGCCAGTTCTATGGGGCAGGAGATGCTGTGAGTCAGATGTATGAGGCAGGAGCTGCTGTGGGGCAGATGTAGGTCAGATCTATGGGGCAGGAGATGCTGTGGAGCAGATGTGGGTCAGATCTATGGGGCAGGAGCTGCTGTGGGGCAGATGTGGGGTAGATCTATGGGCAGGAGCTGCTGTGCTGCACATGTTGGTAGGGTCTATGGGGCAGGAGCTGCTGTGGGGCAGATGTGGGTCAGATCTATGGGGCAGGAGCTGCTGTGGGGCTGATGTTGGTCAGATCTTTGGGGCAGCAGCTGCTGTGGAGCAGATCTGGGTAAGATCTATATCTCAGGAGCTGCTGTGGGGCAGACGTGGCACATATCTATGGGGCAAAATCTGCTGTGGGGCTGATGTGGGTCAGATCTATAGGTCAGGAGCTGCTGTGGCTGATGTGGGCCAGTTCTATGGGGCAGGAGATGCTGTGAGTCAGATGTATGAGGCAGGAGCTGCTGTGGGGCAGATGGGGGTCAGATCTATGGGGCAGGAGATGCTGTGGGGCAGATGTGGGTCAGATCTATGGGGCAAAGGCTGCTGTGTGGCAGATGTGGGTCAGATCTATGGGGCAGGAGATGCTGTGGGGCAGATGTGGGTCAGATCTATGGGGCAGGAGCTGCTGTGGGTCAGATGTGGGTCAGATCTATGGGGCAGGAGCTGCTGTGGCTGATGTGGGCCAGTTCTATGGGGCAGGAGATGCTGTGAGTCAGATGTATGAGGCAGGAGCTGCTGTGGGGCAGATGTGGGTCAGATCTATGGGGCAGGAGCAGCTCTGGGGCACATGTGGGTCAGATCTATGTGTTAGGAGCTGCTGTGGGGCACATGTGGGTCAGATTTATAGGGCAGGAGCTGCTGTCGAGATGATGTGCGTCAGATCTTTGGGTAGGAGCTGCTGTGGGGCAGATCTGTGTAAGATGTATGGGGCAGGAGCTGCTGTGGGTCAGATGTGGGTCAGATCTATGGGGCAGGATCTGCTGCGGGGCAGATGTCGGTCAGATCTATGGGGCAGGAGCTGCTGTGGGGCAGATATGGGTCAGATCTATGGGGCAAAGGCTGCTGTGTTGCAGATGTGGGTCAGATCTATGGGGCAGGAGCTGCTGTGGGTCAGATGTGGGTCAGATCTATAGGTCAGGAGCTGCTGTGGCTGATGTGGGCCAGTTCTATGGGGCAGGAGATGCTGTGAGTCAGATGTATGAGGCAGGAGCTGCTGTGGGGCAGATGGGGGTCAGATCTATGGGGCAGGAGATGCTGTGGAGCAGATGTGGGTCAGATCTATGGGGCAGGAGCTGCTGTGGGGCAGATGTGGGTTAGATCTATGGGCAGGAGCTGCTGTGTGGCAGATGTGGGTCAGATCTATGGGGCAGGAGCTGCTGTGCGGCTGATGTTGGTCAGATCTATGGGGCAGGAGATGCTGTGGGGCAGATGTGGGTCAGATCTATGGGGCAGGATCTGCTGTGGGGCAGATGTGGGTCAGATCTATGGGGCAGAAGATGCTGTGGCTGATGTGGGCCAGTTCTATGGGGCAGGAGATGCTGTGAGTCAGATGTATGAGGCAGGAGCTGCTGTGGGGCAGATGGGGGTCAGATCTATGGGGCATGAGATGCTGTGGAGCAGATGTGGGTCAGATCTATAGGTCAGGAGCTGCTGTGGGGCTGATGTGGGTAAGATCTATGAGACAGGAGCTGCTGTGGTTCAGATCTATGGGGCAGGAGCAGCTCTGGGGCACATGTGGGTCAGATCTATGTGTTAGGAGCTGCTGTGGGGCACATGTGGGTCAGATCTATGGGGCAGGAGCTGCTGTCGAGATGATGTGGGTCAGATCTTTGGGTAGGAGCTGCTGTGGGGCAGATCTGGGTAAGATGTATGGGGCAGGAGCTGCTGTGGGTCAGATGTGGGTAAGATCTATGGGGCAGGAGCTGCTGTGGGGCAGATGTGGGTCAGATCTATGGGGCAGGAGCTGCTGTGGGGCAGATGTGGGTCAGATCTATTGGGCAGGAGATGCTGTGGGGCAGATGTGGGTCAGATCTATGGGGCAAAGGCTGCTGTGTTGCAGATGTGGGTCAGATCTATGGGGCAAAGGCTGCTGTGTGGCAGATGTGGGTCAGATCTATGGGGCAGGATCTGCTGTGTGTCAGATGTGGGTCAGATCTATGGGGCAGGAGATGCTGTGAGTCAGATGTATGAGGCAGGAGCTGCTGTGGGGCAGATGGGGGTCAGATCTATGGGGCAGGAGATGCTGTAGAGCAGATGTGGGTCAGATCTATGGGGCAGGAGCTGCTGTGGGGCAGATGTGGGTTAGATCTATGGGCAGGAGCTGCTGTGCTGCACAAGTTGGTAGGGTCTATGGGGCAGGAGCTGCTGTGGGGCAGATGTGGGTCAGATCTATGGGGCAGGAGCTGCTGTGGGGCTGATGTTGGTCAGATCTTTGGGGCAGCAGCTGCTTTAGAGCAGATCTGGGTAAGATCTATGTCGCAGGAGCTGCTGTGGGGCAGACGTGGCAAATATCTATGGGGCAAAATCTGCTGTGGGGCTGATGTGGGTCAGATCTATGGGGCAGGATCTCCTGTGGGGCAGATGGGGGTCAGATCTGTGGGGCAGGAGATGCTGTGGGGCAGATGTGGGTCAGATCTATAGGTCAGGAGCTGCTGTGGCTGATGTGGGCCAGTTCTATGGGGCAGGAGATGCTGTGCGTCAGATGTATGAGGCAGGAGCTGCTGTGGGGCAGATGGGGGTCAGATCTATGGGGCAGGAGATGCTGTGGGGCAGATGTGGGTCAGATCTATGGGGCAGGAGCTGCTGTGGGGCACGTGTGGGTCAGATCTATGGGGCAGGAGCAGCTCTGGGGCACATGTGGGTCAGATCTATGGGGCAGGAGCTGCTGTCGAGATGATGTGGGTCAGATCTTTGGGTAGGAGCTGCTGTGGGGCAGATCTGGGTAAGATGTATGGGGCAGGAGCTGCTGTGGGTCAGATGTGGGTCAGATGTATGGGGCAGGAGCTGCTGTGGGTCAGATGTGGGTCAGATCTATGGGGCAGGAGCTGCTGTGGGGCAGATGTGGGTCAGATCTATGGGGTAAAGGCTGCTGTGTGGCAGATGTGGGTCAGATGTATGGGGCAGGATCTGCTGTGGGTAAGATGTGGGTCAGATCTATGGGGCAGGAGATGCTGTGGGGCAGATGTGGGTCAGATCTATGGGGTAAAGGCTGCTGTGTGGCAGATGTGGGTCAGATGTATGGGGCAGGAGCTGCTGTGGGTCAGATGTGGGTCAGATCTATGAGGCAGGAGCTGCTGTGGGGCAGATGTGGGTCAGATCTATGGGGTAAAGGCTGCTGTGTGGCAGATGTGGGTCAGATCTATGGGGCAGGAGCTGCTGTGGCTGATGTGGGCCAGTTCTATGGGGCAGGAGATGTTGTGAGTCAGATGTATGAGGCAGGAGCTGCAGTGGGGCAGATGGGGGTCAGATCTATGGGGCAGGAGATGCTGTGGGGCAGATGTGGGTCAGATCTATGGGGCAGGAGCTGCTGTGCTGCACATGTTGGTAGGGTCTATGGGGCAGGAGCTGCTGTGGGGCAGATGTGGGTCAGATCTATGGGGCAGGAGCTGCTGTGGGGCTGATGTTGGTCAGATCTTTGGGGCAGCAGCTGCTGTGGAGCAGATCTGGGTAAGATCTATGTCGCAGGAGCTGCTGTGGGGCAGACGTGGCACATATCTATGGGGCAAAATCTGCTGTGGGGCTGATGTGGGTCAGATCTATGGGGCAGGATCTCCTGTGGGGCTGATGTGGGTCAAATCAATGGGGCAGAGCTGCTCTGGGGCACATGTGGGTCAGATCTATGGAGCAGGAGCTGCTGTGGGGCAGATTTGAATCAGATCTATAGGGCAGGAGCTGCTGTGGGTCAGATCTATGGGCAGGAGCTGCTGTGGGGCACATGTGAGTTAGATCTATGGGGCAGGAGATGGTGTGGGGCAGATTTGGGTCAGATGTATGGGTCAGGAGCTGCTGTGTTGCTGATGAGGGTCAGATCTATGGGGCATGGGCTGCTGTGGTTCAGATCTACGGGACTGGAGCTGCAGTGGAGCACATGTGGGTCAGATCTATGGGGTAGAAGCTGTTGTGGGGCTGATGGTGGTTAGATCTATAAGGCAGGAGCTGCTGTGGGGCTGACTTGGGTCAGATCTATGGGGCAGGAGCTGCTTTGGGGCTGATGGTGGTTAGATCTATATGGCAGGAGCTGCTGTGGGGCACATGTGGGTCAGACCTATGGGGCAGGAGCTGCAGAGGGGATGATGTAGGTCAGATCTATGGGGCAGGAGTTGCTGTGGGGAATATGAGGGACATATCTATGGTGCAAAATCTGCTGTTGGACTGATGTGAGTCAGATCTATGAGTTTGGAGCTGCTGTGGGGCACATGTGGGTCAGATCTATGGGGCAGGAGATGCTGTGGGGCTGATTTGGGTCAGATCTATGTGGCAGGAGATGCTGTGGGTCAGATCTATGGGGCAGGAGCTGCTGTGGGGAACATGTGGGTCAGATCTATGGGGCAGGAGCTGCTGTTGGGCAGATGTGGGGCATAACTATGGGGCAAAATCTTCTGTGGGGCTGATGTGGGTAAGATCTATGAGACAGGAGCTGCTGTGGTTCAGATCTATGGGGCAGGAGCAGCTCTGGGGCACATGTGGGTCAGATCTATGTGTTAGGAGCTGCTGTGGGGCACATGTGGGTCAGATCTATGGGGCAGGAGATGCTGTGGGGCAGATGTGGGTCAGATCTATGGGGCAGGAGCTGCTGTGGGTCAGATGTGGGTCAGATCTATAGGTCAGGAGCTGCTGTGGCTGATGTGGGCCAGTTCTATGGGGCAGGAGATGCTGTGAGTCAGATGTATGAGGAAGGAGCTGTTGTGGGGCAGATGGGGGTCAGATCTATGGGGCAGGAGATGCTGTGGAGCAGATGTGGGTCAGATCTATTGGGCAGGAGCTGCTGTGGGGCAGATCTCTGGGCAGGAGCTGCTGTGCTGCACATGTTGGTAGGGTCTATGGGGCAGGAGCTGCTGTGGGGCAGATGTGGGTCAGATCTATGGGGCAGGAGCTGCTGTGGGGCTGATGTTGGTCAGATCTTTGGGGCAGCAGCTGCTGTGGAGCAGATCTGGGTAAGATCTATGTCGCAGGAGCTGCTGTGGGGCAGACGTGGCACATATCTATGGGGCAAAATCTGCTGTGGGGCTGATGTGGGTCAGATCTATGGGGCAAGATCTCCTGTGGGGCTGATGTGGGTCAAATCAATGGGGCAGAGCTGCTCTGGGGCACATGTGGGTCAGATCTATGGAGCAGGAGCTGCTGTGGGGCAGATTTGAATCAGATCTATAGGGCAGGAGCTGCTGTGGGTCAGATCTATGGGCAGGAGCTGCTGTGGGGCACATGTGAGTTAGATCTATGGGGCAGGAGATGGTGTGGGGCAGATTTGGGTCAGATGTATGGGTCAGGAGCTGCTGTGTTGCTGATGAGGGTCAGATCTATGGGGCATGGGCTGCTGTGGGTCAGATCTACGGGACTGGAGCTGCAGTGGAGCACATGTGGGTCAGATCTATGGGGTAGAAGCTGTTGTGGGGCTGATGGGGGTCAGATCTATAAGGCAGGAGCTGCTGTGGGGCTGACGTGGGTCAGATCTATGGGGCAGGAGCTGCTTTGGGGCTGATGGTGGTTAGATCTATATGACAGGAGCTGCTGTGGGGCACATGTGGGTCAGACCTATGGGGCAGGAGCTGCAGAGGGGATGATGTAGGTCAGATCTATGGGGCAGGAGTTGCTGTGGGGCAGATGAGGGACATATCTATGGTGCAAAATCTGCTGTTGGACTGATGTGAGTCAGATCTATGAGTTTGGAGCTGCTGTGGGGCACATGTGGGTCAGATCTATGGGGCAGGAGATGCTGTGGGGCTGATTTGGGTCAGATCTATGTGGCAGGAGATGCTGTGGGTCAGATCTATGGGGCAGGAGCTGCTGTGGGGAACATGTGGGTCAGGTCTATGGGGCAGGAGCTGCTGTGGGCACATGTGGGTCACACTGGGACCCATATGGGGACAAAGGGAGACATCATAGAGACTCATAGGGACCTATTGGGACCAATAGGGACCCAAAGAGAGACATAGAGACCCCATAGAAACCCATGGAGACCCCATAGAGGCACAAAGTGACACATAGAGGGACACCAAGACCCATAGAAACCAGATAGAGACTCCATATAGACACATAGGAACACATAGAGACCCACTGGGACAGTGAGACCACATATAGACTCATAGGGACACATTAGGAGCCATTAAGTCCCATAGGGACACATAGGACGACTTTGAAACTTATAGATACCCAAAGGAAGACATTTGGGCCCAGAGATAACCATAAGAGACCCCATAGAGACCCCATAGGGGCACATAGCAACCCATAGGGGGGACATTGGGACACATAGGTACACATTGTGACCCGTAGGAAGACACTGGGACCCATAGGGGGACATTGGGACACATAGGGACCCAATGAATTACAGTGGGGGACAGTGAGACCCATAGAGATACATAAGGACCCCGCTGAGACCCATAAGAGACCCCATAGAGGCACCTAGGGACCACATTGAAACTCATAGATACTTGTAGGAAGACATTTGGGCCCAGAGATATCCATAAGAGACCCCACAGAGACCCCATAGAGGCACATAGCAACCCATAGGGGGGACATTGGGACACGTAGGGAAACATTCTGACCCATAGGGAGACACTGGGACCCATATGGGGACATTGGGACACATAGGGACCCCTTGGACTACAGTGGGGGACAGCCAGACCCATAGAGACACATAGAAACCCCGCTGAGACCCATAAGAGACCCCATAGAGGCACATAGGGACCACATTGAAACCCATAGATAGCTATAGGAAGATATTTGGGCCCAGAGATACCCATAAGAAACCACATACAAGCACATAGCAACCCATAGGGGGGACATTGGGACACATAGTGACCCATAGGGGGACATTGGGACACATAGGTACACATAGGGAGACACTGGGACCCATAGGGGGACATTGGGACACATAGTGACCCCATGGATTAAAGTGGGGGACAGTCAGATCCATCGAGACACATAGGGACCCTGCTGAGACCCATAAGAGACCCCATAGAGGAACATAGCAACCCATAGGGGGGACATAGGGACACATAGGGACACACCGTGACCCATGAGGAGACACTGGATCCCATAGGGGGACAATGGGACACATAAGGACCCCATGGATTACAGTGGGGGACAGTGAGACCCATAGAGACACATAGGGAACCCGCTGAGACCCATAAGAGACCCCATAGAGGCACATAGGGACCTAATGTAACCCATAGATACCCACAGGGAGACATTTGGGCCCAGAGCTATCCATAAGAGAGCCCATTGAGGCACATAGCAACCCATAGGGGGGACATTGGGACACATAGGGACACATAGTGACCCATAGGGAGACACTGGGACCCATATGGGGATATTGGGACACATAGGGACCACATGGATTACAGTGGTGGACAGTGAGACCCATAGAGACACATAGGGACTTCGTTGAGACCCATAAGAGACCCCATAGAGGCACATAGGGACCACATTGAAACCCATAGATACCCTTAGGAATACATTTGGGACGATAGTTACCCATAAAAGACCCCATAGAGACCCCATAGAGGCACATAGCAAACCATAGTGGGGACATTGGGACACATAGGGACCCCATAGAGAGACATAGAGACATATAGGGACCCATTTAGAGGCATAATAACCCCATAGAGTCCTATAGGGACACGCAGAGATCCATAGGGAAACATTGGGACCCACAGGGGCTGTGTGGGAGATTGGTAATCACAGCCTGAACCTCTGATTAATCAGCTGAGGCAAGTGTGGGGTCAGCTGCGGGAGCACAGGTGAGAGTAATGGAGCTGTGCTCCCGGGAGGGCTGGAGCTCGACTCCACCTCCTCTGAGACCTCATTTAAGGGCTGACCCTCACTCGAGCCGCTTTCCATTATCTTTCCGAGCTCCCTGTTACCGGGTGAGGTCCCAGAAGACTGGAGGCTTGCCAACGTGACTCCCATTTCCAAGCAAGGTTGTCAGGAGGATGCGGGCAACTCCAGGCCTGTTAGCCTGACCTCGGTGCCAGGGAAGGGAATGGAACGAATTGTCTTGAGGGAGATGACAGATGCGGCAGGTGTGGGATGAGCAGGAGATCAGACCTAGCCAGCATGGGTTCGTGAAGGGCAGCTCCTGCTTGACCAATCTGATCTCCTTCTACGATCCTGTGACCCATCTGATGGATGAAGGAAAGAAAGAAAGGCTGTTGATGTGCTCTACTTGGACTTGAGCAAAGCCTTCACAACTGTCTCCCATGCTATTCTCCTACAAAAGCTGGCAGCCCTTTTCCAACCTTGAGAATTCTGTGATTCTGTGAGGCAGCATCTCTTGGACATCGCTCTGCAGTGAAGACCGCCCCAGCTTCCTCAGCGAAGGCATCACCACTGGTGAGTTTCTCTCTCGCTTAGAACCTCTGTACATTTGTTACCATCTTTGTTACCATCTGTATAGTTACCACCTAGACAGGGGGACATAGAGAGACACTGGGACCCCTAGGGACCCATAGAGATCCAGAGGAAGATATTGGGACCCATAGAGAGACACGGGGACCCATAGAGACACATAGAGAAACATAGACAGTCATTGGGAGCCATAAGGATAAATTGAGACCCATAGAGACCCCATTGAGACCCATAGTGCCTCAAAGAAACCCATAGCGACCCCATAGTCACCCATAGCGCCCCATAGGAACACAAAGATACCCCATAGAGCCCCATAGACACCCCATAGTGACCCATAGGGGCCCAAAGAGACCCCATAGCACCCCATAGCTACTCCATAGTGCCCCATAGCAGCCCATGGAGCCTCATAGACACTCCATTGTGCCCCAGAGCACCACATTGCACCCCATAGGGACCCATAGACACAGCATACTGCTCCATAGAGCCCCATAGACACCCCATAGTTCCCCACAGCACCCCATAGCAGCCCACAGTGCCCCATAGACACCACATAAGGCCCTACAGCCACACCATAGAGCCCAATTGAACCACATAGACACCCCATATCGCCCCATAGTGCCTGTAGACAACCCATAGAGCCCCATACAGACCCACTGAACCCCATACAGACCCCATAGAGCCCCACAGACAACCCATAGATCCCCAAAGACACCCCATAGACTCCCCATAGAGCCCCATAGGGACCACCTAGCGCCCCATAGAAACCCCATTCTTCCGCATAGAGCCCCATAGCAAACCATAGCACCCCATAGTCACCCATAGCGCCCCATAGCAACCCAGGGATACCCCAAAGCAACCCATAGCCACCCTACAGCACCGCATAGCCACCCCATAGGGCCCCATAGACACCACATAGTGACCCATAGCGCTCCATAGGGGCACAAAGAGACCCCAAATCATCCCATAGCTACTCCACAGTTCCCCATAGCAGCCCATGGAGCCTCATAGACACTCCCTTGTGCCCCACAACGCCCCATTGCACCCCATAGGGACCCATAGACACCCTATACTGCTCCATAGAGCCCCATAGCACCCCATAGTGCCTCACAGCACCCCATAGCACAACATAGTGCCACATAGACACCACATAAGGATATATAGCCGCGCCATAGAGCCCCATAGACATCCCATAGAGCCCCATAGGTAACCCATTGTGCCCCATAGATCTCCCATAGCCACCCATAGAAACTCATTTTGCCACATAGACACACCATAGCGTTCCATAGACACCCCATAGAAACCTCAGAACGCCCCATAGTACTCCATAGAGCTCCATAGGCACCCCATAGAGCCCCATAGAGAACTCAAAGAGGCACATAGCAACCCATAGGGGGGACATTGGGACACATAGGGACACAAAGTGACCCATAGGGAGACACTGGGACCCATAGGGTGACATTGGGACACATAGGGACACCATGGATTACAGTGGGGGACAGTGATACCCGTAGAGACACATAGAGACTCTGCTGAGACCAATAAGAGTCCCCATAGAGGCACATAGGGAACACAATGAAACCCATAGATACCCATAGGAGGAAATTTAAGCCCATAGATACAAAAAAGAGACCCCATAGAGACACATAGCTACCCATAGGGCAGATATTGGGACACATAGGGACACATAGTGACCCATAGGGAGACACTGGGACCCATAGGGGGACATTGGGACACATAGAGACCCCATGGATTAAGGTGGGGGACAGTGAGACCCATAGAGGCACATAGGGACAACATTGAAACCCATAGATACCCATAGGAAGACATTTGGGCCCAGAAATACCCATAAGAGACCACATAGAGACCCCATAGAGGTACATAGCAACCCATAGTGTGGACATTGGGACACAGAGTGACCCCATGGATTACAGTGGGGAACAGTGAGACCCGTAGAGACACATAGGGGCTCCACTGATACCCATAAGAGACCCCATAGAGGCACATAGGGACCTCATTGAAACCCATAGATACCCATAGGAAGACATTTGGGCCCAGAGATACCAATAAGAGTCCCCATAGAAACCCCAAAGTGGGCCATTGGGACACATAGGGGGGACATTCGGCACTTAGGAACAAATAGTGACCCATAGGGAGACACTGGGACCCATAGGGGTATATTGGGACACATAGGGACCCCATGGAACATAGTGGGGGACAGTGAGACCCATAGAGACACATAGGGACTTCGCTGTAACCCTTAAGAGACCCCATAGAGGCACATAGGGACGTAATGTAACCTATGGATACCAATAGGTAGATATTTTGGCCCAGAGATACTCATAAGAGACCCCATGGAGACACTTAGCAACACATAGGAGGGACATTGGGACACATAGGGACACATTGTGACCCATAGGCTGACACTGGGACCAATAGGGGGACATTGGGACACATAGGGACCCCATGGATTTCAGTGGGGGACAGTGAGACCCATAGAGACACATAGGGACCTCGCTGAGACCCATAAGAGACCCCATAGAGGCACATAGGGACCACATTGAAACCCATAGGTACCCATAGGAATACATTGGGCAGGAAATTGAGCTTTTGGGGCAGGAGATGGCACTTGTGGGGCGTAAGGTGGAACTTATGGGGCAGGAGGTGGAACTTGTGGAGCAGGAGGTGGCACTTGTGGGGCGGGAGGTTGGAGTTGTTGGGCAGGAGGTGGCATTTTGAGGCAGAAGGTGGCATTTGTGTGGCAGGAGGTGGCAGTTGTGGGGCACGAGTTGGAAATTGTTGGGCAGGAGGTGGAAGTTTTGGGGCAGGGTTTGGCAGTTGTAGGGCAGGAGGTGGCACTTCTGGGGCAGGAAATGGAGCTTTTAGGGCAGGAGGTGGAACTTGTGCAGAAGGAGGTGGTACTTGTTGGGCGGAAATTGGAACTTGTTGGGAGGGAAGAGGTACTTGTGGGGCAGGAAGTGGCTCTTGTGGGGCAGGAGCTGGCACTTGTGGGTCAGGAGGAGGAAGTTGGTCAGTCAGTGACACTTGTGGGGCAGGAGGTGGATTACTTGGGGGGGAGGAGGCAAAGGTGTGGACAAATGTGGCACTTCAGGGGAATGAGCTGGCACTTGTGGGGCAGAAATTGGCACTTATGGGGCAGGAGGATGTCTTTGTCAGTCAGGAGGTGGCACTTGTGAGCAGGAAGTGGATGATGTAGTGCAGGAGCTGGCACTTGTGAAGCATGAGCTGGCACATGTGGGGCAGGAATTGGCACTTGTGGGGCAGGAGGTGGCACTTGTGGGGCAGGAGGTGGTCCTTGTGGGACGAGAGGTGGCACTTGTTGGGCGGGAGGTGGAACTTATGGGGCGTTACGTGGAAGTTGTGGGGCGGGAGGTGGCTCTTTTGAGGCAGGAGGTGGCACTTGTTGACCAGGAGATGGAAGTTGTAGGGCGGGAGGTGGCACTTGTGGGGCAGGAGGTGGAAGTTGTGGAGCGGGAGGTGGCACTTGTGGGGCGAAAGGTGGCATTTGTGGGGCAGGAGGTTGCACTTGTGGGGCAGGAGGTGGCACTTGTGGGGCGGAAATTGGAACTTGTTGGGAGGGAAGAGGTACTTGTGGGGCAGGAAGTGGCTCTTGTCGGGCAGGAGCTGGCACTTGTGGGGCAGGAGGTTGCACTTGTGCGTCAGGAGGAGGAAGTTGGGCGGTCAGTGACACTTGTGGGGCAGGAGGTGCATTATTTGGGGGGGAGGTGGCAGTGGTGTGGCAAACTGTGGCACTTGTGGGGCAGGAGCTGGCACTTCAGGGGAATGAGCTGGCACTTGTAGGGCAGGAATTGGCACTTGTGGGGAAGGAGGTGGTCGTTGTGGGGCAGGAGGTGGCACTTGTGGGGCAGGAAATGGCACCAGTGGGGTAGGATTTGGAACCTGTGGGGTAAGAAATGGCACTTGTTGGGCAGGAGGTGGCACTTGTGGGGCGGAAGTGGAACTTGTTTGTCATGTGGCCACAATTGTTGGGCGGGAGGTGGCACTTATGGGGCAGGAGGTGGCAATTTTGGGGCAGGAGGTGGAAGTTGTGGGGTGGGAGGTGGCACCTGTGGGGCTTGAGGTGGATCTTTTTGTGCAGGAGGTGGCGCTTGTGGGGCTGGAGTTGGATGATGTGGAGCCGGAAATTTGTAGGGCACAGGTGGATGTTGTGGGGCATGATTAGGCACTTATGGGGCTGGAGGTGGCACTTGTGGGGCGGAAGTGGAACTTGTAAGACAGGAGGTGGAAATTGTTGTGGTGGGAGTTGGAAGTTGTGAGGCAGGAGGTGGCACTTGTGGAGCGGGAGATGTAACTTGAGGGGCAGGAGGTGGCACTTGTGGGGTGGGAGGTAGATGATGTGGGGCAGGAGGTGGCACTTGTGGAGCAGGAGTTGGAAGTTGCAGAACAGGATTTGGCACTTGTGGGGCAGGAGGTGGCACTTGTGTGGCGGGATGTTGAAGTTGTGGGGCGGGAGGTGGCATTTGTGGGGCTGGAACTGGCTCTTGTGGGCCGTGAGGTAGAGGTTGTGGGGCTGAAAATGGCACTTGTGGGGCAGGAGTTAGCACATGTGGGACAGGAGGTGGCATTGTGGGGCAGGAGCTGGCACTTCAGGGGAGTGAGCTGGCACTTGTAGGGCATGAATTGGCACTTGTGGTGCAGGGGGTGGATGATGTGGGGCAGGAGGTGGTCGTTGTGGGGCAGGAGGTGGCACTTGTGGGGCAGAAGGTGGATGATGTGGGACAGGACCTGGCACATGTGGGGCAGGAATTGGCACTTGTGGGGCAGGAGGTGGCACTTGTTGGGTGGGAGGTGGACGATGTGGGGCAGGAGTTGGCACTTGTGGGGCAGGATGTGGCACACGTTTTGCAGGAGTCGGCACTTGTGTGGCAGGATGTTGAAGTTGTGGGGCAGGAGGTTGCACTTGTGGGTCAGGAGGAGGAAGTTGCGGTCAGTGACACTTGTGGGGCAGGAGGTGGATTATTTGGGAAGGGAGGTGGCAGTGGTGTGGCAAAATGTGGCACTTGTGGGGCACGAGCTGGCACTTCAGGGGAATGAGCTGGCACTTGTAGGGCAGGAATTGGTACTTGTGGGGCAGGAGGTGGATGATGTGGGGCAGGAGGTGGATGATGTGGGGCAGGAGGTGGTCATTGTGGGGCAGGAGGTGGAACTTGTGGGGCAGGAGGTGGAATTTGTGGCGTGGTAGGTGGCACTTGTGGGACAGGAACTGGCACTTCTGGGGCGGGAGGTGGAAGTTGTGGGGCAGGAAATGGCACTTGTGGGGCAGGAGTTGGCACATGTGGGACAGGAGGTGGTACTTGTGGGGCAGGAAATGGCACCTGTGGTGAAGGAGTTGGAACCTGTGGGGTAAGAAATGGCAATTGTTGGGCAGGAGGTGGCACTTGTGGGGCGGGAAGTGGATGATGTGGTGCAGGAGCTGGCACTTGTGAAGCCTGAGCTGGCACTTGTGGGGCAGGAAGTGGAACTTGTAAGACAGGAGGTGGAAATTGTGGGGCGGAATGTAAAGTTGTGGGGCAGGAGGTGGCACTTGTGGGTCAGGTATTGGCACTTGTGGGGCAGGAGATGTAACTTGAGGGGAGGGGGTGGAAGTTGTGGGGCGGGAGGTGGCACTTGTGGGGCAGGAGGTGGCACTTGTGGGGAGGGATGTGGCACTTGTGGGGCTGGAGGTGGCACTTGTGGGGCAGGAGGTGGATGATATGGGGCAGGAGTTGGCACTTGTGGAGCAGGAGGTAAAAGTTGCGGGGCAGGATTTGGCACTTGTGGGGCAGGATGTGGCACACGTTGGGCAGGAGGTGGCACTTGTATGGCGGGATGTTGAAGTTGTGGGGCAGGAGGTGGCATTTGGGGGGCTGGAACTGGCTCTTGTGGGGCAGGAGATGGAAGTTGTAGGGCAGGAAATGGCACTTGTGGGGCAGGAGGTGGCACTTGTGGGGCAAGAAATGGCACTTGTGGGGCAGGAGTTGGCACTTGTGGGTCAGGTGGTGGCACTTGTGGTGTGGGAGGTGGCACTTGTGGAATTGGAGTTGACACTAGTGCGACAGAAGGTGGAAGTTGTGGGGAAGTATTTGGCACTTGTGGGGCAAGAGGTGGAACTTGTGGGGCAGGAGGTGGTCCTTGTGGGACGAGAGGTGGCACTTGTTGGGCAGGAGGTGGAACTTATGGGGCGTTACGTGGAAGTTGTGGGGCGGGAGGTGGCACCTATGGAAATGGAGATGGCACTAGTGGGGCAGGTAGTGGCACTTGTGGGGTGGGATATGGAACTTATGGGACAGGAGTTGACACTTTTGGGGCAGGAGGTGGAAGTTGTGGGGCTGGACGTGGCACTTGTGGGGCGGGAGTTGGCATTTTGAGGAGGGTGGTGGCACTTGTTGGGCAGGAGGTGGCACTTGTGGGGCAGGAGATGGAAGTTGTAGGGCGGGAGGTGGCACTTGTGGGGCAGGAGGTGGAAGTTGTGGAGCGGGAGGTGGAAGTTGTAGGGCGGGAGGTGGCACTTGTGGGGCAGGAGGTTGCACTTATGTGTCAGGAGGAGGAAGTTGGGCGGTCAGTGACACTTGTGGGGTAGGAGCTGGCACTTCAGGGGAATGAGCTGGCACTTGTAGGGCAGGAATTGGCACTTGTGGCGCAGGGGGTGGATGATGTGGGGCAGGAGGTGGTCATTGTGGGGCAGGAGGTGGCACTTGTGGAGCAGGAGGTGGAAGTTGAAGGGCAGGATTTGGCACTTGTGGGGCGGGAGGTGGCACTTGTGGACACACGGAGCCACTGGGCCAGTCACAATAGGATGTTTTTGCCAGTCTTTACCAGTGAGGCTTATTTCGGCCTCCAACACAGTCAATTCTTGAGAGCCCCCAGTCACTCCATTGATTCTGTTTGATTGATTCTGTCCCTTTGTGATTCGAGGGCATTAGAGTGCACTTTGCACCGGTATCCAGCAGTGGTTCTGTGGTTCTGTTGGGCCAGACCATTTAATCCACACAGTCCAATAAACTCTTATTATCCCTCTCCCCGCCAAGACTGAGGGCAGGGCCCCTCTATGGGTTACCTGTGATGAATGGATCAACTCCACTGGTGGTTGGTCTGTTTTGTAGTTCTCTCACCCGTGCTCGCAGTACAGGAGTAGGCTGGTCGTGCCACTTCCTCATGTCTTCTCTGTGGTCCCGTAGGTAGCACCACATGGAAACACGCTGTGCAATCTTACTGTTGTTCCTTGCTTGAGCTGGAAAGCACGTGTGTCTAATAGCTGAAACTTTTCATGATACAGGTGAAGAGTAGGATTGGAATATTTTGATCAGGTCCTTCACTAGACCTGGTGACCCGTATGGAGACTGACCTTCATCAGTCGTTTCTGATACTACTACTCGACCATCACAATTAGTCGATGGAAATAGTTTCTTGTGCATTTCATCTATCAGTCTTCTACTCGTGAGATGGCAGAAACTGCGGTGCGTACTGGGGGGAGCTGCTCTTCATAGTTTTGAAGTGTCATAATCAGTTCAAAAACTCGGGGTCTTCTCTCTTGTTCCTCAGATCTTCCAAATGTCGTTGCCAGTGTGTGTGCATATCTTTCTGGTGCTGTACTTGTGAGTTTCTGCCACATGCTAGGCTTGGTCCTCACTCTCTCAGGATCACGGTCTTGTGGATCAGGGTCATACAACATTTCCACCACGGTCATTTCCCTCAGGTACTGGATACCTTTTTCGATGGTATCCCACTTAATAGTCTGAGGCTTCAAAGCATCCTTGAAGGGTTACATTTCCCTCACGGCTGTTAACAGTCCAGAGGGTGCCAGCTCCATCCAAACATCTGCTAATCTCTCTGTCGATAGCTGGGTCTCTGGCAATGCTTCCTAGTTGGTGAGATTCATTACCAGCTAGAGACAGGCTGTTGGCCCCGTTGTCCCAGCAGCAAATCAATCAGGCAAGAGACCTTCATTTTGATGCCATGTAAACTCCTTTCTTGAGCCTTGGAATTCATCCATCTTCAGAGATTGATGAATGGTAATAGAGATTTCCTCCTCATCACTCTCTTCTTCATGCCTCTTAGTTGTTTTTTTTTGTTTTTTTTTTGTTTTTTTTTTTTTTGCATTTCTCAGTGCCAATCCAGACCCCCTACCTGGATCTTCTGCTGCCTCCTCCTCTGCTTCTCCTTCTTCTCATCCTAGACACAAGGACACCTGTTTCCATTTCTTCCTTCCACAGGGGCAACTGATATTGTTACTGGTGCCTCCTGTGACTGATCAGAGTTGACTTGGGGATTTTTTTTTTTTTTGAGGCTTGAACCTCAGATCGGAAACTCTCCCTCTCCAGGGTAGTAGTATATAGAGCACGGTAAGCATAAGCCAAACCCCAAGTGTGGTTTACCTCCTTAGATCTCTGACTCAAATACTCAATTTCTCAGGGTCCCTCAGGTGTTCAAGAGTGAAATCCCATGACACTGCGGGTCCCCACGCTTCTAAGATTTTTCCTAAACCTTTCCATATTCCCTGCCAGTCAGCATTTTCTGGTTTTGGAGGGGACTTCCGCATAGAACGAATGGAGAGGAGTACATTCATATATATTGATACTGATAACATGAACATGAGTATGAACACAAGGATGAACACTAACTCGGTTTTCAAAAACTGTGCGGCAATCTGATAAGGCAGCCTGGAAACCGGATTGAACATCGTGGTGTTTGTAAAACTAGCTGCTGTGAAATTAGCAATTGTGAAATTAGTCATTCTAAAATTAACTATTTCATCTGGGATGCAAGTGTCAAAATTCACATCATACCACATTGCGTAGAAGTACCAGGCCCTTACTTGGTCGTATAATGCATATATTCTATAACAAGAAATCAATAAATTAAGAAGGGCCAGTAAGTTTCAAAGAACATGATGGCTTTGAATCCCCTATGCAGTGCTCCTAAAATAAAGAGCAGACTCATAGCTGGCAGTAGCTGGCAGGCACTGTAAAAGTCAGAGCTAGCTAGCTGTGCTCTGGGAGAGAAAGAAATCCCTTTGTTTTCTTTACAAAAGCAAGATAACAATGCTCAGAGTTTACAGCTACCCCTGAATTTTGACAGTTTGCCTGGACTTTCAAGGTCACGTTCTCAGTGAGCAGCTATGAAAAGATATCACATCCCTAACGAAGCTCTCTGAGAGCAAAGAGAGATTTGTTCTAAAAGCTAAAAAGCAGCAGCTTATGCCCGCCATCTCCACCAAAATCTGTCACAGGTTACCTAGATTTACCTTTGCGAATGACAGGGGGCAGCTGCCCTGTAGGGTCCCCAGCCCAAAAAAGAGAGCTCCAGCCTGGGAGGAGATTATACATATGTCCTCCTCCCATGACTAACTTTGGCCGCGAAGTCCTCTGGGATATGTAGTTTTCTTCTGAGAGATGAGTATTTGGAACGTTGTTATTCCATGGAACTGGAGTACGAAGCTTCTAATGATCAACACTGCACATAATGTTATGATGTGGCACTTGTGCGGCAGGAGGTGGCACTTGTTGGATGGGAGGTGGTTGATATGGGGAAGGAGGTGGCAATTGTGCGGTTCGAGGTGGCACTTGTGGAGCAGGAGGTGGACGTTGCGTGGCAGGATTTGGCACTTGTGTGGTGGGAGTTGGCACTTGTGGAGCAGGAGGTAAAAGTTGCGGGGCAGGATTTGGCACTTGTGGGGCAGGATGTGGCACACGTTGGGCAGGAGTTGG
Organism: Coturnix japonica; assembly: GCF_054131305.1. Taxonomy (NCBI): domain Eukaryota; kingdom Metazoa; phylum Chordata; class Aves; order Galliformes; family Phasianidae; genus Coturnix; species Coturnix japonica. The sequence continues at coordinate 252,535 of NC_140697.1, forward strand.
CACTTGTATGGCGGGTTGTTGAAGTTGTGGGGCGGGAGGTGGCCTTTGTGGGGCTGGAACTGGCTCTTGTGGGGCAGGAGGTGGAAGTTGTGGGGCAGGAAATGGCACTTGTGGGGCAGGAGGTGGCACTTGTGGGGCAAGAAATGGCACTTGTGGGGCAGGAGTTGGCACTTGTGGGTCAGGTGGTGGCACTTGTGGTGTGGGAGGTGGCACTTGTGGAATTGGAGTTGGCACTAGTGCGACAGAAGGTGGAAGTTGTGGGGAAGTATTTGGCACTTGTGGGGCAAGAGGAGGAACTTGTGGGGCAGGAGGTGGTCCTTGTGGGACGAGAGGTGGCACTTGTTGGGCAGGAGGTGGAACTTATGGGGCGTTACGTGGAAGTTGTGGGGCGGGAGGTGGCACCTGTGGAAATGGAGATGGCACTAGTGGGGCAGGTAGTGGCACTTGTGGGGCAGGATATGGAACTTATGGGGCAGGAGTTGACACTTTTGGGGCAGGAGGTGGAAGTTGTGGGGCTGGACGTGGCTCTTGTGGGGCGGGAGTTGGCATTTTGGGGAGGGTGGTGGCACTTGTTGGGCAGAAGGTGGCACTTGTGGGGCAGGAGGTGGTCCTTGTGGGACGAGAGGTGGCACTTGTTGGGCAGGAGGTGGAACTTATGGGGCGTTACGTGGAAGTTGTGGGGCGGGAGGTGGCTCTTTTGAGCCAGGAGGTGGCTCTTGTGGGGCGGGAGGTGGCACTTGTGGGTCGGGAGGTGGCACTACTGGGGCAGGAGGTGGAAGTTGTGGAGTGGGAGGTGGAAGTTGTGGAGCGGGAGGTGGCACTTGTGGGGCGAAAGGTGGCATTTGTGGGGCAGGAGGTTGCACTTGTGGGGCAGGAGGTGGCACTTGTGGGGCGGAAATTGGAACTTGTTGGGAGGGAAGAGGTACTTGTGGGGCAGGAAGTGGCTCTTGTCGGGCAGGAGCTGGCACTTTTAGGGCAGGAGGTTGCACTTGTGGGTCAGGAGGAGGAAGTTGGGCGGTCAGTGACACTTGTGGGGCAGGAGGTGGATTATTTTGGCGGAGAGGTGGCAGTGGTGTGGCAAAATGTGGAACTTGTGGGGCAGGAGCTGGCACTTCAGGGGAATGAGCTGGCACTTGTAGGGCAGGAATTGGCACTTGTAAGGCAGGAGGTGGCACTTGTGGGGGGGGATGTGGCACTTGTGGGGTGGGAGGTGGCACTTGTGGGATGCGAGGTGGCACTTGTGGGGCAGGAGGAGGCTGTTGTTGGGCGGGAGGTGGGACTTGTGTAACAAGAGGTGGAAATTGTGCGGTTGGATGTGGCACTTGTGGGGCGGGAGGTGGCACTTGCGGGGCTGGAGGTGGCACTAGTGGGGCAGGAGTTGGCACTTTTGGGCTGGGTCATAGCACTTGTTGGGCAGGGGTTGGCACTTGTGGGGCAGGAAATGTTACTTGTGGGGCAAGAAGTGGCTCTTGAAGGGCAGGAGGTGGCTCTTGTGGGGCAGGAGTTATTTCTTGTGGATCTGGAGGTGGTACTTGTGGGCCTGGAGGTTGCACTTGTGAGGCGGGAGGTGGAAGTTGTGGGGCGGGTGATGGCAGTTGTGGGGCTGGAGGTATCACTTGTGCGGCAGGAAGTGGCACTTGTGGAGCAGAAGGTGGCACTTGTGGGGAAGAGGTGACACTTGAGGGGCAGGAGCTGGCACTTGTGGGGCAGAAGTTGGCACATGTGGGTCGGGAGGTGGCACTTGTGGTGCGGGAGGTGGCACTTGTGGGGCGGGAGGTGGAACTTGTGGTGCGGGAGGTGGCACTTGTGGGTCAGGAGTTGGATTTGTGGGGCGGGTTGTGGCACTTGTGGGGCGGGAGGTGGCACTTGTGGGGCGGGAGGTGGCACTTGTGGGGCGTGAGGTGGAAGTTGTGGGGCGGCAGGTGGCAATTGTGGGTCAGGAGGAGGCATTTGTGAGGCAGGAGGTGGATGATGTGGGGCAGGAGGTGGCACTTGTGGGGAAGTAGGTAGCACTTGTGGGGCAGGAGGTGGCACTTGTGGGGCAGGAGGTGGCACTTGTGTGGCAGGAGGAGGCACATGTGGGGCAGGAGGAGGCTGTTGTTGGGCGGGAAGTGGAAGTTGTGGGGCGGGAGGTGGCACTTATGGGGCTGGATGTGGAAGTTGTGTGGCAGGATTTGACACTTCTGGGGCTGCAGGTGGCACTTGTGGGGTGGGTGGTAGAACTTGTGGGGGGTGAGGTGTAACTTGTGGAGCGGGAGGTGACAACTGTGGGACAGGAGGAGGCACTTGTGGGTCGGGAGGTGGCACTTTTAAGGCGGGAGGTGGCAGTTGTGGGGCGGGAGGTGGCACTTATGGGGCAGGAGATGGTATTTGTTGTGCAGTAGGTGGCACTTGTGGAGTGGGAGATGGAAGTTGTGGGGCAGGAGGTGACACTTGTGGGGCAGTTGGTGGATGATGTGGGGCAGGAGCTGGAAGTTGTGGGGCAGGAGGTGGAAGTTGCAGGGCAGGAGGTGGCACTTGTGGGGCAGGAGGTGGCACTTGTGGGGCAGGTGCTGGCACTTGTGGGGCAGGTGCTGGCTCTTGTGGGGCATGAGCTGGCAATTGTGGGGCAGGAATTGGCACTTGTGGGGCAGGAGGTGGCACTTGTGGGGAAGGAGGCTGTCTTTGTGGGGTTGGAGGTGGCACTTGTGGGGCAGGAAGTTGATGATGTGGGGCAGGAGCTGGCACTTGTGAAGCATGAGCTGGCACTTGTGGGGCGAGAGGAGCTGGACTTGCAGGGTGACAGGTGGCACTTGTGGGGTGGGAGGTGGCACTTGTGGGGCAGGTGTTGGCACTTGTGGGGCAGGTGTTGGCACTTGTGGGGCAGGAGGTTGCACTAGTGCGTGGGAGGTGGATGTTGTGGGGCAGGAAATGGCCCCTGTGGGGCAGGAGGTGGCGCTTTTGGGGCAGGTGGTGGCATTTGTTGGGCGAGAGGTTAAACTTATGGGGCAGGAGTTGACACCTGTAGGTCAAGATGTGGAACTTGTTGGGCAGGAGGTGACACTTGTGGGGCAGGAGGTGTCAGTTGTTTGGTGGGAGGTGGCACTTGTGGGGCAGGTGGTGTTACCTGTGGGGTGGGGGTGTAACTTGTGGGACAGGAGGTGGTGATAGAGGGAAGGAAGGTGGCATTTTATGGCGGGAGGTGGCACTTGTAGGGCAGGATGTGGAAGTTGTGAAGCGGGAGGTGGCACTTGTGTGGCGGGAGGTGGAATTTGTGGGGTGGTATGCAACAGATGTGGGGCAGGAAATGGCACTTGTGGCGCAGGAGTTGGTAAATATGTGACAGGAGGTGGTACTTGTGGGGCAGGAAATGGCACCTGTGGGGCAGGAGTTGGAACATGTGGGGTAAGAAATGGCACTTGTTGGGCAGGAGGTGGCACTTGTGGAGCGGGAGGTGGTAAATGTTGGGCAGGAGGTGGCACTTGTTAGACGAGAGTTGGAACTTGTGGGGCAGGAGGTGGCACTTGTGGGGTGGGAGGTGGCACTTGTGGGGCGGGATATGGAACTTATGGGGCAGGAGTTGACACTTTTGGGGCAGGAGGCAGATGTTGTGGGGCTGGACATGGCACTTGTGGGGCGGGAGTTGGATGATGTGGAGCAGCAGCTGGCACTTGTGGGGCAGGAGGTGGAAGTTGTGGAGCGGGAGGTGGCATTTGTGGGGCAGGAGGTGGCACCTGTTGGGCAAGAGGTGGCACTTGTGGGGCAGGTGCTGGCACTTGTGGGGCATGAGCTGGCAATTGTGGGGCAGGAATTGGCACTTGTGGGGCAGGAGGTGGATGATGTGGGGCAGGAGGCTGTCTTTGTGGGGTTGGAGGTGACACTTGTGGGGCAGGAAGTTGATGATGTGGGGCAGGAGCTGGCATTTGTGAAGCATGAGCTGGCACTTGTGAAGCAGGAATTAGCACTTGTAAGGCAGGAGGTGGCACTTGTGGGGCAGGAAGTGGCACTTGTGGGGCAGGAGGTGGCACTTGTGTGGCAGAAATTGGAACTTGTTGGGAGGGAAGAGGTACTTGTGGGGCAGGAAGTGGCTCTTGTCGGGCAGGAGCTGGCACTTGTAGGGCAGGAGGTTGCACTTGTGTGTCAGGAGGAGGAAGTTGGGCGGTCAGTGACACTTGTGGGGCAGGAGGTGGATTATTTGGGGGGGGAGGTGGCAGTGGTGTGGCAAACTGTGGCACTTGTGGGGCAGGAGCTGGCACTTCATGGGAATGAGCTGGCACTTGTGGGGCAGGAATTGGCACTTGTAAGGCAGGAGGTGGAACTTGTGGGGCGGGATGTGGCACTTGCGGGATGCGAGGTGGCACTTGTGGGGCAGGAGTTGGCACTTGTGGGTCAGGTGGTGGTACTTCTGGGGCAGGATCGGGCACTTGTGGGGCAAGGGGTGGCACTTGTGAGGCAGAAGGTGGCACTTGTGGGGCAGGAGGTGGAAGTTGTGGGTCAGGAGGTGACATTTGTGGAACAGGAGGTGGATGATGTGGGGCAGGAGGTAGCAATTTTGGGCCGGGACGTGGCACTAGTGGGGCGAGATGTTGCACTTGTTGGGCGGGAGGTGGCACTTTTGGGGCATAAGGTGAAAATTGAGGGACATGAGGTGGCACTTGTGGGGCAGGAGTTGGCACTTGTGTGGTAGGAGGTGGCAATTGTGGGGCAGGAGCTTGCAGTTGTGAGGCGGGATGTGGAAGTTGTGGGGCGGGTTGTGGCAGCTGTGGGGCTGGAGGTGTCACTTGTGCAGCGGGAAGTGGCACTTGTAAGGCAGGAAGTAGCACTTGTGGGGCAGGAGGTGGCACTTTTGGAGCGTGAGGTGGATGTTGTGGGGCAGGAGTTGGCACTTGTGGGGCGAGAGTTGGCACTTGTGGGGTGGGATGTGGTACTTGTGGGGCGGGAGGTGGCTCTTGTTGGGGGGGTGGTGGCAATTGTGGGGCAGGAGGTGGCACTTGTTGGGCGAGAGTTGCAATTGTGAGACGGGAGGTGGCAATTGTGGGTCACGTAGTGGCACTTGTGGGTCAGGAGGTGGTACTTGTGGGGCGGGCGGTGGAACTGGTGGGGCTGGAGGTGGCACTTGTGGGGTGGGAGGTGGCACTTGTGGGGCAGGAGGTGGCAATTTTGGAGCAGGACGTGGATTATGTGGGGCAAAAGGTGGCACTTGTGGGGCAGGATGTGGAAGTTGTGGGTCAGGAGGTGACATTTGTGGAACAGGAGGTGGATGATGTGGGGAAGGAGGTGGTTGATGTGGAACAGTAGGTGGCACCTGTGGGGCAGGAGATGGCACTTGTGGGGCGGGAGGTGGAAATTGTGGGGCAAGGGGTGGCAGTTGCGGGGCTGGGGGCGGCACTTGTGGGGCAGTGTGTGGCACTTGAGGGGTGGGAGGTGGCACTTGTGGGGCAGGCGTTGGCACTTGTGGGGCAGGCGTTGGCACTTGTGGGGCAGGAGGTGGAAGTTGTGGGGCGGTAGGTTGCACTTGTGCGTGGGAGGTGGATGTTGTTGGGCAGGAAATGGCACCTGTGGGGCAGGAGGTGGCGCTTTTGGGGGAGGTGGTGGCATTTGTTGGGCGAGAGGTGAAACTTATGGGGCAGGAGGTGACACTTGTAGGTCAAGAGGTGGAACTTGTTGGGCAGGAGGTGACACTTGTGGGGCAGGAGGTGTCAGTTGTTTGGTGGGAGGTGGCACTTGTGGGGCAGGTGGTGTCAGTTGTTTGGCGGGAGGTGGCACTTATGGGGCAGGAGGTGGTCTTTGTGGGGCAGGAGGTGGCACCTGTGAGGCAAGAGCTGGCACTTGTGGGGCAGGAGCTGGCACTTGTGGGGCATGAGTTGGCACTTGTGGGGCAGGAATTGGCACTTGTGGGGCAGGAGGTGGATGATGTGGGGCAGGAGGCTGTCTTTGTGGGGTTGGAGGTGGCACTAGTGGGGCAGGAAGTTGATGATGTGGGGCAGGAGCTGGCATTTGTGAAGCATGAGCTGGCACTTGTGAAGCAGGAATTGGCACTTGTAAGGCAGGAGGTGGCACTTGTGGGGCAGGAATTGGCACTTGTGGGGCAGGAGGTGGATGATGTGGGGCAGGAGGCTGTCTTTGTGGGGTTGGAGGTGGCACTTGTGGGGCAGGAAGTTGATGATGTGGGGCTGGAGCTGGCATTTGTGAAGCATGAGCTGGCACTTGTGAAGCAGGAATTGGCACTTGTGGGTCAGGAAGTGGCTCTTGTCGGGCAGGAGCTGGCACTTGTGGGGCAGGAGGTTGCACTTGTGTGTCAGGAGGAGGAAGATGGGCGGTCAGTGACGCTTGTGGGGCAGGAGGTGGATTATTTGGGGGGGAGGTGGCAGTGGTGTGGCAAAATGTGGCACTTGTGGGGCAGGAGCTGGCACTTCAGGGGAATGAGCTGGCACTTGTAGGGCAGGAATTGGCACTTGTAAGGCAGGAGGTGGAACTTGTGGGGCGGGATGTGGCACTTGCGGGATGCGAGGTGGAACTGGTGGGGCATGAGCTGGCACTTGTGGGGCAGGAGGTGGAAGTTGTGGGTCAGGAGGTGACATTTGTGGAACAGGAGGTGGATGATGTGGGGAAGGAGGTGGATGATGTGGAACAGTAGGTGGCACCTGTGGGGCAGGAGATGGCACTTATGGGGCAGGAGATGGTATTTGTTGTGCAGTAGGTGGCACTTGTGGAGTGGGAGATGGAAGTTGTGGGGCAGGAGGTGGCACTTGTGTAACAAGAGGTGGAAATTGTGCGGTTGGATGTGGCACTTGTGGGGCGGGAGGTGGCACTTGCGGGGCTGGGGGCGGCACTTGTGGGGCAGTGTGTGGCACTTGAGGGGCGGGAGGTGGCACTTGTGGGGCGGGATGTGGCAGTTGTGGGGCAGATGATGACACCTGTGGGGCGGGAGGTGGATGTTTTGGGGAAGGAGGTTGAAGTTGTGGGGAGGGTGGTGGCACTTGTGGGGCGGGAGGTGGCACTAGTGGGGCAGGAGTTGGCACTTTTGGGCTGGGTCATAGCACTTGTTGGGCAGGGGTTGGCACTTGTGGGGCAGGAAATGTTACTTGTGGGGCAAGAAGTGGCTCTTGAAGGGCAGGAGGTGGCTCTTGTGGGGCAGGAGTTATTTCTTGTGGATCTGGAGGTGGTACTTGTGGGCCTGGAGGTTGCACTTGTGAGGCGGGAGGTGGAAGTTGTGGGGCGGGTGATGGCAGTTGTGGGGCTGGAGGTATCACTTGTGCGGCAGGAAGTGGCACTTGTGGAGCAGAAGGTGGCACTTGTGGGGAAGAGGTGACACTTGAGGGGCAGGAGCTGGCACTTGTGGGGCAGAAGTTGGCACATGTGGGTCGGGAGGTGGCACTTGTGGTGCGGGAGGTGGCACTTGTGGGGCGGGAGGTGGAACTTGTGGTGCGGGAGGTGGCACTTGTGGGTCAGGAGTTGGATTTGTGGGGCGGGTTGTGGCACTTGTGGGGCGGGAGGTGGCACTTGTGGGGCGGGAGGTGGCACTTGTGGGGCGGGAGGTGGCACTTGTGGGGCGTGAGGTGGAAGTTGTGGGGCGGCAGGTGGCAATTGTGGGTCAGGAGGAGGCATTTGTGAGGCAGGAGGTGGATGATGTGGGGCAGGAGGTGGCACTTGTGGGGCAGGAGGTGGCACTTGTGGGGCAGGAGGTGGCACTTGTGTGGCAGGAGGAGGCACATGTGGGGCAGGAGGAGGCTGTTGTTGGGCGGGAAGTGGAAGTTGTGGGGCGGGAGGTGGCACTTATGGGGCTGGATGTGGAAGTTGTGTGGCAGGATTTGACACTTCTGGGGCTGCAGGTGGCACTTGTGGGGTGGGTGGTAGAACTTGTGGGGGGTGAGGTGTAACTTGTGGAGCGGGAGGTGACAACTGTGGGACAGGAGGAGGCACTTGTGGGTCGGGAGGTGGCACTTTTAAGGCGGGAGGTGGCAGTTGTGGGGCGGGAGGTGGCACTTATGGGGCAGGAGATGGTATTTGTTGTGCAGTAGGTGGCACCTGTGGAGTGAGAGATGGAAGTTGTGGGGCAGGAGGTGACACTTGTGGGGCAGTTGGTGGATGATGTGGGGCAGGAGCTGGAAGTTGTGGGGCAGGAGGTGGAAGTTGCAGGGCAGGAGGTGGCACTTGTGGGGCAGGAGGTGGCACTTGTGGGGCAGGTGCTGGCACTTGTGGGGCAGGTGCTGGCTCTTGTGGGGCATGAGCTGGCAATTGTGGGGCAGGAATTGGCACTTGTGGGGCAGGAGGTGGCACTTGTGGGGAAGGAGGCTGTCTTTGTGGGGTTGGAGGTGGCACTTGTGGGGCAGGAAGTTGATGATGTGGGGCAGGAGCTGGCACTTGTGAAGCATGAGCTGGCACTTGTGGGGCGAGAGGAGCTGGACTTGCAGGGTGACAGGTGGCACTTGTGGGGTGGGAGGTGGCACTTGTGGGGCAGGTGTTGGCACTTGTGGGGCAGGTGTTGGCACTTGTGGGGCAGGAGGTTGCACTAGTGCGTGGGAGGTGGATGTTGTGGGGCAGGAAATGGCCCCTGTGGGGCAGGAGGTGGCGCTTTTGGGGCAGGTGGTGGCATTTGTTGGGCGAGAGGTTAAACTTATGGGGCAGGAGTTGACACCTGTAGGTCAAGATGTGGAACTTGTTGGGCAGGAGGTGACACTTGTGGGGCAGGAGGTGTCAGTTGTTTGGTGGGAGGTGGCACTTGTGGGGCAGGTGGTGTTACCTGTGGGGTGGGGGTGTAACTTGTGGGACAGGAGGTGGTGATAGAGGGAAGGAAGGTGGCATTTTATGGCGGGAGGTGGCACTTGTAGGGCAGGATGTGGAAGTTGTGAAGCGGGAGGTGGCACTTGTGTGGCGGGAGGTGGAATTTGTGGGGTGGTATGCAACAGATGTGGGGCAGGAAATGGCACTTGTGGCGCAGGAGTTGGTAAATATGTGACAGGAGGTGGTACTTGTGGGGCAGGAAATGGCACCTGTGGGGCAGGAGTTGGAACATGTGGGGTAAGAAATGGCACTTGTTGGGCAGGAGGTGGCACTTGTGGAGCGGGAGGTGGTAAATGTTGGGCAGGAGGTGGCACTTGTTAGACGAGAGTTGGAACTTGTGGGGCAGGAGGTGGCACTTGTGGGGTGGGAGGTGGCACTTGTGGGGCGGGATATGGAACTTATGGGGCAGGAGTTGACACTTTTGGGGCAGGAGGCAGATGTTGTGGGGCTGGACATGGCACTTGTGGGGCGGGAGTTGGATGATGTGGAGCAGCAGCTGGCACTTGTGGGGCAGGAGGTGGAAGTTGTGGAGCGGGAGGTGGCATTTGTGGGGCAGGAGGTGGCACCTGTTGGGCAAGAGGTGGCACTTGTGGGGCAGGTGCTGGCACTTGTGGGGCATGAGCTGGCAATTGTGGGGCAGGAATTGGCACTTGTGGGGCAGGAGGTGGATGATGTGGGGCAGGAGGCTGTCTTTGTGGGGTTGGAGGTGACACTTGTGGGGCAGGAAGTTGATGATGTGGGGCAGGAGCTGGCATTTGTGAAGCATGAGCTGGCACTTGTGAAGCAGGAATTAGCACTTGTAAGGCAGGAGGTGGCACTTGTGGGGCAGGAAGTGGCACTTGTGGGGCAGGAGGTGGCACTTGTGTGGCAGAAATTGGAACTTGTTGGGAGGGAAGAGGTACTTGTGGGGCAGGAAGTGGCTCTTGTCGGGCAGGAGCTGGCACTTGTAGGGCAGGAGGTTGCACTTGTGTGTCAGGAGGAGGAAGTTGGGCGGTCAGTGACACTTGTGGGGCAGGAGGTGGATTATTTGGGGGGGGAGGTGGCAGTGGTGTGGCAAACTGTGGCACTTGTGGGGCAGGAGCTGGCACTTCATGGGAATGAGCTGGCACTTGTGGGGCAGGAATTGGCACTTGTAAGGCAGGAGGTGGAACTTGTGGGGCGGGATGTGGCACTTGCGGGATGCGAGGTGGCACTTGTGGGGCAGGAGTTGGCACTTGTGGGTCAGGTGGTGGTACTTCTGGGGCAGGATCGGGCACTTGTGGGGCAAGGGGTGGCACTTGTGAGGCAGAAGGTGGCACTTGTGGGGCAGGAGGTGGAAGTTGTGGGTCAGGAGGTGACATTTGTGGAACAGGAGGTGGATGATGTGGGGCAGGAGGTAGCAATTTTGGGCCGGGACGTGGCACTAGTGGGGCGAGATGTTGCACTTGTTGGGCGGGAGGTGGCACTTTTGGGGCATAAGGTGAAAATTGAGGGACATGAGGTGGCACTTGTGGGGCAGGAGTTGGCACTTGTGTGGTAGGAGGTGGCAATTGTGGGGCAGGAGCTTGCAGTTGTGAGGCGGGATGTGGAAGTTGTGGGGCGGGTTGTGGCAGCTGTGGGGCTGGAGGTGTCACTTGTGCAGCGGGAAGTGGCACTTGTAAGGCAGGAAGTAGCACTTGTGGGGCAGGAGGTGGCACTTTTGGAGCGTGAGGTGGATGTTGTGGGGCAGGAGTTGGCACTTGTGGGGCGAGAGTTGGCACTTGTGGGGTGGGATGTGGTACTTGTGGGGCGGGAGGTGGCTCTTGTTGGGGGGGTGGTGGCAATTGTGGGGCAGGAGGTGGCACTTGTTGGGCGAGAGTTGCAATTGTGAGACGGGAGGTGGCAATTGTGGGTCACGTAGTGGCACTTGTGGGTCAGGAGGTGGTACTTGTGGGGCGGGCGGTGGAACTGGTGGGGCTGGAGGTGGCACTTGTGGGGTGGGAGGTGGCACTTGTGGGGCAGGAGGTGGCAATTTTGGAGCAGGACGTGGATTATGTGGGGCAAAAGGTGGCACTTGTGGGGCAGGATGTGGAAGTTGTGGGTCAGGAGGTGACATTTGTGGAACAGGAGGTGGATGATGTGGGGAAGGAGGTGGTTGATGTGGAACAGTAGGTGGCACCTGTGGGGCAGGAGATGGCACTTGTGGGGCGGGAGGTGGAAATTGTGGGGCAAGGGGTGGCAGTTGCGGGGCTGGGGGCGGCACTTGTGGGGCAGTGTGTGGCACTTGAGGGGTGGGAGGTGGCACTTGTGGGGCAGGCGTTGGCACTTGTGGGGCAGGCGTTGGCACTTGTGGGGCAGGAGGTGGAAGTTGTGGGGCGGTAGGTTGCACTTGTGCGTGGGAGGTGGATGTTGTTGGGCAGGAAATGGCACCTGTGGGGCAGGAGGTGGCGCTTTTGGGGGAGGTGGTGGCATTTGTTGGGCGAGAGGTGAAACTTATGGGGCAGGAGGTGACACTTGTAGGTCAAGAGGTGGAACTTGTTGGGCAGGAGGTGACACTTGTGGGGCAGGAGGTGTCAGTTGTTTGGTGGGAGGTGGCACTTGTGGGGCAGGTGGTGTCAGTTGTTTGGCGGGAGGTGGCACTTATGGGGCAGGAGGTGGTCTTTGTGGGGCAGGAGGTGGCACCTGTGAGGCAAGAGCTGGCACTTGTGGGGCAGGAGCTGGCACTTGTGGGGCATGAGTTGGCACTTGTGGGGCAGGAATTGGCACTTGTGGGGCAGGAGGTGGATGATGTGGGGCAGGAGGCTGTCTTTGTGGGGTTGGAGGTGGCACTAGTGGGGCAGGAAGTTGATGATGTGGGGCAGGAGCTGGCATTTGTGAAGCATGAGCTGGCACTTGTGAAGCAGGAATTGGCACTTGTAAGGCAGGAGGTGGCACTTGTGGGGCAGGAATTGGCACTTGTGGGGCAGGAGGTGGATGATGTGGGGCAGGAGGCTGTCTTTGTGGGGTTGGAGGTGGCACTTGTGGGGCAGGAAGTTGATGATGTGGGGCTGGAGCTGGCATTTGTGAAGCATGAGCTGGCACTTGTGAAGCAGGAATTGGCACTTGTGGGTCAGGAAGTGGCTCTTGTCGGGCAGGAGCTGGCACTTGTGGGGCAGGAGGTTGCACTTGTGTGTCAGGAGGAGGAAGATGGGCGGTCAGTGACGCTTGTGGGGCAGGAGGTGGATTATTTGGGGGGGAGGTGGCAGTGGTGTGGCAAAATGTGGCACTTGTGGGGCAGGAGCTGGCACTTCAGGGGAATGAGCTGGCACTTGTAGGGCAGGAATTGGCACTTGTAAGGCAGGAGGTGGAACTTGTGGGGCGGGATGTGGCACTTGCGGGATGCGAGGTGGAACTGGTGGGGCATGAGCTGGCACTTGTGGGGCAGGAGGTGGAAGTTGTGGGTCAGGAGGTGACATTTGTGGAACAGGAGGTGGATGATGTGGGGAAGGAGGTGGATGATGTGGAACAGTAGGTGGCACCTGTGGGGCAGGAGATGGCACTTATGGGGCAGGAGATGGTATTTGTTGTGCAGTAGGTGGCACTTGTGGAGTGGGAGATGGAAGTTGTGGGGCAGGAGGTGGCAATTGTGGGCCGGGAGCTGGCACTATTGGGGCAGGAGCTGGAAGTTGTGGGTCAGGAGGTGGCACTTGTGGTGCAGGAGGTGGCACTTGTGGGGCAGTTGGTGGATGATGTGGGGCAGGAGTTGGCACTTGTGGGGTAAGGGTTGGCACTTGTGGGTGGGAGGAGGCACTTGTGGGGCGGGGGGTGGCAATTGCTGGGTGGGAAGTGGCAGTTGTGGGGCAGTAGCTTGAAGGTTTGGGGCAGGAGGTGGCACTTGTGGGGTGGAAGGTAAGAAGATTTGGGGTGTGACGTGGAAGTAGTGGGGCGGGAGGTGGCACTTGTGGGGCGGGAGGTGGCACTTGTGGGGCAGGAGTTGGCACTTGTGGGTCAGGTGGTGGCACATGTGGGGCGGGGGTCGACGTTGTGGGGCAAGAGGTGTAACTTGTGGGGCAAGAGGTGTAACTTGTGGGGCAAGAGGTGTAACTTGTGGGGCAGGAGGTGGCCATAGAGGGGCAGGAGGTGGCACTTGTGGGGCGGGAGATGGCACTTGTGGGGCAGGACGTGGCACTTGTGTGTCTGGAGGTTAAACTTGTGGGGCGGGAGGTGGCACTTGTGGGGAAGGCGGTGGCAATTGTGGGGCAGGAGGTGGCAAATGTGGTGCAGGAAATGGCACTTGTGGGGCAGGAGTTGGCACATGTGGGATAGGAGGTGGCACTTGTGGGGCAGGAGGTGGATGATGTGGGGCAGGAGCTGGCAATTGTGAAGCATGAGCTGGCACTTTTAGGGCTGGAATTGGCACTTGTGCCACAGGAGGTGGCACTTGTGGGGTGGGAGGCGGATGATGTGGGGCAGGAGGTGGAAGTTGCGTGGCAGGATTTGGCCCTTGTGGGGCGGGAGATGGCACTTGTGGGGCAGGACGTGGCACTTGTGGAGCGGGAGGGGGCACTTGTGGGGCCTGAGGTGGCACTTGCAGGGCAGGAGGTGGCATTTGTGGGGCGGGAGGTGGAAGCTGTGAGGCAGGGGGTGGCACTTGTAAGGCAGGAGGTAGAACTTGTGGGGCAGGAGTTGGCAGTTGTGGGGCGCGAGTTGGCACTTGTGGGGCAGGTAGTTGCATTAGTGGGGCAGGAGTTGGCACTTGTGGGTCAGGTGGTGGCACTTGTGGGGCGGGATGTGGAAGTTGTGGGGCGTGAGGTGTCACTTGTGGGGCGGAAGTTGACACTGTTGGGGTGTGAGGTGGCACTTGTGGGGCGGAAGGTGGCACTTGTGGGGCAGGAGGTGACACTTGTGGGGCAGGATGTGGCACTTGTGCGTGGGAGGTGGAGTTTGTGGAGAGGGAGGTGGCGCTTGTGGGGCGGGAGGTGGCACTTGTGGGGAGGAGGTGGAACTTGTGGGGCGGGAGGTGGAAGTTGTGATGCAGGAGGTGGTACATGTGAGGCGGGATGTGGCACTCGTGAGCAGGGAGGTGGCACTTGTGGGGCAGGAGGTGGATGATGAGGGGCAGGAGCTGGCACTTGTGAAGCATGAGCTGGCACTTGTGGTGCAGGAATTGGCACTTGTGGGGCAGGAGATGGCACTTGTTGGATGGGAGGTGGATGATGTGGGGAAGGAGGTGGCAATTGTGCGGTTCGAGGTGGCACTTGTGGAGCAGGAGATGGAAGTTGCGGGGCAGGAGTTGGCACTTGTGGGTCGGGAGGTGGCACTTGTGGGGCAGGAGGTGAATGATGTGGGGCAGGAATTAGCACTTGTGGGTCGGGAGGTGGCACTTGTGGGGCAAAATGAAACACTTGTGGGGCAGGAGGTGGAAGTTGTGGAACAGAAGGTGGCACTTGTAGGGCAGGAGGTGGCACTTGTGGGGCAGGAGGTGTCAGTTGTTTGGCGGGAGGTGGCACTTGTTGGGCAGGAGGTGGCTCTTGTGGGGCAGGATGTGGCACTTGTGGGGCAGGAGCTGGCACTTGTGGGGCATGAACTGGCACTTGTGGGGCAGGAATTGGCACTTGTGGGCAGGAAGTGAATGATGTGGTGCAGGAGCTGGCACTTGTGAAGCATGAGCTGGCACATGTGGGGCAGGAATTGGCAGTTGTGGGGCAGGAGCCTACACTTGTGGGGCAGAACGTGGCACTTGTGGGGCAGGAGGTTGAAGTTGTGGTGCAGGATGTAGTACTTGTGGGGCAGGAGCTGTAAATTGTCTGGCGAGATAAGGCACTTGTGGGGCAGGAGATTGCACTAGTTTGGCAGGAGGTGGCACTTGTGGGGCGGGATGTGGCACTTGTGGGGCAGGAGGTGGCACTTGTGGAGCAGAAGGTGGATGATGTGGAGCAGGAGCTGGCAATTGTGAAGCATGAGCTGTCACTTTTGGGGCAGGAATTGTCAGTTGTGAGGCAGGAGTTGGCACTTGTGGGGCAGGATGTGGCACACGGGCAGGAGTTGGCACTTGTGGGGCAGGATGTGGCACACGGGCAGGAGTTGGCACTTGTGTGGTGGGATGTTGAAGTTGTTGGGCGGGAGGTGGCACTTGTGGGGCTGGAAGTGGCAGTTGTAGGGCTGGAGGTGGCACTTGTGGAATTGGAGTTGGCACTAGTGGGGCAGAAGGTGGAAGTTGTGGGGAAGTATTTGGCACTTGTGGGGCAAGAGGTGGAACTTGTGGAGCAGGAGGTGGCATTTGTGGAGCATGAGTTGACACTTGTGGGGCAGGACGTGGCACTTGTGGGGCAGGAGGTGGTCCTTGTGGGACGAGAGGTGGCACTTGTTGGGCGGGAGGTGGAACTTATGGGGCGTTACGTGGAAGTTGTGGGGCAGGAGGTGGCTCTTTTGAGGCAGGAGGTGGCACTTGTGGACCAGGAGATGGAAGCTGTAGGGCGGGAGGTGGCACTTGTGGGGCAGGAGGTGGAAGTTGTGGAGCGGGAGGTGGCATTTGTGGGGCGAAAGGTGGCATTTGTGGGGCAGGAGGTGGCACTTGTTGGGTGGGAGGTGGACGATGTGGGGCAGGATGTTGCACTTGTGGGGCAGGAGGTGGCACTTGTGGGGCGGAAATTGGAACTTGTTGGGAGGGAAGAGGTACTTGTGGGGCAGGAAGTGGCTCTTGTCGGGCAGGAGCTGGCACTTGTGGGGCAGGAGGTTGCACTTGTGCGTCAGGAGGAGGAAGTTGGGCGGTCAGTGACACTTGTGGGGCAGGAGGTGCATTATTTGGGGGGGAGGAGGCAGTGGTGTGGCAAAATGTGGCACTTGTGGGGCAGGAGCTGGCACTTCAGGGGAATGAGCTGGCACTTGTAGGGCAGGAATTGGCACTTGTGGGGCAGGAGGTGGTCGTTGTGGGGCAGGAGGTGGCACTTGTGGGGCAGGAAATGGCACCAGTGGGGTAGGATTTGGAACCTGTGGGGTAAGAAATGGCACTTGTTGGGCAGGAGGTGACACTTGTGGGGCGGAAGTGGAACTTGTTTGTCATGTGGCCACAATTGTTGGGTGGGAGGTGGCACTTATGGGTCAGGAGGTGGCAATTGTGGGGCGGGAGGTGGAAGTTGTGGGGCGGGAGGTGGCACCTGTGGGGCTTGAGGTGGATCTTTTTGTGCAGGAGGTGGCGCTTGTGGGGCTGGAGTTGGATGATGTGGAGCCGGAAATTTGTAGGGCACAGGTGGATGTTGTGGGGCATGATTAGGCACTTATGGGGCTGGAGGTGGCACTTGTGGGGCGGAAGTGGAACTTGTAAGACAGGAGGTGGAAATTGTTGTAGTGGGAGTTGGAAGTTGTGAGGCAGGAGGTGGCACTTGTGGGGCGGGAGATGTAACTTGAGGGGCAGGAGGTGGCACTTGTGGGGTGGGAGGTAGATGATGTGGGGCAGGAGGTGGCACTTGTGGAGCAGGAGTTGGAAGTTGCAGAACAGGATTTGGCACTTGTGGGGCAGGAGGTGGCACTTGTGTGGCGGGATGTTGAAGTTGTGGGGCGGGAGGTGGCATTTGTGGGGCTGGAACTGGCTCTTGTGGGCCGTGAGATAGAAGTTGTGGGGCAGAAAATGGCACTTGTGGGGCAGGAGTTAGCACATGTGGGACAGGAGGTGGCACTTGTGGGGCAGGAGCTGGCACTTCAGGGGAGTGAGCTGGCACTTGTAGGGCATGAATTGGCACTGGTGGTGCAGGGGGTGGATGATGTGGGGCAGGAGGTGGTCGTTGTGGGGCAGGAGGTGGCACTTGTGGGGCAGAAGGTGGATGATATGGGACAGGACCTGGCACTTGTGGGGCATGAGCTGGCACATGTGGGGCAGTAATTGGCACTTGTGGGGCAGGAGGTGGCACTTGTTGGGTGGGAGGTGGACGATGTGGGGCAGGAGTTGGCACTTGTGGGGCAGGATGTGGCACACGTTGGGCAGGAGTCGGCACTTGTGTGGCGGGATGTTGAAGTTGTGGGGCAGGAGGTTGCACTTGTGGGTCAGGAGGAGGAAGTTGCGGTCAGTGACACTTGTGGGGCAGGAGGTGGATTATTTGGGGGGGGGAGGTGGCAGTGGTGTGGCAAAATGTGGCACTTGTGGGGCAGGAGCTGGCACTTCAGGGGAATGAGCTGGCACTTGTAGGGCAGGAATTGGCACTTGTGGGGCAGGAGGTGGATGATGTGGGGCAGGAGGTGGATGATGTGGGGCAGGAGGTGGATGATGTGGGGCAGGAGGTGGTCATTGTGGGGCAGGAGGTGGAACTTGTGGGGCAGGAGGTGGAATTTGTGGCGTGGTAGGTGGCACTTGTGGGACAGGAACTGGCACTTCTGGGGCGGGAGGTGGAAGTTGTGGGGCAGGAAATGGCACTTGTGGGGCAGGAGTTGGCACATGTGGGACAGGAGTTGGAACCTGTGGGGTAAGAAATGGCAATTGTTGGGCAGGAGGTGGCACTTGTGGGGCGGGAAGTGGATGATGTGGTGCAGGAGCTGGCACTTGTGAAGCCTGAGCTGGCACTTGTGGGGCAGGAAGTGGAACTTGTAAGACAGGAGGTGGAAATTGTGGGGCGGAATGTAAAGTTGTGGGGCAGGAGGTGGCACTTGTGGGTCAGGTGTTGGCACTTGTGGGGCAGGAGATGTAACTTGAGGGGAGGGGGTGGAAGTTGTGGGGCGGGAGGTGGCACTTGTGGGGCAGGAGGTGGCACTTGTGGGGAGGGATGTGGCACTTGTGGGGATGGAGGTGGCACTTGTGGGGCAGGAGGTGGATGATGTGGGGCAGGAGTTGGCACTTGTGGAGCAGGAGGTAAAAGTTGCGGGGCAGGATTTGGCACTTGTGGGGCAGGATGTGGCACACGTTGGGCAGGAGGTGGCACTTGTATGGCGGCATGTTGAAGTTGTGGGGCAGGAGGTGGCATTTGTGGGGCTGGAACTGGCTCTTGTGGGGCAGGAGGTGGAAGTTGTAGGGCAGGAAATGGCACTTGTGGGGCTGGAGGTGGCACTTGTGGGGCAGGAGATGGCACTTGTGGGTCAGGTGGTGGCACTTGTGGTGTGGGAGGTGGCACTTGTGGAATTGGAGTTGGCACTAGTGCGGCAGAAGGTGGAAGTCGTGGGGAAGTATTTGGCACTTGTGGGGCAAGAGGTGGCACTTGTGGGGCAGGAGGTGGTCCTTGTGGGACGAGAGGTGGCACTTGTTGGGCAGGAGGTGGAACTTATGGGGCGTTACGTGGAAGTTGTGGGGCGGGAGGTGGCACCTGTGGAAATGGAGATGGCACTAGTGGGGCAGGTAGTGGCACTTGTGGGGTGGGATATGGAACTTATGGGGCAGGAGTTGACACTCCTGCCCCATAAGTTTTTGTTTTTGGGGCAGGAGGTGGAAGTTGTGGGGCTGGACGTGGCACTTGTGGGGCGGGAGTTGGCATTTTGGGGAGGGTGGTGGCACTTGTTGGGCAGGAGGTGGCACTTGTGGGGCAGGAGTTGGCACTTGTGGGGCAGGAGGTGGAACTTATGGGACGTTACGTGGAAGTTTGGGGCAGGACGTGGCTCTTTTTAGGCAGGAGGTGGAACTTGTGAGCCAGGAGATGGAAGTTGTAGGGCGGGAGGTGGCACTTGTGGGGCAGGAGGTGGAAGTTGTGGAGCGGGAGGTGGAAGTTGTAGGGCGGGAGGTGGCACTTGTGGGGCAGGAGGTTGCAGTTGTGTGTCAGGAGGAGGAAGTTGGGCAGTCAGTGACACTTGTGGGGCAGGAGCTGGCACTTCAGGGGAATGAGCTGGCACTTGTAGGGCAGGAATTGGCACTTGTGGCGCAGGGGGTGGATGATGTGGGGCAGGAGGTGGTCATTGTGGGGCAGGAGGTGGCACTTGTGGGGCAGGAGGTGGATGATGAGGGGCTGGAGCTGGCACTTGTGAAGCATGAGCTGGCACTTGTGGGGCAGGAATTGGCACTTGTGGGGCAGGAGGTGGCACTTGTTGGATGGGAGGTGGTTGATATGGGGAAGGAGGTGGCAATTGTGCGGTTCGAGGTGGAACTTGTGGAGCAGGAGATCGACGTTGCGGGGCAGGAGTTGGCACTTGTGGGTCGGGAGGTGGCACTTGTGAGGCGGGAGGTGGCACTTGTGGGGCAAAATGCAACACTTGTGGGGCAGGAGTTATAACTTGTGGGGCAGGAGCTGGAAGTTGTGGAACAGAAGGTGGCACTTGTGGGGCGGGTGGTGGCACTTGTGGGGCGGGATGTGGCACTTGTGGGGCGGGAGGTGGGACTTGTGGGGCCAGAGGTTGAGGTTGTGGTTCGGGAGGTGGCACTTGTGGAGCAGGAGCCTACACTTGTGGGGCAGAATGTGGCACTTGTAAGGCAGGACATTGAAATTGTGGAGCAGGTTGTGGCGCTTGTGGGGCAGGAGGTGGAAATTGTGGGGCAGGAGGTGGTAATGGTGGGGCAGGAGGTCGCACTTGTGGGCCAGGAGTTGGAAGTTGTGGGGCGGGAGAATGAAGTTGTGGGGCGGGATGTGGAACTTGTGAGGCAGGAGGTGGAAGTTGTGATGCAGGAGGTGGTACATGTGGGGCGGGAGGTGGAAGTTGTGATGCAGGAGGTGGAAGTTGTGGTGCGGGAGGTGGAAGTTGTAGGGCGGGAGGTGGCACTTGTGGGGCGGGAGTTGGAAGTTGAGTGACGGGAGGTGGCACTTGTGGGGCAGGTTGTGGAAGTTGTGGGGCAGGATGTGGCACATGTGGGACAGGAGGTGGCACTTGTGGGGCAGGAGTTTGGACCTGTGGTTTAAGAAATGGCATTTGTTTGCAGGAGGTGGTACTTGTGGGGCAGGTGGTGGTACCTGTGGTGTGGGGGTGTAACTTGTGGGGCAGGAGGTGGTGATAGAGGGACGGGAGGTGGCATTTTATGGCGGGAGGTGGCACATGTAGGGCAGGATGTGGAAGTTGTGAAGCGGGAGGTGGCACTTGTATGGCGGGAGGTGGAATTTGTGGAGTGGTATGCAACAGATGTGGGGCAGGAAATGGCACTTGTGGGGCAGGAGTTGGTAAATGTGTGACAGGAGGTGGTACTTGTGGGGCAGGAAATGGCACCTGTGGGGCAGGGGTTGGAACATGTGGGGTAAGAAATGGCACTTGTTGGGCAGGAGGTGGCACTTGTGGAGCGGGAGGTGGTAAATGTTGGGCAGGAGGTGGCACTTGTTAGACGAGAGTTGGAACTTGTGGGGCAGGAGGTGGCACTTGTGGGGTGGGAGGTGGCACTTGTGGGGCGGGATATGGAACTTATGGGGCAGGAGTTGACACTTTTGGGGCAGGAGGCAGATGTTGTGGGGCTGGACATGGCACTTGTGGGGCGGGAGTTGGATGATGTGGAGCAGCAGCTGGCACTTGTGGGTCAGGAGGTGGAACTTATGGGACGTTACGTGGAAGTTGTGAGGCGGGAGGTGGCTCTTTTGAGGCAGGAAGTGGCACTTGTGGGCCAGGAGATGGAAGTTGTGGAGCGGGAGGTGGTAGATGTTGGGCGTGAGGTGGCACTTGTGGGTCGGGAGGTGGCACTTGTGGGGCAGGAGGTGGAAGTTGTGGAGCGGGAGGTGGCATTTGTGGGGCGAAAGGTGGCACTTGTGGGGCAGGAGGTTGCATTTGTGGGGCAGGTAGTGGCACTTGTGGGGCGGAAATTGGAACTTGTTGTGAGGGAAGAGGTACTTGTGGGGCAGGAAGTGGCCCTTGTTGGGCAGGTGCTGGTACTTGTGGGGCAGGAATTGGCACTTTTGGTGCAGGGGGTGGTCGTTGTGGGGCAGGAGGTGGCACTTGTGGGGCAGGGGGTGGATGATGTGGGGCAGGAGGTGGCACTTGTGGGGCAGGGGGTGGATGATGTGGGGCAGGAGGTGGTCTTTGTCGGACAGGAGGTGGCACATGTGAGCAGGAAGTGGATGATGTGGGGCAGGAGCTGGCACTTGTGAAGCATGAGCTGGAACTTGTGGGGCAGAAATTGGCACTTGTGGGGCAGGAGTTGGAAGTTGCAGGGCAGGATTTGGCATTTGTGGGGCAGGAGGTGGCACCTGTTGGGC
Source organism: Coturnix japonica (assembly GCF_054131305.1). NCBI lineage: Eukaryota > Metazoa > Chordata > Aves > Galliformes > Phasianidae > Coturnix > Coturnix japonica. The sequence continues at coordinate 273,315 of NC_140697.1, forward strand.
AAGAGGTGGCACTTGTGGGGCAGGTGCTGGCACTTGTGGGGCATGAGCTGGCAATTGTGGGGCAGGAATTGGCACTTGTGGGGCAGGAGGTGGATGATGTGGGGCAGGAGGCTCTCTTTGTGGGGTTGGAGGTGGCACTTGTGGGGCAGGAAGTTGATGATGTGGGGCAGAAGCTGGCACTTGTGAAGCATGAGCTGGCACTTGTGGGGCGAGAGGAGCTGGACTTGCAGGGTGACAGGTGGCACTTGTGGGGCGGGAGGTGGCACTTGTGGGGCAGGAGGTGGCACTTGTGGGGCAGGAGGTGGAAGTTGTGGGGCAGTAGGTTGCACTTGTGCGTGGGAGGTGGATGTTGTGGGGCAGGAAATGGCACCTGTGGGGCAGGAGGTGGCGCTTTTGGGGGAGGTGGTTGCATTTGTTGGGCGAGAGGTGAAACTTATGGGGCAGGAGGTGGCACTTGTAGGTCAAGAGGTGGAACTTGTTGGGCAGGAGGTGACACTTGTGGGGCAGGAGGTGTCAGTTGTTTGGTGGGAGGTGGCACTTGTGGGGCAGGTGGTGTCAGTTGTTTGGCGGGAGGTGGCACTTGTGGGGCAGGAGTTGGCACTTGTGGGGCAGGAGGTGGACTTTGTGGGGCAGGAGGTGGCACCTGTGAGGCATGAGCTGGCACTTGTGGGGCAGGAGCTGGCACTTGTGGGGCATGAGCTGGCACTTGTGGGGCAGGAATTGGCACTTGTGGGGCAGGAGGTGGATGATGTGGGGCAGGAGGCTGTCTTTGTGGGGTTGGAGGTGGCACTTGTGGGGCAGGAAGGTGATGATGTGGGGCAGGAGCTGGCATTTGTGAAACATGAGCTGGCACTTGTGAAGCAGGAATGGGCACTTGTAAGGCAGGAGGTAGCACTTGTGGGGCGGGATGTGGCACTTGTGGGGCAGGAGTTGGCACTTGTGGGTCAGGTGGTGGTACTTCTGGGGCAGGATCGGGCACTTGTGGGGCAGGATGTGGAAGCTGTGGGACGGGAGGTGGAAGTTATGGGGTGGGAGGTGGAAGTTGTGGGGCAAGAATTGGCAATTGTGGGACAAGAAGTGGCAATTGTGGGGCAGAGGGTGGCACTTGTACGGCAGGAGGTGGCACTTGTGGGACAGGACGTGGCAATTGGGAAGGACGTGGCACTTGTGGGGTGGGAGGTGGCACTTGTGGGGCAGGAGGTGGCACTTGTGGGGCAGGAGGAGGCTGTTGTTGGGCGGGAGGTGGGACTTGTGTAACAAGAGGTGGAAATTGTGCGGTGGGATGTGGCACTTGTGGGGCAAGGGGTGGCACTTGTGAGGCAGAAGGTGGCACTTGTGGGGCAGGAGGTGGAAGTTGTGGGTCAGGAGGTGACATTTGTGGAACAGGAGGTGGATGATGTGGGGCAGGAGGTAGCAATTTTGGGCCGGGACGTGGCACTAGTGGGGCGAGATGTTGCACTTGTTGGGCGGGAGGTGGCACTTTTGGGGCATAAGGTGAAAATTGAGGGACATGAGGTGGCAATTGTGGGGCAGGAGTTGGCACTTGTGTGGTAGGAGGTGGCAATTGTGGGGCAGGAGCTTGCAGTTGTGAGGCGGGATGTGGAAGTTGTGGGGCGGGTTGTGGCAGTTGTGGGGCTGGAGGTGTCACTTGTGCAGCGGGAAGTGGCACTTGTAAGGCAGGAAGTAGCACTTGTGGGGCAGGAGGTGGCACTTTTGGAGCGTGAGGTGGATGTTGTGGGGCAGGAGTTGGCACTTGTGGGGCGAGAGTTGGCACTTGTGGGGCAGGAGGTTGCACTTGTGGGGTGGGATGTGGTACTTGTGGGCCGGGAGGTGGCACTTGTTGGGGGGGTGGTGGCAATTGTGGGGCAGGAGGTGGCACTTGTTGGGCGAGAGTTGCAATTGTGAGACGGGAGGTGGCAATTGTGGGTCACGTAGTGGCACTTGTGGGTCAGGAGGTGGTACTTGTGGGGCGGGCGGTGGAACTGGTGGGGCTGGAGGTGGCACTTGTGGGGTGGGAGGTGGCACTTGTGGGGCAGGAGGTGGCAATTTTGGAGCAGGACGTGGATTATGTGGGGCAAGAGGTGGCACTTGTGGGGCAGGATGTGGAAGTTGTGGGTCAGGAGGTGACATTTGTGGAACAGGAGGTGGATGATGTGGGGAAGGAGGTGGTTGATGTGGAACAGTAGGTGGCACCTGTGGGGCAGGAGATGGCACTTATGGGGCAGGAGATGGTATTTGTTGTGCAGTAGGTGGCACTTGTGGAGTGGGAGATGGAAGTTGTGGGGCAGGAGGTGGCAATTGTGGGCCGGGAGCTGGAAGTTGTGGGTCGGGAGGTGGCACTTGTGGTGCAGGAGGTGGCACTTGTGGGGCGGTTGGTGGATGATGTGGGGCAGGAGTTGGCACTTGTGGGGTAAGGGTTGGCACTTGTGGGGTGGGAGGAGGCACTTGTGTGGCGGGGGGTGGCAATTGCTGGGTGGGAAGTGGCAGTTGTGGGGCAGTAGGTTGAAGGTTTGGGGCAGGAGGTGGCACTTGTGGGGTGGAAGGTAAGAAGATTTGGGGTGTGACGTGGAAGTAGTGGGGCGGGAGGTGGCACTTGTGGGGCGGGAGGTGGCACTTGTTGGGCAGGAGTTGGCACTTGTGTGGCTGGAGGTTGAAGTTGTGGGGCGAGAGGTAGCACTTGTGGGGCAGGAACCGGCACTTGTGGGGCAGGAGTTGGCACTTGTGGGTCAGTGGTGGCACATGTGGGGCGGAGGTCGACGTTGTGGGGCAAGAGGTGGAACTTGTGGGGCAAGAGGTGTAACTTGTGGGGCAGGAGGTTGCTATAGAGGGGCGGGAGGTGGCACTTGTGTGGCGAGAGGTGGCACTTGTGGGGCAGGAGATGGCACTTGTGGAGCAGGAGGTGGAAGTTGCACGTCAGGATTTGGCACTTGTGGGGCGGGAGATGGCACTTGTGGGGCGGGAGATGGCACTTGTGGGGCGGGAGATGGCACTTGTGGGGCGGGAGATGGCACTTGTGTGTCTGGAGGTTAAACTTGTGGGGAAGGAGGTGGCACTTGTGGGGCAGGAGGTGGCAAATGTGGTGCAGGAAATGGCACTTGTGGGGCAGGAGTTGGCACATGTGGGTTAGGAGGTGGCACTTGTGGGGCAGGAGGTGGATGATGTGGGGCAGGAGCTGGCAATTGTGAAGCATGAGCTGGCACTTTTAGGGCTGGAATTGGCACTTGTGCCACAGGAGGTGGCACTTGTGGGGTGGGAGGTGGATGATGTGGGGCAGGAGGTGGATGTTGCGTGGCAGGATTTGGCCCTTGTGGGGCAGGACGTGGCACTTGTGGAGCGGGAGGGGGCACTTGTGGGGCCTGAGGTGGCACTTGTAGGGCAGGAGGTGGCATTTGTGGGGCAGGAGGTGGCATTTGTGGCGCGGGAGGTGGAAGTTGTGAGGCAGGGGGTGGCACTTGTAAGGCAGGACGTGGCATTTGTGGCGCGGGAGGTGGAAGTTGTGAGGCAGGGGGTGGCACTTGTAAGGCAGGAGATAGAACTTGTGGGGCACGAGTTGGCACTTGTGGGGCACGTAGTTGCATTAGTGGGTCAGGTGGCACTTGTGGGTCAGGTGGTGGCACTTGTGGGGCGGGATGTGGAAGTTGTGGGGCGTGAGGTGGCACTTGTGGGGCGGAAGTTGACACTGTTGGGGTGTGAGGTGGCACTTGTGGGGCGGAAGGTGGCACTTGTGGGGCAGGAGGTGACACTTGTGGGGCAGGATGTGGCACTTGTGCGTGGGAGGTGGAGTTTGTGGAGAGGGAGGTGGCACTTGTGGGGGGGGGTGGCACTTGTGAGGCACGAGGTGGCACTTGTGGGGCAGGATGTGGCATTCTTGGGGCGGGAGGTGTAAGTTGTGATGCAGGAGGTGGTACATGTGGGGCGGGAGGTGGAAGTTGTGATGCAGGAGGTGGTACATGTGGGGCGGGAGGTGGAAGTTGTGATGCAGGAGGTGGTACATGTGGGGCGGGATGTGGCACTCGTGAGCAGGGAGGTGGCACTTGTGGAACTTGTAGCAGGTGTAACTTGTCGGGCAGGAGGCGGCTCTTGTGGGGCTGGAGTTTGATGTTGTGGGTCAGGAGGTGGCACTTGCGGGGCAGGAGGTGGATGATGAGGGGCAGGAGCTGGCACTTGTGGAGCATGAGCTGGCTCTTGGGGGGCAGGAATTGGCACTTGTGGGGCAGGAGGTGGCACTTGTTGGGTGGGAGGTGGACGATGTGGGGCAGGAGTTGACACTTGTGGGGCAGGATGTGGCACACGTTGCCAGGAGTCGGCACTTGTGTGGCGGGATGTTGAAGTTGTGGGGCTGAAGGTTGCTCTTGTCTAACAGGTATTGTCACTTGTGGGGGAGGAGGTGGATGATGTGGGGCAGGAGGCTGTCTTTGTGGGTTTAGAGGTGGCACTTGTGGGGCAGGAAGTTGATGTGGGGCATGAGCTGGCATTTGTGAAGCATGAGCTGGCACTTGTGAAGCAGGAATTGGCACTTTTGGGGCAGGAGGTGGAACTTGTGGGGTGAGGGGTTGAATTTGTAAGGCGGGAAGTGGCACCTGTGGGGCAGAAATTGGCACTTATGAGGCAGGAGATGGCACTTGTGGGGCGGGAGGTGGGACTTGTGGGGCCAGAGGTTGAGGTTGTGGTTCGGGAGGTGGCACTTGTGGAGCAGGAGCCTACACTTGTGGGGCAGAATGTGGCACTTGTAAGGCAGGACATTGAAATTGTGGAGCAGGTTGTGGCACTTGTGGGGCAGGAGGTGGAAATTGTGGGGCAGGAGGTGGTAATGGTGGGGCAGGAGGTCGCACTTGTGGGCCAGGAGTTGGAAGTTGTGGGGCGGGAGAATGAAGTTGTGGGGCGGGATGTGGAACTTGTGAGGCAGGAGGTGGAAGTTGTGGTGCGGGAGGTGGAAGTTGTAGGGCGGGAGGTGGCACTTGTGGGGCGGGAGTTGGCATTTTGGGGAGGGTGGTGGCACTTGTTGGGCAGGAGGTGGCACTTGTGGGGCAGGAGGTGGCACTTGTGGGGCAGGAGGTGGTCCTTGTGGGACGAGAGGTGGCACTTGTTGGGCAGGAGGTGGAACTTATGGGGCGTTACGTGGAAGTTGTGGGGCGGGAGGTGGCTCTTTTGAGGCAGGAGGTGGAACTTGTGAGCCAGGAGATGGAAGTTGTAGGGCGGGAGGTGGCTCTTGTGGGGCGGGAGGTGGCACTTGTGGGTCGGGAGGTGGCACTACTGGGGCAGGAGGTGGAAGTTGTGGAGAGGGAGGTGGAAGTTGTGGAGCGGGAGGTTGCACTTGTGTGTCAGGAGGATGAAGTTGGGCGGTCAGTGACACTTGTGGGGCAGGAGGTGGATTATTTGGGGGGAAGGTGGCAGTGGTGTGGACAAATGTGGCACTTGTGGGGCAGGAGCTGGCACTTCTGGGGAATGAGCTGGCACTTGTAGGGCAGGAATTGGCACTTGTAAGGCAGGAGGTGGAAATTGTGGGGCGGGATGTGGCACTTGTGGGATGCGAGGCGGCACTTGTGGGGCAGGAGGTTGCACTTGTGGGGCAGGAGGAGGCTGTTGTTGGGCGGGAGGTGGGACTTGTGTAACAAGAGGTGGAAATTGTGCGGTGGGATGTGGCACTTGTGGGGCAAGGGGTGGCACTTGTGGGGCGGGATGTGGCAGTTGTGGGACAGATGATGACACCTGTGGGGCGGGAGGTGGATGTTTTGGGGAAGGAGGTTGAAGTTGTGGGGAGGGTGGTGGCACTTGTGGGGCGGGAGGTGGCACTAGTGGGGCAGGAGTTGGCACTTGTGGGCTGGGTCATAGCACTTGTTGGGCAGGGGTTGGCACTTGTGGGGCAGGAAATGTTACTTGTGGGGCAAGAAGTGGCTCTTGAAGGGCAGGAGGTGGCACTTGTGGGGCAGGAGTTAATTCTTGTGGATCTGGAGGTGGCACTTGTGGGCCTGGAGGTTGCACTTGTGAGGCGGGAGGTGGAAGTTGTGGGGCGGGTGGTGGCAGTTGTGGGGCTGGAGGTATCACTTGTGCGGCAGGAAGTGGCACTTGTGGAGCAGAAGGTGTCACTTGTGGGGAGGAGGAGACACTTGAAAGGCAGGAGCTGGCACTTGTGGGGCAGAAGTTGGTACATGTGGGTCGGGAGTTGGCACTTGTGGGGCAGGAGGTGGCACTTGTGGTGCGGGAGGTGGAACTTGTGGGGAGGGAGGTGGCACTTGTGGGTCAGGAGTTGGATTTGTGGGGCGGGTTGTGGCACTTGTGGGGCGGGAGGTGGCACTTGTGTGGCGTGAGGTGGAAGTTGTGGGGCGGCAGGTGGCAATTGTGGATCAGGAGGAGGCATTTGTGAGGCAGGAGGTGGATGATGTGGGGCAGGAGGTGGCACTTGTGGGGAAGTAGGTAGCACTTTTGTGGCAGGAGGTGGCGCTTGTGGGGCAGGAGGAGGCACTTGTGGGGCAGGAGGAGGCACTTGTGGGGCAGGAGGTGGCACTTGTGGGGCAGGAGGAGGCACTTGTGGGGCAGGAGGAGGCACTTGTGGGGCAGGAGGAGGCACTTGTGGGGAAGTAGGTAGCACTTGTGGGGCAGGAGGAGGCACTTGTGGGGAAGGAGGAGGCACTTGTGGGGCAGGAGGTGGCACTTGTGTGGCAGGAGGTGGCACTTGTGGGGCAGGAGGAGGCACTTGTGGGGAAGTAGGTAGCACTTGTGAGGCAGGAGGAGGCACTTGTGGGGCAGGAGGAGGCACTTGTGGGGCAGGAGGTGGCACTTGTGGTGCGGAAGGTGGAACTTGTGGGGCGGGAGGTGGCACTTGTGGGTCAGGAGTTGGATTTGTGGGGCGGGTTGTGGCACTTCTGGGGCGGGAGGTGGCACTTGTGGGGTGTGACGTGGATGTTGTGGGGCGGCAGGTGGCAATTGTGGGTCAGGAGGAGGCATTTGTGAGGCAGGAGGTGGATGATGTGGGGCAGGAGGTGGCACTTGTGCGGCAGGAGGTGGCACTTGTGGGGCAGGAAGTGGCACTTGTGTGGCAGGATTTGACACTTCTGGGGCTGCAGGTGGCACTTATGGGGTGGGTGGTAGAACTTGTGGGGGGTGAGGTGTAACTTGTGGAGCGGGAGGTGACAACTGTGGGACAGGAGGAGGCACTTGTGGGTCGGGAGGTGGCACTTTTAAGGCGGGAGGGGGCAGTTTTGGGGCGGGAGGTGGCACTTATGGGGCAGGAGATGGTATTTGTTGTGCAGTAGGTGGCACTTGTGGAGTGGGAGATGGAAGTTGTGGGGCAGGAGGTGACACTTGTGGGGCGGTTGGTGGATGATGTGGGGCAGGAGTTTGCACTTGTGGGGTAAGGGTTGGCACTTGTGGGGTGGGATGAGGCACTTGTGGGGCGGGGGGTGGCAATTGCTGGGTGGGAAGTGGCAGTTGTGGGGCAGTAGGTTGAAGGTTTGGGCAGGAGGTGGCACTTGTGGGGTGGAAGGTAAGAAGATGTGGGGTGTGACGTGGAAGTAGTGGGGCGGGAGGTGGCACTTGTGGCTGGAGGTTGAGGTTGTGGGGCGAGAGGTAGCACTTGTGGGGCAGGAACCGGCACTTGTGGGGCAGGAGTTGGCACTTGTGGGGCAGGAGTTGGCACTTGTGGGTCAGGTGGTGGCACATGTGGGGTGGGGGTCGACGTTGTGGGGCAAGAGGTGTAACTTGTGGGGCAGGAGGTGGCTATAGAGGGGCGGGATGTGGCACTTGTGGGGCAGGAGATGGCACTTGTGGAGCAGGAGGTGGAAGTTGCACGTCAGGATTTGGCACTTGTGGGGCGGGAGATCGCACTTGTGTGTCCAGATATTAAACTTGTGGGTTGGGAGGTGGCACTTGTGGGGCAGGAGGTGGCAAATGTGGTGCAGGAAATGGCACTTGTGGGGCAGGAGTTGGCACATGTGGGATAGGAGGTGGCACTTGTGGGGCAGGAGGTGGATGATGTGGGGCAGGTGCTGGCAATTGTGAAGCATGAGCTGGCACTTTAAGGGCTGGAATTGGCACTTGTGCCACAGGAGGTGGCACTTGTGGGGTGGGAGGTGGATGATGTGGGGCAGGAGGTGGATGTTGCGTGGCAGGATTTGGCCCTTGTGGGGCAGGAGATGGCACTTGTGGGGCAGGACGTGGCACTTGTGGAGCGGGAGGGGGCACTTGTGGGGCCTGAGGTGGCACTTGTAGGGCAGGAGGTGGCATTTGTGGGGCGGGAGGTGGAAGTTGTGATGCAGGAGGTGGTACATGTGGGGCGGGAGGTGGAAGTTGTGATGCAGGAGGTGGTACATGTGGGGCGGGAGGTGTAAGTTGTGATGTAGGAGGTGGTACATGTGGGGCGGGAGGTGGAAGTTGTGATGCAGGAGGTGGTACATGTGGGGCGGGAGGTGTAAGTTGTGATGCAGGAGGTGGTACATGTGGGGCGGGAGGTGTAAGTTGTGATGCAGGAGGTGGTACATGTGGGGCGGGAGGTGGAAGTTGTGATGCAGGAGGTGGTACATGTGGGGCGGGATGTGGCACTCGTGAGCAGGGAGGTGGCACTTGTGGAACTTGTAGCAGGTGTAACTTGTCGGGCAGGAGGCGGCTCTTGTGGGGCTGGAGATTGATGTTGTGGGTCAGGAGGTGGCACTTGTGGGGCAGGAGGTGGATGATGAGGGGCAGGAGCTGGCACTTGTGAAGCATGAGCTGGCACTTGTGGCGCAGGAATTGGCACTTGTGGGGCAGGAGGTGGCACTTGTTGGATGGGAGGTGGTTGATATGGGGAAGGAGGTGGCAATTGTGCGGTTCGAGGTGGCACTTGTGGAGCAGGAGATGGAAGTTGCCGGGCAGGAGTTGGCACTTGTGGGGCGGGAGGTGGCACTTCTGGGGCAGGAAATGGAGCTTTTAGGGCAGGAGGTGGAACTTGTGCAGAAGGAGGTGGTACTTGTTGGGCGGAAATTGGAACTTGTTGGGAGGGAAGAGGTACTTGTGGGGCAGGAAGTGGCTCTTGTGGGGCAGGAGCTGGCACATGTGGGTCAGGAGGAGGAAGTTGGTCAGTCAGTGACACTTGTGGGTCAGGAGGTGGATTATTTGGGGGGGAGGTGGCAGTGGTGTGGACAAATGTGGCACTTGTGGGGCAGGAATTGGCACTTGTGGGGCAGGTGGTGGCACTTGTTGGGTGGGAGGTGGACGATGTGGGGCAGGATGTTGCACTTGTGGGGCAGGAGGTGGCACTTGTGGGGTGGAAATTGGAACTTGTTGGGAGGGAAGAGGTACTTGTGGGGCAGGAAGTGGGTCTTGTCGGGCAGGAGCTGGCACTTGTGGGGCAGGAGTTTGCACTTGTGGGTCAGGAGGAGGAAGTTGGTCAGTCAGTGACAGTTGTGGGGCAGGAGGTGGATTAGTTGTTTGGGAGGAGGCAGTGGTGTGGACAAATGTGGCACTTGTGGGGCATGAACTGGCACTTGTGGGGCAGGAATTGGCACTTGTGGGCAGGAATTGGCACTTGTGGGGCAGGAGGATGTCTTTGTCGGTCAGGAGGTGGCACTTGTGGGGCAGGAGGTGGATGACGTATTGCAGGAGCTGGCACTTGTGAAGCATGAGCTGGCACATGTGGGGCAGGAAGTTGATGATGTGGGGCATGAGCTGGCATTTGTGAAGCATGAGCTGGCACTTGTGAAGCAGGAATTGGCACTTTTGGGGCAGGAGGTGGAACTTGTGGGGTGGGAGGTGGAATTTGTGGGGTGGGAGGTGAAACTTGTAAGGCAGGAGTTGGCACATGTGGGGGGGGAAATGGCACTTGTGGGGCAGGAAATGGCACCAGTGGGGTAGGATTTGGAACCTGTGGGGTAAGAAATGGCACTTGTTGGGCAGGAGGTGGCACTTGTGGGGCGGAAGTGGAACTTGTTTGTCATGTGGCCACAATTGTTGGGCGGGAGGTGGCACTTGTGGGGCAGGAGGTGGCAATTGTGAGGCGGGAGGTGGATGATGTGGGGCAGGAGGTGGCACTTGTGGGGCGGAAATTGGAACTTGTTGGGAGGGAAAAGGTACTTGTGGGGCAGGAAGTGGCTCTTGTGGGGCAGGAGCTGGCACTTGTGGGGCAGGAGGAGGAAGTTGGTCAGTCAGTGACACTTGTGGGGCAGGAGGTGGATTATTTGTGGGGGAGGTGGCAGTGGTGTGGACAAATGTGGCACTTGTGGGGCATGAACTGGCACTTGTGGGGCAGGAATTGGCACTTGCGGGGCAGGAATTGGCACTTGTGGGGCAGGAAGTGGATGACGTAGTGCAGGAGCAGGCACTTGTGAAGCATGAGCTGGCAGATGTGGGGCAGGAATTGGCACTTGTGGGGCAGGTGGTGGCACTTGTTGGGTGGGAGGTGGACGATGTGGGGCAGGAGGTGGCACTTGTGGAGCATGAGGTGGAAGTTGCATTGCAGGATTTGGCATTTGTGGGTTGGGAGTTGGCACTTGTGGGGCATGAGGTGGAATTTGTGGGGTGGTAGGTGGAACATGTGGGGCAGGAGCTGGCACTTGTGGGGCAGGATGTGGCACACGTTGCCAGGAGTCGGCACTTGTGTGGCGGGATGTTGAAGTTGTGGGGCGGGAGGTGGCACTTGTGGAACGGGTATTGTCACTTTTGGGGGAGGAGGTGGATGATGTGGGGCAGGAGGCTGTCTTTGTGGGGTAGGAGGTGGCACCTGTAGGGTAAGAGGTGGCACTTGTGGGGCAGGAATTGGAACTTGTGGGGCAGGAGTTGGATGATGTGGGGCAGGAGGCTGTCTTTGTGGGGTTAGAGGTGGCACTTGTGGGGCAGGAGGTGGCACTTGTGGGGCAGAAGGTGGAAGTTTTAGGGCGGGAGGTGGCACTTGTGGGGTGGGAGGTGGTAGATGTTGGGCGTTAGGTGGCACTAGTGCATCAGGAGGTGGCACTTGTGGGGCAGGAGGTGGAAGTTGTGGAGCGGGAGGTGGCATTTGTGGGGCGAAAGGTGGCATTTGTGGGGCAGGAGGTTGCACTTGTGGGGCAGGAGGTGGCACTTGTGGGGCGGAAATTGGAACTTGTTGGGAGGGAATAGGTACTTGTGGGGCAGGAAATGGCTCTTGTCGGGCAGGAGCTGGCACTTGTGGGGCAGGAGGTGGCACTTGTGTGTCAGGAGGAGGAAGTTGGGCGGTCAGTGACACTTGTGGGGCAGGAGGTGGATTATTTTGGGGGGGAGGTGGCAGTGGTGTGGCAAAATGTGGCACTTGTGGGGCAGGAGCTGGCACTTCAGGGGAATGAGCTGGCACTTGTAGGGCAGGAATTGGCACTTGTGGTGCAGGGGGTGGTCGTTGTGGGGCAGGAGGTGGCACTTGTGGGGCAGGGGGTGGATGATGTGGGGCAGGAGGTGGCACTTGTGGGGCAGGGGGTGGATGATGTGGGGCAGGAGGTGGTCTTTGTCGGACAGGAGGTGGCACATGTGAGCAGGAAGTGGATGATGTGGGGCAGGAGCTGGCACTTGTGAAGCATGAGCTGGAATTTGTGGGGCAGGAATTGGCACTTGTGGGGCAGGAGGTGGAAGTTGCAGGGCAGGATTTGGCATTTGTGGGGCGGGAGGTGGCACTTGTGGAACAAGTATTGTCACTTGTGGGGGAGGAGGTGGATGATGTGGGGCAGGAGGTGGCCTTTGTGGGGCAGGAGGTGGATGATGTGGGGCAGGAGGCTGTCTTTGTGGGGCAGGAGCTGGCACTTGTGAAGCATGAGCTGGCACTTGTGGGGCAGGAGCTGGACTTGCAGGGTGACAGGTGGCACTGGCGGGGCAGGAGGTGGCACTTGTGGGGCAGGTGTTGGCACTTGTGGGGCAGGAGGTGGAAGTTGTGGGGCAGGAGGTGGAAGTTGTGGGGCGGTAGGTTGCACTTGTGCGTGGGAGGTGGATGTTGTGGGGCAGGAAATGGCACCTGTGGGGCAGGAGGTGGCGCTTTTGGGGGAGGTGGTGGCATTTGTTGGGCGAGAGGCGAAACTTATGGGGCAGGAGGTGGCACTTGTAGGTCAAGAGGTGGAACTTGTTGGGCAGGAGGTGACACTTGTGGGGCAGGAGGTGTCAGTTGTTTGGCGGGAGGTGGCATTTGTCGGTCGGGAGGTGGCACTTGTGGGGCAGGATGTGGCACATGTGGGACAGGAGGTGGCACTTGTGGGGCAGGAGTTTGGACCTGTGGTTTAAGAAATGGCATTTGTTTGCAGGAGGTGGTACTTGTGGGGCAGGTGGTGGTACCTGTGGGGTGGGGGTGTAACGTGGGGCAGGAGGTGGTGATAGAGGGACGGGAGGTGGCATTTTATGGCGGGAGGTGGCACTTGTAGGGCTGGATGTGGAAGTTGTGAAGCGGGAGGTGGCACTTGTGTGGCGGGAGGTGGAATTTGTGGGGTGGTATGCAACAGATGCGGGGCAGGAAATGGCACTTGTGGGGCAGGAGTTGGTAAATGTGGGACAGGATGTGGTACTTGTGGGGCAGGAAATGGCACCTGTGGGGCAGGAGTTGGAACATGTGGGGTAAGAAATGGCACTTGTTGGGCAGGAGGTGGCACTTGTGGAGCGGGAGGTGGTAAATGTTGGGCAGGAGGTGGCACTTGTTAGACGAGAGTTGGAACTTGTGGGGCAGGAGGTGGCACCTGTGAGGCAAGAGCTGGCACTTGTGGGGCGGAATATGGAACTTATGGGGCAGGAGTTGACACTTTTGGGGCAGGAGGCAGATGTTGTGGGGCTGGACATGGCACTTCTGGGGCGGGAGTTGGATGATGTGGAGCAGCAGCTGGCACTTGTGGGGCAGGAGGTGGAAGTTGTGGAGCGGGAGGTGGCATTTGTGGGGTGAAATGTGGCATTTGTGGGGCAGGAGGTGGCACTTGTGGGGTGGAAATTGGAACTTGTTGGGAGGGAAGAGGTACTTGTGGGGCAGGAAGTGGCTCTTGTCGGGCAGGAGCTGGCACTTGTGGGGCAGGAGTTGGAATTTGTGGGGTGGTAGGTGGAACATGTGGGGCAGGAGTTGGCACTTGTGAGGCAGGAGGTGGCACTTGTGGGGCATGAGCTGGCACTTGTGGGGCAGGAATTGGCACTTGTGGGGCAGGAGGTGGAACTTGTGGGGCGGGATGTGGCACTTGCGGGATGCGAGGTGGCACTTGTGGGGCAGGAGTTGGCACTTGTGGGTCAGGTGGTGGTACTTCTGGGGCAGGAGTTGGCACTTGTGGGGCAGGATGTGGAAGCTGTGGGACGGGAGGTGGAAGTTATGGGGTCGGAGGTGGAAGTTGTGGGGCAAGAATTGGCAATTGTGGGACAAGAAGTGGCAATTGTGGGGCAGAGGGTGGCACTTGTACGGCAGGAGGTGGCACTTGTGGGACAGGACGTGGCAATTGGGAAGGACGTGGCACTTGTGGGGTGGGAGGTGGCACTTGTGGGGCAGGAGGTGGCACTTGTGGGGCAGGAGGAGGCTGTTGTTGGGCGGGAGGTGGGACTTGTGTAACAAGAGGTGGAAATTGTGCGGTGGGATGTGGCACTTGTGGGGCAAGGGGTGGCACTTGTGAGGCAGAAGGTGGCACTTGTGGGGCAGGAGGTGGAAGTTGTGGGTCAGGAGGTGACATTTGTGGAACAGGAGGTGGATGATGTGGGGCAGGAGGTAGCAATTTTGGGCCGGGACGTGGCACTAGTGGGGCGAGATGTTGCACTTGTTGGGCGGGAGGTGGCACTTTTGGGGCATAAGGTGAAAATTGAGGGACATGAGGTGGCACTTGTGGGGCAGGAGTTGGCACTTGTGTGGTAGGAGGTGGCAATTGTGGGGCAGGAGCTTGCAGTTGTGAGGCGGGATGTGGAAGTTGTGGGGCGGGTTGTGGCAGCTGTGGGGCAGGAGGTGTCACTTGTGCAGCGGGAAGTGGCACTTGTAAGGCAGGAAGTAGCACTTGTGGGGCAGGAGGTGGCACTTTTGGAGCGTGAGGTGGATGTTGTGGGGCAGGAGTTGGCACTTGTGGGGCGAGAGTTGGCACTTGTGGGGTGGGAGGTTGCACTTGTGGGGTGGGATGTGGTACTTGTGGGGCGGGAGGTGGCACTTGTTGGGGGGGTGGTGGCAATTGTGGGGCAGGAGGTGGCACTTGTTGGGCGAGAGTTGCAATTGTGAGACGGGAGGTGGCAATTGTGGGTCACGTAGTGGCACTTGTGGGTCAGGAGGTGGTACTTGTGGGGCGGACGGTGGAACTGGTGGGGCTGGAGGTGGCACTTGTGGGGCAGGAGGTGGCAATTTTGGAGCAGGACGTGGATTATGTGGGTCGGGAGGTGGCACTTGTGGGGCGGGAGGTGGAACTTGTGGGGCGGGAGGTGGATTTGTGGGGCGGGTTGTGGCACTTGTGGGGCGGGAGGTGGCACTTGTGTGGCGTGAGGTGGAAGTTGTGGGGCAGATGCTGACACCTGTGGGGCGGGAGGTGGATGTTTTGGGGAAGGAGGTTGAAGTTGTGGGGAGGGTGGTGGCACTTGTGGGGCGGGAGGTGGCACTAGTGGGGCAGGAGTTGGCACTTTTGGGCTGGGTCATAGCACTTGTTGGGCAGAGGTTGGCACTTGTGGGGCAGGAAATGTTACTTGTGGGGCAAGAAGTGGCTCTTGAAGGGCAGGAGGTGGCACTTGTGGGGCAGGAGTTAATTCTTGTGGATCTGGAGGTGGCACTTGTGGGCCTGGAGGTTGCACTTGTGAGGCGGGAGGTGGAAGTTGTGGGGCGGGTGGTGGCAGTTGTGGGGCTGGAGGTATCACTTGTGCAGCAGGAAGTGGCACTTGTGGAGCAGAAGGTGGCACTTGTGGGGCAGAAGTTGGCACATGTGGGTCGGGAGGTGGCACTTGTGGGGCAGGAGGTGGCACTTGTGGGTCAGGAGTTGGATTTGTGGGGCGGGTTGTGGCACTTGTGGGGTGGGAGGTGGCACTTGTGGGGCGTGAGGTGGAAGTTGTGGGGCGGCAGGTGGCAATTGTGGGTCAGGAGGAGGCATTTGTGAGGCAGGAGGTGGATGATGTGGGGCAGGAGGTGGCACTTGTGGGGAAGTAGGTAGCACTTGTGGGGCAGGAAGTGGCACTTGTGGGGCAGGAGGTGGCACTTGTGTGGCAGGAGGAGGCACATGTGGGGCAGGAGGAGGCTGTTGTTGGGCGGGAAGTGGAAGTTGTGGGGCGGGAGGTGGCACTTGTGGGGCTGGATGTGGAAGTTGTGTGGCAGGATTTGACACTTCTGGGGCTGCAGGTGGCACTTGTGGGGTGGGTGGTAGAACTTGTGGGGGGTGAGGTGTAACTTGTGGAGCGGGAGGTGACAACTGTGGGACAGGAGGAGGCACTTGTGGGTCGGGAGGTGGCACTTTTAAGGCGGGAGGTGGCAGTTGTGGGGCGGGAGGTGGAAGTTGTGCGGCACGATTTAGCACTTGTGTGGCTGGAGGCGGCACTTGTGGGGCGGGAGGTGGCACTTGTGGGGCGGGAAATGGAACTTGTGGGGCAGCACGTGGCACTAGTTGAGCAGGAGGTGGAAATTGTGGGGCGGGAGGTGAATGATATGAGGCAGGAGGTAGCGGTTGTGGGGCAGGAGGTGGCACTTGTGGGGCAGGAGGTGGAAGTTGTGGGTCAGGAGGTGACATTTGTGGAACAGGAGGTGGATGATGTGGGGAAGGAGGTGGATGATGTGGAACAGTAGGTGGCACCTGTGGGGCAGGAGATGGCACTTATGGGGCAGGAGATGGTATTTGTTGTGCAGTAGGTGGCACTTGTGGAGTGGGAGATGGAAGTTGTGGGGCAGGAGGTGACACTTGTGGGGCAGTTGGTGGATGATGTGGGCCAGGAGCTGGAAGTTGTGGGGCAGGAGCTGGAAGTTGTGGGGCAGGAGGTGGAAGTTGCAGGGCAGGATTTGGCATTTGTGGGGCAGGAGGTGGCACTTGTGGGGCAGGTGCTGGCACTTGTGGGGCATGAGCTGGCAATTGTGGGGCAGGAATTGGCATTTGTGGGGCAGGAGGTGGCACTTGTGGGGAAGGAGGCTGTCTTTGTGGGGTTGGAGGTGGCACTTGTGGGGCAGGAAGTTGATGATGTGGGGCAGGAGCTGGCACTTGTGAAGCATGAGCTGGCACTTGTGGGGCGAGAGGAGCTGGATTTGCAGGGTGACAGGTGGCACTAGTGGGGCGGGAGGTGGCACTTGTGGGGCAGGTGTTGGCACTTGTGGGGCAGGTGTTGGCACTTGTGGGGCAGGAGGTGGAAGTTGTGGGGCAGTAGGTTGCACTTGTGCGTGGGAGGTGGATGTTGTGGGGCAGGAAATGGCACCTGTGGGGCAGGAGGTGGCGCTTTTGGGGGAGGTGGTGGCATTTGTTGGGCGAGAGGTGAAACTAATGGGGCAGGAGGTGACACTTGTAGGTCAAGATGTGGAACTTGTTGGGCAGGAGGTGACACTTGTGGGGCAGGAGGTGTCAGTTGTTTGGTGGGAGGTGGCACTTGTGGGGCAGGTGGTGTCAGTTGTTTGGCGGGAGGTGGCACTTGTGGGGCAGGAGGTGGCACTTGTGGAGCAGGAGGTGGCACCTGTGAGGCGAGAGCTGGCACTTGTGGGGCAGGAATTGGCACTTGTGGGGCAGGAGGTGGATGATGTGGGGCAGGAGGCTCTCATTTGTAAGGCGGGAAGTGGCACTTGTGGGGCAGAAATTGGCACTTATGGGGCAGGAGGTGGCACTGATGGGGCAGGAAATTGAGCTTTTGGGGCAGGAGATGGCACTTGTGGGGCGTAAGGTGGAACTTATGGGGCAGGAGGTGGAACTTGTGGAGCAGGAGGTGGCACTTGTGGGGCGGGAGGTTGGAGTTGTTGGGCAGGAGGTGGCATTTTGAGGTAGAAGGTGGCATTTGTGTGGCAGGAGGTGGCAATTGTGGGGCAGGAGTTGGAAATTGTTGGGCAGGAGGTGGAAGTTTTGGGGCAGGGTTTGGCAGTTGTAGGGCGGGAGGTGGCACTTGTGGGGCGGGAGGTGGCACTTCTGGGGCAGGAAATGGAGCTTTTAGGGCAGGAGGTGGAACTTGTGCAGAAGGAGGTGGTACTTGTTTGGTGGAAATTGGAAATTGTTGGGAGGGAAGAGGTACTTGTGGGGCAGGAAGTGGCTCTTGTGGGGCAGGAGCTGGCACTTGTGGGCCAGGAGGAGGAAGTTGGTCAGTCAGTGACACTTGTGGGGTAGGAGGTGTATTATTTGGGGGGGAGGAGGCAGTGGTGTGGAATAATGTGGCACTTGTGGGGCATGAACTGGCACTTGTGGGGCAGGAATTGGCACTTGTGGGGCAGGTGGTGGCACTTGTTGGGTGGGAGGTGGACGATGTGGGGCAGGAGGTGGCACTTGTGGAGCAGGAGGTGGAAGTTGCATTGCAGGATTTGGCATTTGTGGGTTGGGAGTTGGCACTTGTGGGGCATGAGGTGGAATTTGTGGGATGGTAGGTGGAACATGTGGGGCAGGAGCTGGCACTTGTGGGGCAGGATGTGGCACACGTTGCCAGGAGTCGGCACTTGTGTGGCGGGATGTTGAAGTTGTGGGGCGGGAGGTGGCACTTGTCTAACAGGTATTGTCACTTGTGGGGGAGGAGGTGGATGATGTGGGGCAGGAGGCTGTCTTTGTGGGGTTAGAGGTGGCACTTGTGGGGCAGGAAGTTGATGATGTGGGGCATGAGCTGGCATTTGTGAAGCATGAGCTGGCACTTGTGAAGCAGGAATTCGCACTTTTGGGGCAGGAGGTGGAACTTGTGGGGTGGGAGGTGGAATTTGTGGGGTGGCAGGTGAAACTTGTAAGGCAGGAGTTGGCACATGTGGGGGGGAAAATGGCACTTGTGGGGCAGGAAATGGCACTTGTTGTGCAGGAGGTGGCACTTATGGGTTTGGAGGTGGATGATGTGGGGCAGGAGGTGACACATGTGGGTCAGGAGATGGCACTTCTGGGGCAGGAGTTGGAAGTTGTGGGGCAGGATTTGGTACTTGTGGGGTGGGAGGTTGCACTTGTGGGGCTGGAGTTGGCACTTGTGGGGCGGGAGGTGGCACTAGTGGGGCAGGAGGTGGCACTTGTGGGGAGCGATGTGGCACTTGTGGGCGGGAGGTGGAATTTGTGGAGAGGGAGGTGGCACTTATGGGACGGGAGCTGGAACTTGTGGGGCGAGAGGTGGCACATGTGGAGCAGGAGCTGGAACTTTCAGGGCATGAGCTGGCACTTGCACGGCAGGAGGTGGCACTTGTGGGTCGGGAAGTGGCACTTGTGGGGCAGGAGGTGGCACTTGTGGGGCAGGAGGTGGCACTTGTGGGGCAAGTCTTGGAACTTGTGGTGCAGGAGATATCACACGTTGGGCAGGAGTTGGCACTTCCTCAAAGAAACCCATAGCGACCCCATAGTCACCCATAGCGCCCCATAGGAACACAAAGATACCCCATGGAGCCCCATAAACACCCCATAGTGACCCATAGGGGCCCAAAGAGACCACATAGCACCCCATAGCTACTCCATAGTGCCCCATAGCAGCCCATGGAGCCTCATAGACAATCCATTGTGCCCCACAGCACCCCATTGCACCCCATAGGGACCCATAGACACAGCATACTGCTCCATAGAGCCCCATAGACACCCCATGGTTCCCCACAGCACCCCATAGCAGCCCACAGTACCCCATAGACACCACATAAGGCCATACAGCCACACCATAGAGCCCAATTGAACCACATAGACACCCCATATCGCCCCATAGTGCCTGTAGACACCCCATAGAGCCCCATAGAGACCCACTGAACCCCATACAGACCCCATGCAGACCCCATAGAGCCCCACAGGCAACCCATAGATCCCCAAAGACACCCCATAGACTCCCCATAGAGCCCCATAGGGACCCCATAGCGCCCCATAGAGACCCCATTCTTCCGCATAGAGCCCCATAGCAAACCATAGCACCCCATAGTCACCCATAGCGCCCCATAGGAACCCAAGGATACCCCAAAGCACCCCATAGCCACCCTACAGCACCGCATAGCCACCCCATAGAGCCCCATAGACACCACATAGTGATTCATAGCGCCCCATAGGGGCACAAAGAGACCCCAAATCATCCCATAGCTACTCCACAGTGCCCCATAGCAGCCCATGGAGCCTCATAGACACTCCCTTGTGCCCCACAGCGCCCCATTGCACCACATAGGGACCCATAGACACCCTATACTGCTCCATAGAGCCCCATAGCACCCCATAGTGCCTCACAGCACCCCATAGCACAACATAGTGCCACATAGACACCACATAAGGACATATAGCCGCGCCATAGAGCCCCATAGACATCCCATAGAGCCCCGTAGGCAACCCATTGTGCCCCATAGAGCTCCCATAGCCACCCATAGAAACTCATTTTGCCACATAGACACACTATAGCGTTCCATAGACACCCCATAGAAACCTCAGAACGCCCCATAGAACCCCATAGAGCTCCATAGGCACCCCATAGAGCCCCATAGAGAACCCATAGAGGCACATAGCAACCCATAGGGGGGACATTGGGACACATATGGACACATAGTGACCCTTAGGGAGACACTGGGACCCATAAGGTGACATTGGGACACATAGGGACACCATGGATTACAGTGGGGGACAGTGATACCCGTAGAGACACACAGAGACTCTGCTGAGACCCATAAGAGACCCCATAGAGGCACATAGGGACCACACTGAAACCCATAGATACCCATAGGAGAACATTTAAGCCCATAGATACGAATAAGAGACCCCATAGAGGCACATAGCTACCCATAGGGGGGATATTGGGACACATAGGGACACATAGTGACCCATAGGGAGACACTGGGACCCATAGGGGTATATTGGGACACATAGGGACCCCATGGAACATAGTGGGGGACAGTGAGACCCATAGAGACACATAGGGACTCCGCTGTAACCCTTAAGAGACCCCATAGAGGCACATAGGGACGTAATGTAACCTATGGATACCAATAGGTAGATATTTTGGCCCAGAGATACTCATAAGAGACCCCATGGAGACACTTAGCAACACATAGGAGGGACATTGGGACACATAGGGACACATTGTGACCCATAGGCTGACACTGGGACAAATAGGGGGACATTGGGACACAGAGGGACCCCATGGATTTCAGTGGGGGACAGTGAGACCCATAGAGACACATAGGGACCTCGCTGAGACCCATAAGAGACCCCATAGAGGCACATAGGGACTGCATTGAAACACATAGATACCCATAGGAAGACATTTGGGCCCAGAGATATCCATGAGACCCCATAGAGACCCCATAGAGACCCCATAGTGGCACATAGCAACCCATAGGGTGACATTGGGACACATAGGGACACCATGGATTACAGTGGGGGACAGTGAGACCCGTAGAGACACATAGAGACTCTGCTGAGACCCATAAGAGACCCCATAGAGGCACATAGGGACCACAGTGAAACCCATAGATACCCATAGGAGAACATTTAAGCCCATAGATACAAATAAGAGACCCCATAGAGGCACATAGCTACCCATAGGGGGGATATTAGGACACATAGGGACACATAGTGACCCATAGGGAGATACTGGGACCCATAGGGGGACATTGGGACACATAGGGATCCCATGGATTACAGTGGGGGACAGTGAGACACATAGAGACACATAGAGACATTGCGGAGACCCATAGAGACCCCATAGAGGCACATCGGGACCACATTGAAACCCATAGATGCACATAGGAAGACATTTGGGCCCAGAGATACCCATAAGAGACCACATAGAGACCCCATAGAGGTACATAGCAACCCATAGTGTGGACATTGGGACACAGAGGGACCCCATGGATTACAGTGGGGAACAGTGAGACCCGTAGAGACACATAGGGGCTCCACTGATACCCATAAGAGACCCCATAGAGGCACATAGGGACCTCATTGAAACCCATAGATACCCATAGGAAGACATTTGGGCCCAGAGATACCAATAAGAGTCCCCATAGAAACCCCAAAGGGGGCCAATAGGACACATAGGGGGGACATTCGGCACTTAGGAACACATAGTGACCCATAGGGAGACACTGGGACCCATAGGGTGACATTGGGACACATAGGGGTCCCATGGATTACAGTGGGGGACAGTGAGACCCATAGAGACACATAGGGACACTGCTGAGACCCATAGAGACCCCATAGAGGCACATAGGGACCACACTGAAACCCATAGGTACCCATAGGAATACATTTGGGTCCAGAGATACCCATAAGAGACCCCACAGAGGCACATAGCAACCCATAGGGGAGACGTTGGGACACATAGTGACTCATTAGTGACCCAAAGGGAGTCACTGGGACCCATAGGGATACATAGAGATCCATAGGGGGACATTGGGACACATAGGGACCCCATAGAGAGACATAGAGACATATAGGGACCCATTTAGAGGCATAATAACCCCATAGAGTCCTATAGGGACACCCAGAGATCCATAGGGAAACATTGGGACCCACAGGGGCTGTGTGGGAGATTGGTAATCACAGCCTGAACCTCTGATTAATCAGCTGAGGCAAGTGTGGGGTCAGCTGCGGGAGCACAGGTGAGAGTAATGGAGCTGTGCTCCCGGGAGGGCTGGAGCTCGACTGCACCTCCTCTGAGACCTCATTTAAGGGCTGACCCTCACTCGAGCCGCTTTCCATTATCTTTCCGAGCTCCCTGTTACCGGGTGAGGTCCCAGAAGACTGGAGGCTTGCCAACGTGACTCCCATTTCCAAGCAAGGTTGTCAGGAGGATCCGGGCAACTCCAGGCCTGTTAGCCTGACCTCAGTGCCAGGGAAGGGAATGGAACGAATTGTCTTGAGGGAGATGACAGATGCGGCAGGTGTGGGATGAGCAGGAGATCAGACCTAGCCAGCATGGGTTCGTGAAGGGCAGCTCCTGCTTGACCAATCTGATCTCCTTCTACGATCCTGTGACCCATCTGATGGATGAAGGAAAGAAAGAAAGGCTGTTGATGTGCTCTACTTGGACTTCAGCAAAGCCTTCACAACTGTCTCCCATGCTATTCTCCTACAAAAGCTGGCAGCCCTTTTCCAACCTTGAGAATTCTGTGATTCTGTGAGGCAGCATCTCTTGGACATCGCTCTGCAGTGAAGACCGCCCCAGCTTCCTCAGCGAAGGCATCACCACTGGTGAGTTTCTCTCTCGCTTAGAACCTCTGTACATTTGTTACCATCTTTGTTACCATCTGTATAGTTACCACCTAGACAGGGGGACATAGAGAGACACTGGGACCCCTAGGGACCCATAGAGATCCAGAGGAAGACATTGGGACCCATAGAGAGACACTGGGACCCATAGGGACACATAGAGACCCATAGACAGTCATTGGGAGCCATAAGGATAAGTTGAGACCCATAGAGACCCAATTGAGACCCATAGTGCCTCAAAGAAACCCATAGCGACCCCATAGTCACCCATAGCGCCCCATAGGAACACAAGGATACCCCATAGAGCCCCATAGTGACCCATAGGGGCCCAAAGAGAACCCATAGCACCCCATAGCTACTCCATAGTGCCCCATAGCAGCCCATGGAGCCTCATAGACACTCCATTGTGCCCCACAGCACCCCATTGCACCCCATAGGGACCCATAGACACAGCATACTGCTCCATAGAGCCCCATAGACACCCCATAGTTCCCCACAGCACCCCATAGCAGCCCACAGTGCCCCATAGACACCACATAAGGCCCTACAGCCACACCATAGAGCCCATTTGAACCACATAGGCACCCCATATCGCCCCATAGTGCCTGTAGACACCCCGTAGAGCCCCATAGAGACCCACTGAACCACATACAGACCCCATGCAGACCCCATAGAGCCCCACAGACAACCCATAGATCCCCAAAGACACCCCATAGAGCCCCATAGAGACCCACTGAACCCCATACAGACCCCATGCAGACCCCATAGAGCACCACAGACAACCCATAGATCCCCAAAGACACCCCATAGACTCCCCATAGAGCCCCATAGGGACCTCATAGCGCCCCATAGAGACCCCATTCTTCCGCATAGAGCCCCATAGCAAACCATAGCACCCCATAGTCACCCATAGCGCCCCATAGCAACCCAAGGATACCCCAAAGCAACCCATAGCCACCCTACAGCATTGCATAGCCACCCCATAGGGCCCCATAGACACCACATAGTGACCTATAGCGCCCCATAGGGGCACAAAGAGACCCGAAATCATCCCATAGCTACTCCACAGTGCCCCATAGCAGCCCATGGAGCCTCATAGACACTCCCTTGTGCCCCACAACGCCCCATTGCACCCCATAGGGACCCATAGACACCCTATACTGCTCCATAGAGCCCCATAGCACCCCATAGTGCCTCACAGCACCCCATAGCACAACATAGTGCCACATAGACACCACATAAGGATATATAGCCGCGCCATAGAGCCCCATAGACATCCCATAGAGCCCCATAGGTAACCCATTGTGCCCCATAGATCTCCCATAGCCACCCATAGAAACTCATTTTGCCACATAGACACACCATAGCGTTCCATAGTCACCCCATAGAAACCTCAGAACGCCCCATAGTACTCCATAGAGCTCCATAGGCACCCCATAGAGCCCCATAGAGAACCCAAAGAGGCACATAGCAACCCATAGGGGGGACATTGGGACACATAGGGACACAAAGTGACCCATAGGGAGACACTGGGACCCATAGGGGGACATTGGGACACATAGAGACCCCATGGATTAAGGTGGGGGACAGTGAGACCCATAGAGGCACATAGGGACCACATTGAAACCCATAGATACCCATAGGAAGACATTTGGGCCCAGAAATACCCATAAGAGACCACATAGAGACCCCATAGAGGTACATAGCAACCCATATTGTGGACATTGGGACACAGAGTGACCCCATGGATTACAGTGGGGAACAGTGAGACCCTTAGAGACACATAGGGGCTCCACTGATACCCATAAGAGACCCCATAGAGGCACATAGGGACCTCATTGAAACCCATAGATACCCATAGGAAGACATTTGGGCCCAGAGATACCAATAAGAGTCCCCATAGAATCCCCATAGTGGGCCATTGGGACACATAGGGGGGACATTCGGCACTTAGGAACAAATAGTGACCCATAGGGAGACACTGGGACCCATAGGGGTATATTGGGACACATAGGGACCCCATGGAACATAGTGGGGGACAGTGAGACCCATAGAGACACATAGGGACTTCGCTGTAACCCTTAAGAGACCCCATAGAGGCACATAGGGATGTAATGTAACCTATGGATACCAATAGGTAGATATTTTGGCCCAGAGATACTCATAAGAGACCCCATGGAGACACTTAGCAACACATAGGAGGGACACTGGGACACATAGGGACACATTGTGACCCATAGGCTGACACTATGACCAATAGGGGGACATTGGGACACATAGGGACCCCATGGATTTCAGTGGGGGACAGTGAGACCCATAGAGACACATAGGGACCTCGCTGAGACCCATAAGAGACCCCATAGAGGCACATAGGGACCACATTGAAACCCATAGGTACCCATAGGAATACATTGGGCAGGAGATTGAGCTTTTGGGGCAGGAGATGGCACTTGTGGGGCGTAAGGTGGAACTTATGGGGCAGGAGGTGGAACTTGTGGAGCAGGAGGTGGCACTTGTGGGGCGGGAGGTTGGAGTTGTTGGGCAGGAGGTGGCATTTTGAGGCAGAAGGTGGCATTTGTGTGGCAGGAGGTGGCAATTGTGGGGCACGAGTTGGAAATTGTTGGGCAGGAGGTGGAAGTTTTGGGGCAGGGTTTGGCAGTTGTAGGGCGGGAGGTGGCACTTGTGGGCCAGGAGGTGGAAGTTGTAGGGCAGGAGGTGGCACTTGTGGGGCGGGAGGTGGCACTTGTGGGGCAGGAAATGGAGCTTTTAGGGCAGGAGGTGGAACTTGTGCAGAAGGAGGTGGTACTTGTTGGGCGGAAATTGGAACTTGTTGGGAGGGAAGAGGTACTTGTGGGGCAGGAAGTGGCTCTTGTGGGGCAGGAGCTGGCACTTGTGGGGCAGGAGGTTGCACTTGTGGGTCAGGAGGAGGAAGTTGGTCAGTCAGTGACACTTGTGGGGCAGGAGGTGGATTATTTGGGGGGGAGGAGGCAATGGTGTGGACAAATGTGGCACTTCAGGGGAATGAGCTGGCACTTGTGGGGCAGAAATTGGCACTTATGGGGCAGGAGGATGTCTTTGTCGGTCAGGAGGTGGCACTTGTGAGCAGGAAGTGGATGATGTAGTGCAGGAGCTGGCACTTGTGAAGCATGAGCTGGCACATGTGGGGCAGGAATTGGCACTTGTGGGGCAGGTGGTGGCACTTGTTGGGTGGGAGGTGGACGATGTGGGGCAGGAGGTGGCACTTGTGGAGCAGGAGGTGGAAGTTGCATTGCAGGATTTGGCATTTGTGGGTTGGGAGTTGGCACTTGTGGGGCATGAGGTGGAATTTGTGGGGTGGTAGGTGGAACATGTGGGGCAGGAGCTGGCACTTGTGGGGCAGTATGTGGCACACGTTGCCAGGAGTCGGCACTTGTGTGGCGGGATGTTGAAGTTGTGGGGCGGGAGGTGGCACTTGTGGAAAAGGTATTGTCACTTTTGGGGGAGGAGGTGGATGATGTGGGG
Source organism: Coturnix japonica (assembly GCF_054131305.1). Lineage (NCBI taxonomy): Eukaryota > Metazoa > Chordata > Aves > Galliformes > Phasianidae > Coturnix > Coturnix japonica. The sequence goes on from NC_140697.1 coordinate 299,009, forward strand.
CAGGAGGTGGCACTTGTGGGGCAGGAGGTGGCACTTGTTGGGCAAGAGGTGGCACTTGTGGGGCAAGAGGTGGCACTTCTGGGGCATGAGCTGGCACTTGTGGGGCAGGAATTGGCACTTGTGGGGCTGGAGTTGGATGATGTGGAGCCGGAAATTTGTAGGGCACAGGTGGATGTTGTGGGGCATGATTAGGCACTTATGGGGCTGGAGGTGGCACTTGTGGGGCGGAAGTGGAACTTGTAAGACAGGAGGTGGAAATTGTTGTAGTGGGAGTTGGAAGTTGTGAGGCAGGAGGTGGCACTTGTGGGGCGGGAGATGTAACTTGAGGGGCAGGAGGTGGCACTTGTGGGGTGGGAGGTAGATGATGTGGGGCAGGAGGTGGCACTTGTGGAGCAGGAGTTGGAAGTTGCAGAACAGGATTTGGCACTTGTGGGGCAGGAGGTGGCACTTGTGTGGCGGGATGTTGAAGTTGTGGGGCGGGAAGTGGCATTTGTGGGGCTGGAACTGGCTCTTGTGGGCCGTGAGGTAGAAGTTGTGGGGCAGAAAATGGCACTTGTGGGGCAGGAGTTAGCACATGTGGGACAGGAGGTGGCACTTGTGGGGCAGGAGCTGGCACTTCAGGGGAGTGAGCTGGCACTTGTAGGGCATGAATTGGCACTGGTGGTGCAGGGGGTGGATGATGTGGGGCAGGAGGTGGTCGTTGTGGGGCAAGAGGTGGCACTTGTGGGGCAGAAGGTGGATGATGTGGGACAGGACCTGGCACTTGTGGGGCATGAGCTGGCAAATGTGGGGCAGTAATTGGCACTTGTGGGGCAGGAGGTGGCACTTGTTGGGTGGGAGGTGGACGATGTTGGGCAGGAGTTGGCACTTGTGGGGCAGGATGTGGCACACGTTGGGCAGGAGTCGGCACTTGTGTGGCGGGATGTTGAAGTTGTGGGGCAGGAGGTTGCACTTGTGGGTCAGGAGGAGGAAGTTGCGGTCAGTGACACTTGTGGGGCAGGAGGTGGATTATTTGGGGGGGGAGGTGGCAGTGGTGTGGCAAAATGTGGCACTTGTGGGGCAGGAGCTGGCACTTCAGGGGAATGAGCTGGCACTTGTAGGGCAGGAATTGGCACTTGTGGGGCAGGAGGTGGATGATGTGGGGCAGGAGGTGGATGATGTGGGGCAGGAGGTGGATGATGTGGGGCAGGAGGTGGATGATGTGGGGCAGGAGGTGGTCATTGTGGGGCAGGAGGTGGAATTTGTGGCGTGGTAGGTGGCACTTGTGGGACAGGAACTGGCACTTCTGGGGCGGGAGGTGGAAGTTGTGGGGCAGGAAATGGCACTTGTGGGGCAGGAGTTGGCACATGTGGGACAGGAGTTGGAACCTGTGGGGTAAGAAATGGCAATTGTTGGGCAGGAGGTGGCACTTGTGGGGCAGGAGGTGGAAGTTGTGGAGCGGGAGGTGGCATTTGTGGGGCGGAAATTGGAACTTGTTGTGAGGGAAGAGGTACTTGTGGGGCAGGAAGTGGCTCTTGTTGGGCAGGTGCTGGCACTTGTGGGGCAGGAATTGGCACTTTTGGTGAAGGGGGTGGTCGTTGTGGGGCAGGAGGTGGCACTTGTGGGGCAGGGGGTGGATGATGTGGGGCAGGAGGTGGCACTTGTGGGGCAGGGGGTGGATGATGTGGGGCAGGAGGTGGTCTTTGTCGGACAGGAGGTGGCACATGTGAGCAGGAAGTGGATGATGTGGGGCAGGAGCTGGCACTTGTGAAGCATGAGCTGGAACTTGTGGGGCAGGAATTGGCACTTGTGGGGCAGGAGTTGGAAGTTGCAGGGCAGGATTTGGCATTTGTGGGGCAGGAGGTGGCACCTGTTGGGCAAGAGCTGGCACTTGTGGGGCAGGTGCTGGCACTTGTGGGGCATGAGCTGGCAATTGTGGGGCAGGAATTGGCACTTGTTGGGCAGGAGGTGGATGATGTGGGGCAGGAGGCTGTCTTTGTGGGGTTGGAGGTGGCACTTGTAGGGCAGGAAGTGGATGATGTGGTGCAGGAGCTGGCACTTGTGAAGCCTGAGCTGGCACTTGTGGGGCAGGAAGTGGAACTTGTAAGACAGGAGGTGGAAATTGTGGGGCGGAATGTAAAGTTGTGGGGCAGGAGGTGGCACTTGTGGGTCAGGTGTTGGCACTTGTGGGGCAGGAGATGTAACTTGAGGGGAGGGGGTGGAAGTTGTGGGGCGGGAGGTGGCACTTGTGGGGCAGGAGGTGGCACTTGTGGGGAGGGATGTGGCACTTGTGGGGCTGGAGGTGGCACTTGTGGGGCAGGAGGTGGATGATGTGGGGCAGGAGTTGGCACTTGTGGAGCAGGAGGTAAAAGTTCCGGGGCAGGATTTGGCAATTGTGGGGCAGGATGTGGCACACGTTGGGCAGGAGGTGGCACTTGTATGGCGGGCTGTTGAAGTTGTGGGGCGGGAGGTGGCATTTGTGGGGCTGGAACTGGCTCTTGTGGGGCAGGAGATGGAAGTTGTAGGGCAGGAAATGGCACTTGTGGGGCAGGAGGTGGCACTTGTGGGGCAAGAAATGGCACTTGTGGGGCAGGAGTTGGCACTTGTGGGTCAGGTGGTGGCACTTGTGGTGTGGGAGGTGGCACTTGTGGAATTGGAGTTGGCACTAGTGCGGCAGAAGGTGGAAGTTGTGGGGAAGTATTTGGCACTTGTGGGGCAAGAGGTGGAACTTGTGGGGCAGGAGGTGGTCCTTGTGGGGCGAGAGGTGGCACTTGTTGGGCAGGAGGTGGAACTTATGGGGCGTTACGTGGAAGTTGTGGGGCGGGAGGTGGCACCTATGGAAATGGAGATGGCACTAGTGGGGCAGGTAGTGGCACTTGTGGGGTGGGATATGGAACTTATGGGGCAGGAGTTGACACTCCTGCCCCATAAGTTTTTGTTTTTGGGGCGAAAGGTGGAAGTTGTGGGGCTGGACTTGGCACTTGTGGGGCGGGAGTTGGCATTTTGGGGAGGGTGGTGGCACTTGTTGGGCAAGAGGTGGCACTTGTTGGGCAGGAGTTGGCACTTGTGGGGCAGGAGGTGGAACTTATGGGACGTTACGTGGAAGTTGTGGGGCAGGACGTGGCTCTTTTTAGGCAGGAGGTGGAACTTGTGAGCCAGGAGATGGAAGTTGTAGGGCGGGAGGTGGCACTTGTGGGGCAGGAGGTGGAAGTTGTGGAGCGGGAGGTGGAAGTTGTAGGGCGGGAGGTGGCACTTGTGGGGCAGGAGGTTGCAGTTGTGTGTCAGGAGGAGGAAGTTGGGCAGTCAGTGACACTTGTGGGGCAGGAGCTGGCACTTCAGGGGAATGAGCTGGCACTTGTAGGGCCGGAATTGGCACTTGTGGCGCAGGGGGTGGATGATGTGGGGCAGGAGGTGGTCATTGTGGGGCAGGAGGTGGCACTTGTGGAGCAGGAGGTGGATGATGAGGGGCTGGAGCTGGCACTTGTGAAGCATGAGCTGGCACTTGTGGGGCAGGAATTGGCACTTGTCGGGCAGGAGGTGGCACTTGTTGGATGGGAGGTGGTTGATATGGGGAAGGAGGTGGCAATTGTGCGGTTCGAGGTGGCACTTGTGGAGCAGGAGATGGAAGTTGCAGGGCAGGAGTTGGCACTTGTGGGTCGGGAGGTGGCACTTGTGAGGCGGGAGGTGGCACTTGTGGGGCAAAATGCAACACTTGTGGGGCAGGAGTTATAACTTGTAAGGCAGGAGGTGGAAGTTGTGGAACAGAAGGTGGCACTTGTGGGGCGGGTGGTGGCACTTGTGGGGCGGGATGTGGCACTTGTGGGGCGGGAGGTGGGACTTGTGGGGCCAGAGGTTGAGGTTGTGGTTCGGGAGGTGGCACTTGTGGAGCAGGAGCCTACACTTGTGGGGCAGAATGTGGCACTTGTAAGGCAGGACGTTGAAATTGTGGAGCAGGTTGTGGCACTTGTGGGGCAGGAGGTGGAAATTGTGGGGCAGGAGGTGGTAATGGTGGGGCAGGAGGTCGCACTTGTGGGCCAGGAGTTGGAAGTTGTGGGGCGGGAGAATGTGGAACTTGTGAGGCAGGAGGTGGAAGTTGTGGTGCGGGAGGTGGAAGTTGTGGTGCGGGAGGTGGCACTTGTGGGGCGGGAGTTGGAAGTTGAGGGACGGGAGGTGGCACTTGTGGGGCAGGTTGTGGAAGTTGTGGGGCGGGAGGTTGCACTTGTGAGACAGGAGGTGGCGCTTGTGGGGCGGGAGGTGGCACTTGTGGGGCAGGAGGTGGCACTTGTGGGGCGGGAGGTGAATGATGTGGGGCAGGAATTGGCACTTGTGGGTCGGGAGGTGGCACTTGTGGAGCGGGAGGTGGCACTTGTGGGGCAAAATGCAACACTTGTGGGGCAGGAGTTATAACTTGTGGGGCAGGAGGTGGAAGTTGTGGAACAGAAGGTGGCACTTGTGGGGCGGGTGGTGGCACTTGTGGGGAGGGACGTGGCACTTGTGGGGCAAGAGGTGGGACTTGTGGGGCCAGAGGTTGAGGTTGTGGTTCGGGAGGTGGCACTTGTGGAGCAGGAGCCTACACTTGTGGGGCAGAATGTGGCACTTGTAAGGCAGGACGTTGAAATTGTGGAGCAGGTTGTGGCACTTGTGGGGCAGGAGGTGGAAATTGTGGGGCAGGAGGTGGTAATGGTGGGGCAGGAGGTCGCACTTGTGGGCCAGGAGTTGGAAGTTGTGGGGCGGGAGAATGAAGTTGTGGGGCGGGATGTGGAACTTGTGAGGCAGGAGGTGGAAGTTGTGGTGCGGGAGGTGGTACATGTGGGGCGGGATGTGGAAGTTGTTATGCAGGAGGTGGTACATGTGGGGCGGGAGGTGGAAGTTGTGATGCAGGAGGTGGTACATGTGGGGCGGGAGGTGGAAGTTGTGATGCAGGAGGTGGTACATGTGGGGAGGGAGGTGGAAGTTGTGATGCAGGAGGTGGTACATGTGGGGCGGGAGGTGGAAGTTGTGATGCAGGAGGTGGCACTTGTAGGGCAGGAGGTGGAAGTTGTAGGGCGGGAGGTGGCACTTGTGGGGCGGGAGTTGGAAGTTGAGTGACGGGAGGTGGCACTTGTGGGGCAGGTTGTGGAAGTTGTGGGGCGGGAGGTTGCACTTGTGAGACAGGAGGTGGCACTTGTGGGGCAGGAGTTTGGACCTGTGGTTTAAGAAATGGCATTTGTTTGCAGGAGGTGGTACTTGTGGGGCAGGTGGTGGTACCTGTGGGGTGGGGGTGTAACTTGTGGGGCAGGAGGTGGTGATAGAGGGACGGGAGGTGGCATTTTATGGCGGGAGGTGGCACTTGTAGGGCAGGATGTGGAAGTTGTGAAGCGGGAGGTGGCACTTGTGTGGCGGGAGGTGGAATTTGTGGGGTGGTATGCAACAGATGTGGGGCAGGAAATGGCACTTGTGGGGCAGGAGTTGGTAAATGTGGGACAGGAGGTGGTACTTGTGGGGCAGGAAATGGCACCTGTGGGGCAAGAGTTGGAACATGTGGGGTAAGAAATGGCACTTGTTGGGCAGGAGGTGGCACTTGTGGAGCGGGAGGTGGTAAATGTTGGGCAGGAGGTGGCACTTGTTAGACGAGAGTTGGAACTTGTGGGGCAGGAGGTGGCACTTGTGGGGTGGGAGGTGGCACTTGTGGGGCGGGATATGGAACTTATGGGGCAGGAGTTGACACTTTTGGGGCAGGAGGCAGATGTTGTGGGTCTGGACATGGCACTTGTGGGGCGGGAGTTGGATGATGTGGAGCAGCAGCTGGCACTTGTGGGGCAGGAGGTGGAACTTATGGGACGTTACGTGGAAGTTGTGAGGCGGGAGGTGGCTCTTTTGAGGCAGGAAGTGGCACTTGTGGGCCAGGAGATGGAAGTTGTGGGGTGGGAGGTGGTAGATGTTGGGCGTGAGGTGGCACTTGTGGGTCGGGAGGTGGCACTTGTGGGGCAGGATGTGGAAGTTGTGAAGCGGGAGGTGGCACTTGTGTGGCGGGAGGTGGAATTTGTGGGGTGGTATGCAACAGATGTGGGGCAGGAAATGGCACTTGTGGGGCAGGAGTTGGTAAATGTGGGACAGGAGGTGGTACTTGTGGGGCAGGAAATGGCACCTGTGGGGCAAGAGTTGGAACATGTGGGGTAAGAAATGGCACTTGTTGGGCAGGAGGTGGCACTTGTGGAGCGGGAGGTGGTAAATGTTGGGCAGGAGGTGGCACTTGTTAGACGAGAGTTGGAACTTGTGGGGCAGGAGGTGGCACTTGTGGGGTGGGAGGTGGCACTTGTGGGGCGGGATATGGAACTTATGGGGCAGGAGTTGACACTTTTGGGGCAGGAGGCAGATGTTGTGGGTCTGGACATGGCACTTGTGGGGCGGGAGTTGGATGATGTGGAGCAGCAGCTGGCACTTGTGGGGCAGGAGGTGGAACTTATGGGACGTTACGTGGAAGTTGTGAGGCGGGAGGTGGCTCTTTTGAGGCAGGAAGTGGCACTTGTGGGCCAGGAGATGGAAGTTGTGGGGTGGGAGGTGGTAGATGTTGGGCGTGAGGTGGCACTTGTGGGTCGGGAGGTGGCACTTGTGGGGCAGGAGGTGGAAGTTGTGGAGTGGGAGGTGGCATTTGTGGGGCGGAAATTGGAACTTGTTGTGAGGGAAGAGGTACTTGTGGGGCAGGAAGTGGCTCTTGTTGGGCAGGTGCTGGCACTTGTGGGGCAGGAATTGGCACTTTTGGTGAAGGGGGTGGTCGTTGTGGGGCAGGAGGTGGCACTTGTGGGGCAGGGGGTGGATGATGTGGGGCAGGAGGTGGCACTTGTGGGGCAGGGGGTGGATGATGTGGGGCAGGAGGTGGTCTTTGTCGGACAGGAGGTGGCACATGTGAGCAGGAAGTGGATGATGTGGGGCAGGAGCTGGCACTTGTGAAGCATGAGCTGGAACTTGTGGGGCAGGAATTGGCACTTGTGGGGCAGGAGTTGGAAGTTGCAGGGCAGGATTTGGCATTTGTGGGGCAGGAGGTGGCACCTGTTGGGCAAGAGGTGGCACTTGTGGGGCAGGTGCTGGCACTTGTGGGGCATGAGCTGGCAATTGTGGGGCAGGAATTGGCACTTGTTGGGCAGGAGGTGGATGATGTGGGGCAGGAGGCTGTCTTTGTGGGGTTGGAGGTGGCACTTGTAGGGCAGGAAGTTGATGATGTGGGGCAGGAGCTGGCACTTGTGAAGCATGAGCTGGCACTTGTGGGGCGAGAGGAGCTGGACTTGCAGGGTGACAGGTGGCACTTGTGGGGCGGGAGGTGGCACTTGTGGGGCAGGAGGTGGCACTTGTGGGGCAGGTGTTGGCACTTGTGGGGCAGGAGGTGGATGTTGTGGGGCGGTAGGTTGCACTTGTGCGTGGGAGGTGGATGTTGTGGGGCAGGAAATGGCACCTGTGGGGCAGGAGGTGGCGCTTTTGGGGGAGGTGGTGGCATTTGTTGGGCGAGAGGTGAAACTTATGGGGCAGGAGGAGGCACTTGTAGGTCAAGAGGTGGAACTTGTTGGGCAGGAGGTGACACTTGTGGGGCAGGAGGTGTCAGTTGCTTGGTGGGAGGTGGCACTTGTGGGGCAGGTGGTGTCAGTTGTTTGGCGGGAGGTGGCACTTGTGGGGCAGGAGTTGGCACTTGTGGGGCAGAAGGTGGATTTGTGGGGCAGGAGGTGGCACCTGTGAGACAAGAGCTGGCACTTGTGGGGCAGGAGCTGGCAATTGTGGGGCATGAGCTGGCACTTGTGGGGCAGGAGGTGGATGATGTGGGGCAGGAGGCTGTCTTTGTGGGGTTGGAGGTGGCACTTGTGGGGCAGGAAGTTGATGATGTGGGGCATGAGCTGGCATTTGTGAAGCATGAGCTGGCACTTGTGAAGCAGGAATGGGCACTTGTAAGGCAGGAGGTAGCACTTGTGGGGCGGGATGTGGCACTTGTGGGGCAGGAGTTGGCACTTGTGTGTCAGGTGGTGGTACTTCTGGGGCAGGATCGGGCACTTGTGGGGCAGGATGTGGAAGCTGTGGGACGGGAGGTGGAAGTTATGGGGTGGGAGGTGGAAGTTGTGGGGCAAGAATTGGCAATTGTGGGGCAAGAAGTGGCAATTGTGGGGCAGAGGGTGGCACTTGTACGGCAGGAGGTGGCACTTGTGGGACAGGACGTGGCAATTGGGAAGGACGTGGCACTTGCGGGTCAGGAGGAGGCATTTGTGAGGCAGGAGGTGGCACTTGTGGGGCAGGAAGAGGCTGTTGTTGGGCGGGAGGTGGGACTTGTGTAACAAGAGGTGGAAATTGTGCGGTGGGATGTGGCACTTGTGGGGCAAGGGGTGGCACTTGTGAGGCAGAAGGTGGCACTTGTGGGGCAGGAGGCTGAAGTTGTGGGTCAGGAGGTGACATTTGTGGAACAGGAGGTGGATGATGTGGGGCAGGAGGTAGCAATTTTGGGCCGGGACGTGGCACTAGTGGGGCGAGATGTTGCACTTGTTGGGCGGGAGGTGGCACTTTTGGGGCATAAGGTGAAAATTGAGGGACATGAGGTGGCACTTGTGGGGCAGGAGTTGGCACTTGTGTGGTAGGAGGTTGCAATTGTGGGGCAGGAGCTTGCAGTTGTGAGGCGGGATGTGGAAGTTGTGGGGCGGGTTGTGGCAGCCGTGGGGCTGGAGGTGTCACTTGTGCAGCGGGAAGTGGCACTTGTAAGGCAGGAAGTAGCACTTGTGGGGCAGGAGGTGGCACTTTTGGAGCGTGAGGTGGAAGTTGTGGGGCAGGAGTTGGCACTTGTGGGGCGAGAGTTGGCACTTGTGGGGCGGGATGTGGTACTTGTGGGGCGGGAGGTGGCACTTGTTGGGGGGGTGGTGGCAATTGTGGGGCAGGAGGTGGCACTTGTTGGGCGAGAGTTGCAATTGTGAGACGGGAGGTGGCAATTGTGGGTCACGTAGTGGTACTTGTGGGTCAGGAGGTGGTACTTGTGGGGCGGGCGGTGGAACTGGTGGGGCTGGAGGTGGCACTTGTGGGGTGGGAGGTGGCACTTGTGGGGCAGGATGTGGCAATTTTGGAGCAGGACGTGGATTATGTGGGGCAAGAGGTGGCACATGTGGGGCAGGATGTGGAAGTTGTGGGTCAGGAGGTGACATTTGTGGAACAGGAGGTGGATGATGTGGGGAAGGAGGTGGATGATGTGGAACAGTAGGTGGCACCTGTGGGGCAGGAGATGGCACTTATGGGGCAGGAGATGGTATTTGTTGTGCAGTAGGTGGCACTTCTGGAGTGGGAGATGGAAGTTGTGGGGCAGGAGGTGGCAATTGTGGGCCGGGAGCTGGAAGTTGTGGGTCGGGAGGTGGCACTTGTGGTGCAGGAGGTGGCACTTGTGGGGCGGTTGGTGGATGATGTGGGGCAGGAGTTGGCACTTGTGGGGTAAGGGTTGGCACTTGTGGGGTGGGAGGAGGCACTTGTGTGGTGGGGGGTGGCAATTGCTGGGTGGGAAGTGGCAGTTGTGGGGCAGTAGGTTGAAGGTTTGGGGCAGGAGGTGGCACTTGTGGGGTGGAAGGTAAGAAGATTTGGGGTGTGACGTGGATGTAGTGGTGCGGGAGGTGGCACTTGTGGGGCGGGAGGTGGCACTTGTTGGGCAGGAGTTGGCACTTGTGTGGCTGGAGGTTGAAGTTGTGGGGCGAGAGGTAGCACTTGTGGGGCAGGAGCCGGCACTTGTGGGGCAGGAGTTGGCACTTGTGGGTCAGGTGGTGGCACATGTGGGGCGGGGGTCGACGTTGTGGGGCAAGAGGTGGAACTTGTGGGGCAAGAGGTGTAACTTGTGGGGCAGGAGGTGGCTATAGAGGGGCGGGAGGTGGCACTTGTGTGGCGGGAGGTGGCACTTGTGGGGCAGGAGATGGCACTTGTGGAGCAGGAGGTGGAAGTTGCACGTCAGGATTTGGCACTTGTGGGGCGGGAGATAGCACTTGTGGGGCGGGAGATGGCACTTGTGGGGCGGGAGATGGCACTTGGGTGTCTGGAGGTTAAACTTGTGGGGTGGGAGGTGGCACTTGTGAGGCAGGAGGTGGCAAATGTGGTGCAGGAAATGGCACTTGTGGGGCAGGAGTTGGCACATGTGGGTTAGGAGGTGGCACTTGTGGGGCAGGAGGTGGATGATGTGGGGCAGGAGCTGGCAATTGTGAAGCATGAGCTGGCACTTTTAGGGCTGGAATTGGCACTTGTGGGGTGGGAGGTGGATGATGTGGGGCAGGAGGTGGATGTTTCGTGGCAGGATTTGGCCCTTGTGGGGCAGGACGAGTCACTTGTGGAGCGGGAGGGGGCACTTGTGGGGCCTGAGGTGGCACTTGTAGGGCAGGAGGTGGCATTTGTGGGGCAGGAGGTGGAAGTTGTGAGGCAGGGGGTGGCACTTGTAAGGCAGGAGGTAGAACTTGTGGGGCACGAGTTGGCACTTGTGGGGCACGAGTTGGCACTTGTGGGGCACGTAGTTGCATTAGTGGGTCAGGTGGTGGCACTTGTGGGTCAGGTGGTGGCACTTGTGGGGCGGGATGTGGAAGTTGTGGGGCGTGAGGTGGCACTTGTGGGGCGGAAGTTGACACTGTTGGGGTGTGAGGTGGCACTTGTGGGGCGGAAGGTGGCACTTGTGGGCAGGAGGTGACACTTGTGGGGCAGGATGTGGCACTTGTGCGTGGGAGGTGGCACTTGTGGGGCGGGAGGTGGCACTTGTGGGGGGGGTGGCACTTGTGAGGCACGAGGTGGCACTTGTGGGGCAGGATGTGGCATTCTTGGGGCGGGAGGTGTAAGTTGTGATGCAGGAGGTGGTACATGTGGGGCGGGAGGTGGAAGTTGTGATGCAGGAGGTGGTACATGTGGGGCGGGAGGTGTAAGTTGTGATACAGGAGGTGGAACTTGTGGGGCGGGAGGTGTAAGTTGTGATGCAGGAGGTGGTACATGTGGGGCGGGAGGTGGAAGTTGTGATGCAGGAGGTGGTACATGTGGGGCGGGAGGTGGAAGTTGTGATGCAGGAGGTGGTACATGTGGGGCGGGATGTGGAAGTTGTGATGCAGGAGGTGGTACATGTGGGGCGGGAGGTGGAAGTTGTGATGCAGGAGGTGGTACATGTGGGGCGGGATGAGGCACTCGTGAGCAGGGAGGTGGCACTTGTGGAACTTGTAGCAGGTGTAACTTGTTGGGCAGGAGGCGGCTCTTGTGGGGCTGGAGATTGATGTTGTGGGTCAGGAGGTGGCACTTGTGGGGCAGGAGGTGGATGATGAGGGGCAGGAGCTGGCACTTGTGAAGCATGAGCTGGCACTTGTGGGGCAGGAATTGGCACTTGTGGGGCAGGATGTGGCACTTGTGGGGCAGGATGTGGCACACGTTGCCAGGAGTCGGCACTTGTGTGGCGGGATGTTGAAGTTGTGGGGCTGGAGGTTGCACTTGTCTAACAGGTATTGTCACTTGTGGGGGAGGAGGTGGATGATGTGGGGCAGGAGGCTGTCTTTGTGGGGTTAGAGGTGGCACTTGTGGGGCAGGAAGTTGATGATGTGGGGCATGAGCTGGCATTTGTGAAGCATGAGCTGGCACTTGTGAAGCAGGAATTGGCACTTTTGGGGCAGGAGGTGGAACTTGTGGGGTGGGGGGTGGAATTTGTAAGGCGGGAAGTGGCACTTGTGGGGCAGAAATTGGCTCTTATGGGGCAGGAGGTGGCACTTGTGGGGCGGGAGGTGGGACTTGTGGGGCCAGAGGTTGAGGTTGTGGTTCGGGAGGTGGCACTTGTGGAGCAGGAGCCTACACTTGTGGGGCAGAATGTGGCACTTGTAAGGCAGGACGTTGAAATTGTGGAGCAGGTTGTGGCACTTGTGGGGCAGGAGGTGGAAATTGTGGGGCAGGAGGTGGTAATGGTGGGGCAGGAGGTCGCACTTGTGGGCCAGGAGTTGGAAGTTGTGGGGCGGGAGAATGAAGTTGTGGGGCGGGATGTGGAACTTGTGAGGCAGGAGGTGGAAGTTGTGGTGCGGGAGGTGGAAGTTGTGGTGCGGGAGGTGGCACTTGTGGGGCGGGAGTTGGAAGTTGAGTGACGGGAGGTGGCACTTGTGGGGCAGGTTGTGGAAGTTGTGGGGCGGGAGGTTGCACTTGTGAGACAGGAGGTGGCACTTGTGGGGCAGGAGGTGGCACTTCTGGGGCAGGAAATGGAGCTTTTAGGGCAAGAGGTGGAACTTGTGCAGAAGGAGGTGGTACTTGTTGGGCGGAAATTGGAACTTGTTGGGAGGGAAGAGGTACTTGTGGGGCAGGAGCTGGCACTTGTGGGGCAGGAGCTGGCACTTGTGGGGCAGGAGGAGGAAGTTGGTCAGTCAGTGACACTTGTGGGGCGGGAGGTGGATTATTTTGGGGGGAGGAGGCAGTGGTGTGGAATAATGTGGCACTTGTGGGGCAGGAATTGGCACTTGTGGGGCAGGTGGTGGAACTTGTTGGGTGGGAGGTGGACGATGTGGGGCAGGAGGTGGCACATGTGGAGCAGGAGGTGGAAGTTGCATTGCAGGATTTGGCATTTGTGGGTTGGGAGTTGGCACTTGTGGGGCATGAGGTGGAATTTGTGGGATGGTAGGTGGAACATGTGGGGCAGGAGCTGGCACTTGTGGGGCAGGATGTGGAACACGTTGCCAGGAGTCAGCACATGTGTGGCGGGATGTTGAAGTTGTGGGGCGGGAGGTGGCACTTGTGGAACAGGTATTGTCACTTTTGGGGGCGGGAGGTGGATGATGTGGGGCAGGAGGTGGCACTTGTGGGGCGGAAATTGGAACTTGTTGGGAGGGAAGAGGTACTTGTTGGGCAGGAAGTGGCTCTTGTGGGGCAGGAGCTGGCACATGTGGGTCAGGAGGAGGAAGTTGGTCAGTCAGTGACACTTGTGGGGCAGGAGGTGGATTATTTCGGGGGGGAGGTGGCAGTGGTGTGGACAAATGTGGCACTTGTGGGGCATGAACTGGCACTTGTGGGGCAGGAATTGGCACATGTAGGGCAGGTGGTGGCACTTGTTGGGTGGGAGGTGGACGATGTGGGGCAGGATGTTGAACTTGTGGGGCAGGAGGTGGCACTTGTGGGGTGGAAATTGGAACTTGTTGGGAGGGAAGAGGTACTTGTGGGGCAGGAAGTGGGTCTTGTCGGGCAGGAGCTGGCACTTGTGGGGCAGGAGGTTGCACTTGTGGGTCAGGAGGAGGAAGTTGGTCAGTCAGTGACACTTGTGGGGCAGGAGGTGGATTATTTGTGGGGGAGGAGGCAGTGGTGTGGACAAATGTGGCAATTGTGGGGCAGGAATTGGCACTTGTGGGGCAGGAATTGGCACTTGTGGGGCAGGAGGATGTCTTTGTCGGTCAGGAGGTGGCACTTGTTGGGCAGGAAGTGGATGACGTAGTGCAGGAGCTGGCACTTGTGGGGCATGAGCTGGCACATGTGGGGCAGGAAGTTGATGATGTGGGGCATGAGCTGGCATTTGTGAAGCATGAGCTGGCACTTGTGAAGCAGGAATTGGCACTTTTGGGGCAGGAGGTGGAACTTGTGGGGTGGGAGGTGGAATTTGTGGGGTGGTAGGTGAAACTTGTAAGGCAGGACTTGGCACATGTGGGGGGGGAAATGGCACTTGTGGGGCAGGAAATGGCACCAGTGGGGTAGGATTTGGAACCTGTGGGGTAAGAAATGGCACTTGTTGGGCAGGAGGTGGCACTTGTGGGGCGGAAGTGGAACTTGTTTGTCATGTGGCCACAATTGTTGGGCGGGAGGTGGCAGTTGTGGGGGAGGAGGTGGCAATTGTGGGGCGGGAGGTGGAAGTTGTCGGGCAGGAGGTGGCACTTGTGGGGCAGGAGGTGGCACTTGTGGGGCAGGAGGTGGCACTTGTGGGGCAGGAGGTTGCACTTGTGGGGCAGGAGGTGGCACTTGTGGGGCGGAAATTGGAACTTGTTGGGAGGGAAGAGGTACTTGTGGGGCAGGAAGTGGCTCTTGTCGGGCAGGAGCTGGCACTTGTGGGGCAGGAGGTTGCACTTGTGGGTCAGGAGGATGAAGTTGGGCGGTCAGTGACACTTGTGGGGCAGGAGGTGGATTATTTGGGAAGGGAGGTAGCAGTGGTGTGGCAAAATGTGGCACTTGTGGGGCAGGAGCTGGCACTTCAGGGGAATGAGCTGGCACTTGTAGGGCAGGAATTGGCACTTGTGGGGAAGGAGGTGGGTGATGTGGGGCAGGAGGTGGTCGTTCTGGGGCAGGAGGTGGCACTTGTGGGGCAGGAGGTGGAAGTTGAAGGACAGGACCTTGCACTTGTGGGGCATGAACTGGCACTTGTTGGGCAGGAGGTGGCAATTGTGGGGCGGAAGTGGAACTTGTAAAACAGGAGGTGGAAACTGTGGGGCTGTAGGTGTAACTTGTGGTTCAGGTAGTGGAACTTCTGGGGCAGGAGGTGGCGATAGAGGGGCAGGAAGTGGCACTTTTGGGGCGGGATGTGGCACTTGTTTGGAAGGAGGTGGGACTTTTGGGTCGGGAGTTGGCACTTGTGGGGCAGGAGGCTGCACTAATATGGCAGGAGGTGGCATTGTGGGGAGGGAGGTGGCAGGTTTTGGGCAGGAGGTGGCACTTGTGGGGCAGGAGGTGGATGATGAGGGGCATGAGCTGGCACTTGTGAAGCATGAGCTGGCACTTGTGGGGCTGGAGTTGGCACTTGTGGGGCGGGAGTTGGCACTTGTGGGGCGGGAGTTGGCACTTGTGGGGCGGGAGGTGGCACTTGTGGGGAGCGATGTGGCAATTGTGGGCGGGAGGCTGAATTTGTGGAGAGGGAGGTGGCACTTATGGGGCGGGAGGTGGCACTAGTGGGGCGAGAGGTGGCACATGTGGGGCAGGAGCTGGCACTTGCACGGCAGGAGGTGGAACTGGCGGGGCAGGAGGTGGCACTTGTGGGTCGGGAGGTGGCACTAGTGGGGCAGGAGGTGGCACTTGTTGGGCAGGAGTTGGCACTTGTGAGGCAGGAGGTGTCAGTTGTTTGGCGGGAGTTCGCACTTGTGGGTCGCAAGGTGGAAGTTGTGGGGCAGGAGGTGGCACTTGTGGGTCGGGAGGTGGAAGTTGTGAAGCAGGAGGTGGCACTTGTGGGGAAGGAGGAGGCACTTGTATGGCAGGAATTGGAACTTGTGGTGTGGGATGGGGTACTTGTGGGGAAGGAAGTGGCTCTTGTGGGGCGGGATGTGGCACTTGTGGGGCAGGAGGTGGATGATGTTAGGCTGGAGCTGGCGCTTGTGAAGCATGTGCTGGCACTTGTGGGGCAGGAATTGGCACTTGTGGGGCAGGAGGTGGCACTTATGGGTTTGGAGGTGGATGATGTGCGGCAGGAGGTGACACATGTGGGGCAGGAGATGACACTTCTGGGGCAGGAGGTGGAAGTTGTGGGGCAGGATTTGGTACTTGTGGGGTGGGAGATGGCACTTGTGGGGCTGGAGGTGGCACTTGTGGGATGGTAGGTGGAACTTGTGGGGCAAGACTTGGAACTTGTGGTGCAGGAGATATCACACGTTGGGCAGGAGTTGGCACTTCTGTGGCGGGAGGCTGAAGTTGTGGGGTGGGAGGTGGCACCTGTTGGGCATGTAGTGGCACTTGTGGGGTGGAATTTTTCACTTGTTTGTCATGTGGCCACAATTGTTGGGCGGGAGGTGGCACTTGTGGGGCAGGAGGTGGATGATGAGGGGCAGGAGCTGGCACTTGTGAAGCATGAGCTGGCACTTGTGGGGCAGGAATTGGCAGTTGTGCGGCAGGTGGTGGCACTTGTTGGATGGGAGGTGGATGATGTGGGGCAGGAGGTGGCACTTGCGGAGCAGGATGTGGACGTTGTGTGGCAGGATTTGGCACTTGTGGGGTGGGAGGTGGAACTTGTGGGGCAGGAGGTGGCACTTGTGGGGAGGGATGTGGCACTTGTGGGGCAGGAGTTGGCACTTGTGGGGCAGGAGTTGGCACTTGTGGGGCTGGAGGTGGCACTTGTGGGGCAGGAGGTGGATGATGTGGGGCAGGAGTTGGCACTTGTGGAGCAGGAGGTAAAAGTTGCGGGGCAGGATTTGGCACTTGTGGGGCAGGATGTGGCACACGTTGGGCAGGAGTTGGCACTTGTATGGCGGGATGTTGAAGTTGTGGGGCGGGAGGTGGCATTTGTGGGGCTGGAACTGGCTCTTGTGGGGCAGGAGGTGGAAGTTGTAGGGCAGGAAATGGCACTTGTGGGGCAGGAGGTGGCACTTGTGGGGCAAGAAATGGCACTTGTGGGGCAGGAGTTGGCACTTGTGGGTCAGGTGGTGGCACTTGTGGTGTGGGAGGTGGCACTTGTGGAATTGGAGTTGGCACTAGTGCGGCAGAAGGTGGAAGTTGTGGGGAAGTATTTGGCACTTGTGGGGCAAGAGGTGGCACTTGTGGGGCAGGAGGTGGTCCTTGTGGGACGAGAGGTGGCACTTGTTGGGCAGGAGGTGGAACTTATGGGGCGTTACGTGGAAGTTGTGGGGCGGGAGGTGGCACCTGTGGAAATGGAGATGGCACTAGTGGGACAGGTAGTGGCACTTGTGGGGCGGGATATGGAACTTATGGGGCAGGAGTTGACACTTTTGGGGCAGGAGGTGGAAGTTGTGGGGCTGGATGTGGCACTTGTGGGGCGGGAGTTGGCATTTTGAGGAGGGTGGTGGCACTTGTTGGGCAGGAGGTGGCACTTGTGGGACGAGAGGTGGCACTTGTGGGGCAGGAGGTGGCACTTATTGGGCAGGAGGTGGCACTTGTAAGGCAGGAGGTGGCACTTGTGGGGCAGGAGGTGGTCCTTGTGGGACGAGAGGTGGCACTTGTTGGGCAGGAGGTGGAACTTATGGGGCGTTATGTGGAAGTTGTGGGGCGGGAGGTGGCTCTTTTTAGGCAGGAGGTGGAACTTGTGAGCCAGGAGATGGAAGTTGTAGGGCGGGAGGTGGCTCTTGTGGGGCGGGAGGTGGCACTTGTGGGTCGGGAGGTGGCACTTGTAGGGCAGGAGGTGGAAGTTGTGGAGTGGGAGGTGGAAGTTGTGGAACGGGAGGTGGCACTTGTGGGGCAGGAGGTTGCACTTGTGAGGCAGGAGGTTGCACTTGTGGGGCAGGAGGTTGCACTTGTGGGGCAGGAGGTGGCACTTGTGGGGCAGAAACTGGAACTTGTTGGGAGGGAAGAGGTACTTGTGGGGCAGGAAGTGGCTCTTCTCGGGCAGGAGCTGGCACTTGTGGGGCAGGAGGTTGCACTTGTGTGTCAGGAGGAGGAAGTTGGGCGGTCAGTGACACTTGTGGGGCAGGAGGTGGATTATTTGGGGGGGAGGTTGCAGTGGTGTGGCAAACTGTGGCACTTGTGGGGCAGGAGCTGGCACTTCAGGGGAATGAGCTGGCACTTGT
This sequence comes from Coturnix japonica, assembly GCF_054131305.1. Classification (NCBI taxonomy): domain Eukaryota; kingdom Metazoa; phylum Chordata; class Aves; order Galliformes; family Phasianidae; genus Coturnix; species Coturnix japonica. Next base: position 316,387 of record NC_140697.1, read on the forward strand.
AGGGCAGGAATTGACACTTGTAAGGCAGGAGGTGGAACTTGTGGGGCGGGATGTGGCACTTGTGGGATGTGAGGTGGCACTTGTGGGGCAGGAGGAGGCTGTTGTGGGGCAGGAGCTGGCACTTGTGGGGCATGAGCTGGCACTTGTGGGGCAGGAATTGGCACTTGTGGGGCAGGAGGTGGATGATGTGGGGCAGGAGGCTGTCTTTGTGGGGTTGGAGGTGACAATTGTGGGGCAGGAAGTTGATGATGTGGGGCAGGAGCTGGCATTTGTGAAACATGAGCTGGCACTTGTGAAGCAGGAATGGGCACTTGTAAGGCAGGAGGTGGAACTTGTGGGGCTGGATGTGGCACTTGCGGGATGCGAGGTGGCACTTGTGGGGCAGGAGTTGGCACTTGTGGGTCAGGTGGTGGTACTTCTGGGGCAGGATCGGGCACTTGTGGGGCAGGATGTGGAAGCTGTGGGACGGGAGGTGGAAGTTATGGGGTGGGAGGTGGAAGTTGTGGGGCAAGAATTGGCAATTGTGGGGCAAGAAGTGGCAATTGTGGGGCAGAGGGTGGCACTTGTACGGCAGGAGGTGGCACTTGTGGGACAGGACGTGGCAATTGGGAAGGACGTGGCACTTGTGGGGTGGGAGGTGGCACTTGTGGGGCAGGAGGAGGCTGTTGTTGGGCGGGAGGTGGGACTTGTGTAACAAGAGGTGGAAATTGTGCGGTGGGATGTGGCACTTGTGAGGCAGAAGGTGGCACTTGTGGGGCAGGAGGTGGAAGTTGTGGGTCAGGAGGTGACATTTGTGGAACAGGAGGTGGATGATGTGGGGCAGGAGGTAGCAATTTTGGGCCGGGACGTGGCACTAGTGGGGCGAGATGTTGCACTTGTTGGGCGGGAGGTGGCACTTTTGGGGCATAAGGTGAAAATTGAGGGACATGAGGTGGCACTTGTGGGGCAGGAGTTGGCACTTGTGTGGTAGGAGGTGGCAATTGTGGGGCAGGAGCTTGCAGTTGTGAGGCGGGATGTGGAAGTTGTGGGGCGGGTTGTGGCAGCTGTGGGGCTGGAGGTGTCACTTGTGCAGCGGGAAGTGGCACTTGTAAGGCAGGAAGTAGCACTTGTGGGGCAGGAGGTGGCACTTTTGGAGCGTGAGGTGGATGTTGTGGGGCAGGAGTTGGCACTTGTGGGGCGAGAGTTGGCACTTGTGGGGTGGGAGGTTGCACTTGTGGGGTGGGATGTGGTACTTGTGGGGTGGGAGGTGGCACTTGTTGGGGGGGGTGGTGGCAATTGTGGGGCAGGAGGTGGCACTTGTTGGGCGAGAGTTGCAATTGTGAGACGGGAGGTGGCAATTGTGGGTCACGTAGTGGCACTTGTGGGTCAGGAGGTGGTAATTGTGGGGCGGGCGGTGGAACTGGTGGGGCTGGAGGTTGCACTTGTGGGGTGGGAGGTGGCACTTGTGGGGCAGGAGGTAAAAATTGTGGGGTGGGAGGTGGAAATTGTGGGGCGAGGGGTGGCAGTTGCGGGGCTGGGGGCGGCACTTGTGGGGCAGTGTGTGGCACTTGAGGGGCGGGATGTGGCAGTTGTGGGGCAGATGATGACACCTCTGGGGCGGGAGGTGGATGTTTTGGGGAAGGAGGTTGAAGTTGTGGGGAGGGTGGTGGCACTTGTGGGGCGGGAGGTGGCACTAGTGGGGCAGGAGTTGGCACTTTTGGGCTGGGTCATAGCACTTGTTGGGCAGGGGTTGGCACTTGTGGGGCAGGAAATGTTACTTGTGGGGCAAGAAGTGGCTCTTGAAGGGCAGGAGGTGGCACTTGTGGGGCAGGAGTTAATTCTTGTGGAACAGGAGGTGGCACTTGTGGGCCTGGAGGTTGCACTTGTGAGGCGGGAGGTGGAAGTTGTGGGGCGGGTGGTGGCAGTTGTGGGGCTGGAGGTATCACTTGTGCGGCAGGAAGTGGCACTTGTGGAGCAGAAGGTGGCACTTGTGGGGAAGAGGTGACACTTGAGGGGCAGGAGCTGGCACTTGTGGGGCAGAAGTTGGCACATGTGGGTCGGGAGGTGGCACTTGTGGGGCAGGAGGTGGCACTTGTGGTGCGGGAGGTGGAAGTTGTGGGGCAGGAGGTGTAACTTGTGGAGCGGGAGGTGACAACTGTGGGACAGGAGGAGGCACTTGTGGGTCGGGAGGTGGCACTTTTAAGGCGGGAGGTGGCAGTTGTGGGGCGGGAGGTGGCACTTATGGGGCAGGAGATGGTATTTGTTGTGCAGTAGGTGGCACTTGTAGAGTGGGAGATGGAAGTTGTGGGGCAGGAGGTGACACTTGTGGGGCGGTTGGTGGATGATGTGGGGCAGGAGCTGGAAGTTGTGGGGCAGGAAGTGGAAGTTGCAGGGCAGGATTTGGCATTTGTGGGGCAGGAGGTGGCACCTGTTGGGCAAGAGGTAGCACTTGTGGGGCAGGTGCTGTCACTTGTGGGGCATGAGCTGGCAATTGTGGGGCAGGAATTGGCACTTGTGGGGCAGGAGGTGGCACTTGTGGGGAAGCAGTCTGTCTTTGTGGGGTTGGAGGTGGCACTTGTGGGGCAGGAAGTTGATGATGTGGGGCAGGAGCTGGCACTTGTGAAGCATGAGCTGGCACTTGTGGGGCGAGAGGAGCTGGACTTGCAGGGTGACAGGTGGCACTTGTGGGGCGGGAGGTGGCACTTGTGGGGCAGGTGTTGGCACTTGTGGGGCAGGTGTTGGCACTTGTGGGGCAGGAGGTGGAAGTTGTGGGGCAGTATGTTGCACTTGTGCGTGGGAGGTGGATGTTGTGGGGCAGGAAATGGCACCTGTGGGGCAGGAGGTGGCGCTTTTGGGGGAGGTGGTGGCATTTGTTGGGCGAGAGGTGAAACTTATGGGGCAGGAGGTGACACTTGTAGGTCAAGATGTGGAACTTGTTGGGCAGGAGGTGACACTTGTGGGGCAGGAGGTGTCAGTTGTTTGGTGGGAGGTGGCACTTGTGGGGCAGGAGGTGGCACTTGTGGAGCAGGAGGTGGCACCTGTGAGGCAAGAGCTGGCACATGTGGGGCAGGAGCTGACACTTGTGGGGCATGAGCTGGCACTTGTGGGGCAGGAATTGGCACTTGTGGGGCAGGAGGTGGATGATGTGGGGCAGGAGGCTGTCTTTGTGGGGTTGGAGGTGACACTTGTGGGGCAGGAAGTTGATGATGTGGGGCAGGAGCTGGCATTTGTGAAGCATGAGCTGGCACTTGTGAAGCAGGAATTGGCACTTGTAAGGCAGGAGGTGGCACTTGTGGGGCAGGAAGTGGCTCTTGTCGGGCAGGAGCTGGCACTTGTAGGGCAGGAGGTTGCACTTGTGTGTCAGGAGGAGGAAGCTGGGCGGTCAGTGACACTTGTGGGGCAGGAGGTGGATTATTTGGGGGGGGAGGTGGCAGTGGTGTGGCAAACTGTGGCACTTGTGGGGCAGGAGCTGGCACTTCAGGGGAATGAGCTGGCACTTGTAGGGCAGGAATTGGCACTTGTAAGGCAGGAGGTGGAACTTGTGGGGCGGGATGTGGCACTTGCGGGATGCGAGGTGGCACTTGTGGGGCAGGAGTTGGCACTTGTGGGTCAGGTGGTGGTACTTCTGGGGCAGGATCGGGCACTTGTGGGGCAGGATGTGGAAGCTGTGGGACGGGAGGTGGAAGTTATGGGGTGGGAGGTGGAAGTTGTGGGGCAAGAATTGGCAATTGTGGGGCAAGAAGTGGCAATTGTGGGGCAGAGGGTGGCACTTGTACGGCAGGAGGTGGCACTTGTGGGACAGGATGTGGCAATTGGGAAGGACGTGGCACTTGTGGGGTGGGAGGTGGCACTTGTGGGGCAAGGGGTTAATTGTTGTGGAACTGGAGGTGGCACTTGTGGGCCTGGAGGTTGCACTTGTGAGGCGGGAGGTGGAAGTTGTGGGGCGGGAGGTCGCAGTTGTGGGGCTGGAGGTATCACTTGTGCGGCAGGAAGTGGCACTTGTGGAGCAGAAGGTGGCACTTGTGGGGAGGAGGTGACACTTGAGGGGCAGGAGCTGGCACTTGTGGGGCAGAAGTTGGCACATCTGGGTCGGGAGGTGGAACTTGTGGGGCGGGAGGTGGCACTTGTGGGTCAGGAGTTGGATTTGTGGGGCGGGTTGTGGCACTTGTGGGGCGGGAGGTGGCACTTGTGGGGCGTGAGGTGGAAGTTGTGGGGCGGCAGGTGGCAATTGTGGGTCAGGAGGAGGCATTTGTGAGGCAGGAGGTGGATGATGTGGGGCAGGAGGTGGCACTTGTGGGGAAGTAGGTAGCACTTGTGGGGCGGGAAGTGGCACTTGTGGGGTAGGAGGTGGCACTTGTGTGGCAGGAGGAGGCACTTGTGGGGCAGGAGGAGGCTGTTGTTGGGCGGGAAGTGGAAGTTGTGGGGTGGGAGGTGGCACTTGTGGGGCTGGATGTGGAAGTTGTGTGGCAGGATTTGACACTTCTGGGGCTGCAGGTGGCACTTGTGGGGTGGGTGGTAGAACTTGTGGGGGGTGAGGTGTAACTTGTGGAGCGGGAGGTGACAACTGTGGGACAGGAGGAGGCACTTGTGGGTCGGGAGGTGGCACTTTTAAGGCGGGAGGTGGCAGTTGTGGGGCGGGAGGTGGAAGTTGTGCGGCACGATTTAGCACTTGTGTGGCTGGAGGCGGCACTTGTGGGGCGGGAGGTGGCACTTGTGGGGCGGGAAATGGAACTTGTGGGGCAGCACGTGGCACTAGTTGAGCAGGAGGTGGAAATTGTGGGGTGGGAGGTGAATGATATGAGGCAGGAGGTAGCGGTTGTGGGGCAGGAGGTGGCACTTGTGGGGCGGGATGTGGAAGTTGTGGGGTGTGAGGTGGCACTTGTGGGGCGGAAGTTGACACTGTTGGGCTGTGAGGTGTCACTTGTGGGGCGGAAGGTGGCACTTGTGGGGCAGGATGTGGCATTCTTGGGGCGGGAGGTTTAAGTTGTGAGGCAGGAGGTGGCACTTGTGCGTGGGAGGTGGAGTTTGTGGAGAGGGAGGTGGCGCTTGTGGGGCAGGAGGTGGCACTTATGGGGAGGAGGTGGAACTTGTGGGGCAGGAGGTGGCACTTGTGGGGCGGGAGGTGGCACTTGTGGGGGGGGGTGGCACTTGTGAGGCATGAGGTGGCACTTGTGGGGCAGGATGTGGCACTTGTGCGTGGGAGGTGGAGTTTGTGGAGAGGGAGGTGGCGCTTGTGGGGCGGGAGGTGGCACTTCTGGGGAGGAGGTGGAACTTGTGGGGCGGGAGGTGGAAGTTGTGATGCAGGAGGTGGTACATGTGGGGCGGGAGGTGGAAGTTGTGATGCAGGAGGTGGTACATGTGGGGCGGGAGGTGGAAGTTGTGATGCAGGAGGTGGTACATGTGGGGCGGGAGGTGGAAGTTGTGATGCAGGAGGTGGTACATGTGGGGCGGGAGGTGGAAGTTGTGATGCAGGAGGTGGTACATGTGGGGCGGGAGGTGGAAGTTGTGATGCAGGAGGTGGTACATGTGGGGCGGGAGGTGGAAGTTGTGATGCAGGAGGTGGTACATGTGGGGCGGGAGGTGGAAGTTGTGATGCAGGAGGTGGTACATGTGGCCGGGATGTGGCACTCGTGAGCAGGGAGGTGGCACTTGTGGAACTTGTAGCAGGTGTAACTTGTCGGGCAGGAGGCGGCTCTTGTGGGGCTGGAGATTGATGTTGTGGGTCAGGAGGTGGCACTTGTGGGGCAGGAGGTGGATGATGAGGGGCAGGAGCTGGCACTTGTGAAGCATGAGCTGGCACTTGTGGGGCAGGAATTGGCACTTGTGGGGCAGGAGGTGGCACTTGTTGGATGGGAGGTGGTTGATATGGGGAAGGAGGTGGCAATTGTGTGGTTCGAGGTGGCACTTGTGGAGCAGGAGATGGAAGTTGCGGGGCAGGAGTTGGCACTTGTGGGGTGGGAGGTGGCACTTGTGGGGCAGGAGGTGAATGATGTGGGGCAGGAATTGGCACTTGTGTGTCGGGAGGTGGCAATTGTGGGGCAAAATGCAACACTTGTGGGGCAGGAGTTATAACTTGTGGGGCAGGAGGTGGAAGTTGTGGAACAGAAGGTGGCACTTGTGGGGCGGGAGGTGGCACATGTGGGGTGGGAGGTGGGACTTGTGGGGCCAGAGGTTGAGGTTGTGGTTCGGGAGGTGGCACTTGTGGAGCAGGAGCCTACACTTGTGGGGCAGAATGTGGCACTTGTAAGGCAGGACGTTGAAATTGTGGAGCAGGTTGTGGCACTTGTGGGGCAGGAGGTGGAAATTGTGGGGCAGGAGGTGGTAATGGTGGGGCAGGAGGTCGCACTTGTGGGCCAGGAGTTGGAAGTTGTGGGGCGGGAGAATGTGGAACTTGTGAGGCAGGAGGTGGAAGTTGTGGTGCGGGAGGTGGAAGTTGTAGGGCGGGAGGTGGCACTTGTGGGGCGGGAGTTGGAAGTTGAGTGACGGGAGGTGGCACTTGTGGGGCAGGTTGTGGAAGTTGTGGGGCGGGAGGTTGCACTTGTGAGACAGGAGGTGGCACTTGTGGGGCGGGAGGTGGAAGTTGTGAGGCAGGAGGTGGCACTTGGGCAGATTGTGTCACTCGTGGGCAGGGAGGTTGCACTTGTGGGGCAGGAGGTGAAAGTTGTGGGGCAGGAGTTGGCATTTGTAAGGCGGGAAGTGGCACTTGTGGGGCAGAAATTGGCACTTATGGGGCAGGAGGTGGCACTTGTGGTGCGGGAGGTGGCACTGATGGGGCAGGAAATTGAGCTTTTGGGGCAGGAGATGGCACTTGTGGGGCGTAAGGTGGAACTTATGGGGCAGGAGGTGGAACTTGTGGAGCAAGAGGTGGCACTTGTGGGGCGGGAGGTTGGAGTAGTTGGGCAGGAGGTGGCATTTTGAGGCAGAAGGTGGCATTTGTGTGGCAGGAGGTGGCAATTGTGGGGCACGAGTTGGAAATTGTTGGGCAGGAGGTGGAAGTTTTGGGGCAGGGTTTGGCAGTTGTAGGGCGGGAGGTGGCACTTGTGGGCCAGGAGGTGAAAGTTGTAGGGCAGGATGTGGCACTTGTGGGGCGGGAGGTGGCACTTGTGGGGCAGGAAATGGAGCTTTTAGGGCAGGAGGTGGAACTTGTGCAGAAGGAGGTGGTACTTGTTGGGCGGAAATTGGAACTTGTTGGGAGGGAAGAGGTACTTGTGGGGCAGGAGCTGGCACTTGTGGGGCAGGAGCTGGCACTTGTGGGTCAGGAGGAGGAAGTTGGTCAGTCAGTGACACTTGTGGGGCAGGAGGTGGATTATGTGGGGGGGAGGAGGCAGTGGTGTGGAATAATGTGGCACTTGTGGGGCAGGTGGTGGCACTTGTGGGGCAGGAATTGGCACTTGTGGGGCAGGAGGATGTCTTTGTCGGTCAGGAGGTGGCACTTGTGGGGCAGGAAGTGGATGACGTAGTGCAGGAGCTGGCACTTGTGAAGCATGAGCTGGCACATGTGGGGCAGGAATTGGCACTTGTGGGGCAGGTGGTGGCACTTGTTGGGTGGGAGGTGGATGATGTGGGGCAGGAGGTGGCACTTGTGGAGCAGGAGGTGGAAGTTGCATTGCAGGATTTGGCATTTGTGGGTTGGGAGTTGGCACTTGTGGGGCATGAGGTGGAATTTGTGGGGTGGTAGGAGGAACATGTGGGGCAGGAGCTGGCACTTGTGGGGCAGGATGTGGCAGACGTTGCCAGGAGTCGGCACTTGTGTGGCGGGATGTTGAAGTTGTGGGGCGGGAGGTGGCACTTGTGGAACAGGTATTGTCACTTTTGGGGGAGGAGGTGGATGATGTGGGGCAGGAGGTGGCACCTGTGGGGTAAGAGGTGGCACCTGTAAGGCATGAGCTGGCACTTGTGGGGCAGGAAGTTGATGATGTGGGGCATGAGCTGGCATTTGTGAAGCATGAGCTGGCACTTGTGAAGCAGGAATTGGCACTTTTGGGGCAGGAGGTGGAACTTGTGGGGTGGGAGGTGGAATTTGTGGGGTGGGAGGTGAAACTTGTAAGGCAGGAGTTGGCACATGTGGGGGGGGAAATGGCACTTGTGGGGCAGGAAATGGCACCAGTGGGGTAGGATTTGGAACCTGTGGGGTAAGAAATGGCACTTGTTGGGCAGGAGGTGGCACTTGTGGGGCGGAAGTGGAACTTGTTTGTCATGTGGCCACAATTGTTGGGCGGGAGGTGGCACTTGTGGGGCAGGAGGTGGCAATTGTGGGGCGGGAGGTGGATGATGTGGTGCAGGAGGTGGCACTTGTGGGGCGGAAATTGGAACTTGTTGGGAGGGAAGAGGTACTTGTGGGGCAGGAAGTGGCACTTGTGGGGCAGGAGCTGGCACTTGTGGGGCAGGAGGAGGAAGTTGGTCAGTCAGTGACACATGTGGGGCAGGAGGTGGATTATTTGTGGGGGAGGAAGCAGTCGTGTGGACAAATGTGGCACTTGTGGGGCATGAACTGGCACTTGTGGGGCAGGAATTGGCACTTGTGGGGCAGGAAGTGGATGACGTAGTGCAGGAGCTGGCACTTGTGAAGCATGAGCTGGCACATGTGGGGCAGGAATTGGCACTTGTGGGGCAGGTGGTGGCACTTGTTGGGTGGGAGGTGGACGATGTGGGGCAGGAGGTGGCACTTGTGGAGCAGGAGGTGGAAGTTGCATTGCAGGATTTGGCATTTGTGGGTTGGGAGTTGGCACTTGTGGGGCATGAGGTGGAATTTGTGGGGTGGTAGGTGGAACATGTGGGGCAGGAGCTGGAACTTGTGGGGCAGGATGTAGCACTTGTGGGGCAGAAGGTGGAAATTTTAGGGCGTGAGGTGGCACTTGTGGGGTGGGAGGTGGTAGATGTTGGGCGTTAGGTGGCACTAGTGCGTCAGGAGGTGGCACTTGTGGGGCAGGAGGTGGAAGTTGTGGAGCGGGAGGTGGCATTTGTGGGGCGAAAGGTGGCATTTGTGGGGCAGGAGGTGGCATTTGTGGGGCGGAAATTGGAACTTGTTGGGAGGGAATAGGTACTTGTGGGGCAGGAAATGGCTCTTGTCGGGCAGGAGCTGGCACTTGTGGGGCAGGAGGTTGCAGTTGTGTGTCAGGAGGAGGAAGCTGGGCGGTCAGTGACACTTGTGGGGCAGGAGGTGGATTATTTGGGGGGGGAGGTGGCAGTGGTGTGTCAAACTGTGGCACTTGTGGGGCAGGAGCTGGCAATTCAGGGGAATGAGCTGGCACTTGTAGGGCAGGAATTGGCACTTGTGGTGCAGGGGGTGGTCGTTGTGGGGCAGGAGGTGGCACTTGTGGGGCAGGAGGTGGCACTTGTGGGGCAGGGGGTGGATGATGTGGGGCAGGAGGTGGTCTTTGTCGGACAGGAGGTGGCACATGTGAGCAGGAAGTGGATGATGTGGGGCAGGAGCTGGCACTTGTGAAGCATGAGCTGGAACTTGTGGGGCAGGAATTGTCACTTGTGGGGCAGGAGGTGGAAGTTGCAGGGCAGGATTTGGCATTTGTGGGGCGGGAGGTGGCACTTGTGGAACAAGTGTTGTCACTTGTGGGGGAGGAGGTGGAGGATGTGGGGCAGGAAATGGTCTTTGTGGGGCAGGAGGTGGATGATGTGGGGCAGGAGGCTGTCTTTGTGGGGCAGGAGCTGGCACTTGTGAAGCATGAGCTGGCACTTGTGGGGCAGGAGCTGGACTTGCAGGGTGACAGGTGGCACTGGCGGGGCAGGAGGTGGCACTTGTGGGGCAGGTGTTGGCACTTGTGGGGCAGGTGTTGGCACTTGTGGGGCAGAAGGTGGAAGTTGTGGGGCGGTAGGTTGCACTTGTGCGTGGGAGGTGGATGTTGTGGGGCAGGAAATGGCACCTGTGGGGCAGGAGGTGGCGCTTTTGGGGGAGGTGGTGGCATTTGTTGGGCGAGAGGTGAAACTTATGGGGCAGGAGGTGGCACTTGTAGGTCAAGAGGTGGAACTAGTTGGGCAGGAGGTGACACTTGTGGGGCAGGAGGTGTCAGTTGTTTGGCGGGAGGTGGAACTTGTGGGGCAGGAGGTGTCAGTTGTTTGGCGGGAGGTGGCACTTGTGGGGCAGGAGGTGGCACTTGTGGGGAAGGAGGTGGCACTTGTATGGCAGGAATTGAAACTTGTGGGGTGGGATGGGGTACCTGTGGTGAAGGATGTGGCACTTGTGGGGCAGGAGCTGGCACTTGTGGGGCATGAACTGGCACTTGTGGGCAGGAAGTGGATGATGTGGTGCAGGAGCTGGCACTTGTGAAGCATGAGCTGGCACATGTGGGGCAGGAATTGGCACTTGTGGGGCAGGAGGTTGAAGTTGTGGTTCAGGATGTAGCACTTGTGGGGCAGGAGCTGTAAATTGTCTGGCGAGATAAGGCACTTGTGGGGCAGGAGATTGCACTAGTTTGGCAGGAGGTGGCACTTGTGGGGCGGGATGTGGCACTTGTGGGGCAGGAGGTGGCACTTGTGGAGCAGAAGGTGGATGATGTGGGGCAGGAGCTGGCAATTGTGAAGCATGAGCTGTCACTTTTGGGGCAGGAATTGTCAGTTGTGCGGCAGGAGTTGGCACTTGTGGGGCAGGATGTGGCACACGGGCAGGAGTTGGCACTTGTGTGGTGGGATGTTGAAGTTGTTGGGTGGGAGGTGGCACTTGTGGGGCTGGAAGTGGCAGTTGTAGGGCTGGAGGTGGCACTTGTGGAATTGGAGTTGGCACTAGTGGGGCAGAAGGTGGAAGCTGTGGGGAAGTATTTGGCACTTGTGGGGCAAGAGGTGGAACTTGTGGAGCAGGAGGTGGCATTTGTGGAGCATGAGTTGACACTTGTGGGGCAGGAGGTGGCACTTGTGGGGCAGGAGGTGGCACTTGTGGGGCAGGAGGTGGTCCTTGTGGGACGAGAGGTGGCACTTATGGGGCGTTACGTGGAAGTTGTGGGGCGGGAGGTGGCTCTTTTGAGGAAGGAGGTGGCACTTGTGGGCCAGGAGATGGAAGTTGTAGGGCGGGAGGTGGCACTTGTTGGGTGGGAGGTGGCACTTGTGGGGCAGGAGGTGGCACTTGTGGGGCAGGAGGTGGAAGTTGTGGAGCGGGAGGGGGCATTTGTGGGGCGAAAGGTGGCATTTGTGGGGCAGGAGGTTGCACTTGTGGGGCAGGAGGTGGCACTTGCAGGGAGGAAATTGGAACTTGTTGGGAGGGAAGAGGTACTTGTGGGGCAGGAAGTGGCTCTTGTCGGGCAGGAGGTGGCACTTGTGGGGCAGGAGGTGGAAGTTGTGGGGCGGTAGGTTGCACTTGTGCGTGGGAGGTGGATATTGTGGGGCAGGAAGTGGCACCTGTGGGGCAGGAGGTGGCGCTTTTGGGGGAGGTGGTGGCATTTGTTGGGCGAGAGGTGAAACTTATGGGGCAGGAGGTGGCACTTGTAGGTCAAGAGGTGGAACTTGTTGGGCAGGAAGTGACACTTGTGGGGCAGGAGGTGTCAGTTGTTTGGCGGGAGGTGGCATTTGTCGGTCGGGAGGTGGCACTTGTGGGGCAGGAGGTGGCACATGTGGGACAGGAGGTGGCACTTGTGGGGCAGGAGTTTGGACCTGTGGTTTAAGAAATGGCATTTGTTTGCAGGAGGTGGTACTTGTGGGGCAGGTGGTGGTATCTGTGGGGTGGGGGTGTAACTTGTGGGGCAGGAGGTGGTGATAGAGGGACGGGAGGTGGCATTTTATGGCGGGAGGTGGCACTTGTAGGGCAGGATGTGGAAGTTGTGAAGCGGGAGGTGGCACTTGTGTGGCGGGAGGTGGCACTTGTGTGGCGGGAGGTGGAATTTGTGGGGTGATATGCAACAGATGCGGGGCAGGAAATGGCACTTGTGGGGCAGGAGTTGGTAAATGTGGGACAGGAGGTGGTACTTGTGGGGCAGGAAATGGCACCTGTGGGGCAGGAGTTGGAACATGTGGGGTAAGAAATGGCACTTGTTGGGCAGGAGGTGGCACTTGTGGAGCGGGAGGTGGTAAATGTTGGGCAGTAGGTGGCACTTGTTAGACGAGAGTTGGAACTTGTGGGGCAGGAGGTGGCACCTGTGAGGCAAGAGCTGGCACTTGTGGGGCGGGATATGGAACTTATGGGGCAGGAGTTGACACTTTTGGGGCAGGAGGCAGATGTTGTGGGGCGGGACATGGCACTTCTGGGGCGGGAGTTGGATGATGTGGAGCAGCAGCTGGCACTTGTGGGGCAGGAGGTGGAAGTTGTGGAGCGGGAGGTGGCATTTGTGGGGTGAAATGTGGCACTTGTGGGGCAGGAGGTTGCATTTGAGGGGCAGGAGGTGGCACTTGTGGGGCGGAAATTGGAACTTGTTGGGAGGGAAGAGGTACTTGTGGGGCAGGAAGTGGCTCTTGTCGGGCAGGAGCTGGCACTTGTGGGGCAGGAGTTGGAATTTGTGGGGTGGTAGGTGGAACATGTGGGGCAGGAGTTTGCACTTGTGAGGCAGGAGGTGGCACTTGTGGGGCAGGAGGTGGCACTTGTGGGGCAAGAGCTGGCACTTGTGGGGCAGGAATTGGCACTTGTGGGGCAGGAGGTGGAACTTGTGGGGCGGGATTTGGCACTTGCGGGATGCGAGGTGGCACTTGTGGGGCAGGAGTTGGCACTTGTGGGTCAGGTGGTGGTACTTCTGGGGCAGGATCGGGCTTTTGGGGGGCAGGATGTGGAAGCTGTGGGACGGGAGGTGGAAGTTATGGGGTGGGAGGTGGAAGTTGTGGGGCAAGAATTGGCAATTGTGGGGCAAGAAGTGGCAATTGTGGGGCAGAGGGTGGCACTTGTACGGCAGGAGGTGGCACTTGTGGGACAGGACGTGGCAATTGGGAAGGACGTGGCACTTGTGGGGTGGGAGGTGGCACTTGTGGGGCAGGAGGTGGCACTTGTGGGGCAGGAGGAGGCTGTTGTTGGGCGGGAGGTGGGACTTGTGTAACAAGAGGTGGAAATTGTGCGGTGGGATGTGGCACTTGTGGGGCAAGGGGTGGCACTTGTGAGGCAGAAGGTGGCACTTGTGGGGCAGGAGGTGGAAGTTGTGGGTCAGGAGGTGACATTTGTGGAACAGGAGGTGGATGATGTGGGGCAGGAGGTAGCAATTTTGGGCCGGGACGTGGCACTAGTGGGGCGAGATGTTGCACTTGTTGGGCGGGAGGTGGCACTTTTGGGGCATAAGGTGAAAATTGAGGGACATGAGGTGGCACTTGTGGGGCAGGAGTTGGCACTTGTGTGGTAGGAGGTGGCAATTGTGGGGCAGGAGCTTGCAGTTGTGAGGCGGGATGTGGAAGTTGTGGGGCGGGTTGTGGCAGCTGTGGGGCAGGAGGTGTCACTTGTGCAGCGGGAAGTGGCACTTGTAAGGCAGGAAGTAGCACTTGTGGGGCAGGAGGTGGCACTTTTGGAGCGTGAGGTGGATGTTGTGGGGCAGGAGTTGGCACTTGTGGGGCGAGAGTTGGCACTTGTGGGGTGGGAGGTTGCACTTGTGGGGTGGGATGTGGTACTTGTGGGGCGGGAGGTGGCACTTGTTGGGGGGGTGGTGGCAATTGTGGGGCAGGAGGTGGCACTTGTTGGGCGAGAGTTGCAATTGTGAGACGGGAGGTGGCAATTGTGGGTCACGTAGTGGCACTTGTGGGTCAGGAGGTGGTAATTGTGGGGCGGGCGGTGGAACTGGTGGGGCTGGAGGTGGCACTTGTGGGGCAGGAGGTGGCAATTTTGGAGCAGGACGTGGATTATGTGGGTCGGGAGGTGGAATTTGTGGGGCGGGAGGTGGAACTTGTGGGGCGGGAGGTGGAACTTGTGGGTCAGCAGTTGGATTTGTGGGGCGGGTTGTGGCACTTGTGGGGCGGGAGGTGGCACTTGTGGGGCGTGAGGTGGAAGTTGTGGGGCGGCAGGTGGCAATTGTGGGTCAGGAGGAGGCATTTGTGAGGCAGGAGGTGGATGATGTGGGGCAGGAGGTGGCACTTGTGGAGAAGTAGGTAGCACTTGTGGGGCAGGAGGTGGCACTTGTGGGGCAGGAGGAGGCCGTTGTTGGGCGGGAAGTGGAAGTTGTGGGGTGGGAGGTGGCACTTGTGGGGCTGGATGTGGAAGTTGTGTGTCAGGATTTGACACTTCTGGGGCTGCAGGTGGCACTTGTGGGGTGGGTGGTAGAACTTGTGGGGGGTGAGGTGTAACTTGTGGAGCGGGAGGTGACAACTGTGGGACAGGAGGAGGCACTTGTGATTCGGGAGGTGGCACTTTTAAGGCGGGAGGTGGCAAATGTGGGGCGGGAGGTGGAAGTTGTGCGGCACGATTTAGCACTTGTGTGGCTGGAGGCGGCACTTGTGGGGCGGGAGGTGGCACTTGTGGGGCGGGAAATGGAACTTGTGGGGCAGCACGTGGCACTAGTTGAGCAGGAGGTGGAAATTGTGGGGCGGGAGGTGAATGATATGAGGCAGGAGGTAGCGTTTGTGGGGCAGGAGGTGGCACTTATGGGGCATGAGATGGTATTTGTTGTGCAGTAGGTGGCACTTGTGGAGTGGGAGTTGGAAGTTGTGGGGCAGGAGGTGACACTTGTGGGGCGGTTGGTGGATGATGTGGGGCAGGAGTTAGCACTTGTGGGGTAAGGGTTGGCACTGGTGGGGTGGGAGGAGGCACTTGTGGGGCGGGGGGTGGCAATTGCTGGGTGGGAAGTGGCAGTTGTGGGGCAGTAGGTTGAAGGTTTGGGGCAGGAGGTGGCACTTGTGGGGTGGAAGGTAAGAAGATTTGGGGTGTGACGTGGAAGTAGTGGGGCGGGAGGTGGCACTTGTGGGGCGGGAGGTGGCACTTGTGGGGCGGGAGGTGGCACTTGTGGGGCAGGAGTTGGCACTTGTGGGGCAGGAGCCGGCAATTGTGGGGCAGGACGCGACAAATGTGGTGCAGGAAATGGCACTTGTGGGGCAGGAGTTGGCACTTGTGGGTCAGGTGGTTTCACATGTGGGGCGGGGGTCGACGTTGTGGGGCAAGAGGTGTAACTTGTGGGGCAGGAGGTGGCCATAGAGGGGCGGGAGGTGGCACTTGTGGGGCAGGACGTGGCACTTGTGGAGCGGGAGGGGGCACTTGTGGGGCCTGAGGTGGCACTTGTAGGGCAGGAGGTGGCATTTGTGGGGCGGGAGGTGGAAGTTGTGATGCAGGAGGTGGTACATGTGGGGCGGGAGGTGGAAGTTGTGATGCAGGAGGTGGTACATGTGGGGCGGGAGGTGGAAGTTGTGATGCAGGAGGTGGTACATGTGGGGCGGGAGGTGGAAGTTGTGATGCAGGAGGTGGTACATGTGGGGCGGGAGGTGGAAGTTGTGATGCAGGAGGTGGTACATGTGGGGCGGGATGTGGCACTCGTGAGCAGGGAGGTGGCACTTGTGGAACTTGTAGCAGGTGTAACTTGTCGGGCAGGAGGCGGCTCTTGTGGGGCTGGAGATTGATGTTGTGGGTTAGGAGGTGGCACTTGTGGGGCAGGAGGTGGATGATGAGGGGCAGGAGCTGGCACTTGTGAAGCATGAGCTGGCACTTGTGGGGCAGTAATTGGCACTTGTGGGGCAGGAGGTGGCACTTGTTGGACGGGAGGAGAACGATGTGGGGCAGGAGTTGACACTTGTGGAACAGGATGTGGCACACGTTGCCAGGAGTCGGCACTTGTGTGGCGGGATGTTGAAATTGTGGGGCTGGAGGTTGCACTTGTCTAACAGGTATTGTCACTTGTGGGGGAGGAGGTGGATGATGTGGGGCAGGAGGTGGTCTTTGTGGGCTAGGAGGTGGCACTTTTGGGGCATGAACTGGCACTTGTGGGGCAGGAATTGGCACTTGTGGGGCAGGAGGTGGATGATGTGGGGCAGGAGGCTGTCTTTGTGGGGTTAGAGGTGGCACTTGTGGGGCAGGAAGTTGATGATGTGGGGCAGGAGCTGGCATTTGTGAAGCATGAGCTGGCACTTGTGAAGCAGGAATTGGCACTTTTGGGGCAGGAGGTGGAACTTGTGGGGTGGGGGGTGGAATTTGTAAGGCGGGAAGTGGCACTTGTGGGGCAGAAATTGGCACTTATGGGGCAGGAGGTGGCACTTGTGGGGCGGGAGGTGGGACTTGTGGGGCCAGAGGTTGAGGTTGTGGTTCGGGAGGTGGCACTTGTGGAGCAGGAGCCTACACTTGTGGGGCAGAATGTGGCACTTGTAAGGCAGGACGTTGAAATTGTGGAGCAGGTTGTGGCACTTGTGGGGCAGGAGGTGGAAATTGTGGGGCAGGAGGTGGTAATGGTGGGGCAGGAGGTCGCACTTGTGGGCCAGGAGTTGGAAGTTGTGGGGCGGGATGTGGAAGTTGTAGGGCGGGAGGTGGCAATTGTGGGGCGGGAGTTGGAAGTTGAGTGACGGGAGGTGGCACTTGTGGGGCAGGTTGTGGAAGTTGTGGGGCGGGAGGTTGCACTTGTGAGACAGGAGGTGGCACTTGTGGGGCGGGAGGTGGAAGTTGTGAGGCAGGAGGTGGCATTTGGGCAGATTGTGTCACTCGTGGGCAGGGAGGTTGCACTTGTGGGGCAGGAGGTGAAAGTTGTGGGGCAGGAGGTGGCATTTGTACGGCGGGAAGTGGCACTTGTGGGGCAGAAATTGGCACTTATGGGGCAGGAGGTGGCACTGATGGGGCAGGAAATTGAGCTTTTGGGGCAGGAGATGGCACTTGTGGGGCGTAAGGTGGAACTTATGGGGCAGGAGGTGGAACTTGTGGAGCAGGAGGTGGTACTTGTGGGGCGGGAGGTTGGAGTTGTTGGGCAGGAGGTGGCATTTTGAGGCAGAAGGTGGCATTTGTGTGGCAGGAGGTGGCAGTTGTGGGGCACGAGTTGGAAATTGTTGGGCAGGAGGTGGAAGTTTTGGGGCAGGGTTTGGCAGTTGTAGGGCGGGAGGTGGCACTTGTGGGGCGGGAGGTGGCACTTCCGGGGCAGGAAATGGAGCTTTTAGGGCAGGAGGTGGAACTTGTGGGGCGGGAGGTGGAACTTGTGCAGAAGGAGGTGGTACTTGTTTGGTGGAAATTGGAAATTGTTGGGAGGGAAGAGGTACTTGTGGGGCAGGAAGTGGCTCTTGTCGGGCAGGAGCTGGCACTTGTGGGTCAGGAGGTGGCACTTGTGGGTCAGGAGGAGGAAGTTGGTCAGTCAGTGACACTTGTGGGGTAGGAGGTGGATTATTTGGGGGGGAGGTGGCAGTGGTGTGGAATAATGTGGCACTTGTGGGGCATGAACTGGCACTTGTGGGGCAGGAATTGGCACTTGTGGGGCAGGTGGTGGCACTTGTTGGGTGGGAGGTGGACGATGTGGGGCAGGAGGTGGCACTTGTGGAGCAGGAGGTGGAAGTTGCATTGCAGGATTTGGCATTTGTGGGTTGGGAGTTGGCACTTGTGGGGCATGAGGTGGAATTTGTGGGATGGTAGGTGGAACATGTGGGGCAGGAGCTGGCACTTGTGGGGCAGGATGTGGCACACGTTGCCAGGAGTCGGCACTTGTGTGGCGGGACGTTGAAGTTGTGGGGCGGGAGGTGGCACTTGTGGAACAGGTATTGTCACTTTTGGGGCAGGAGGTGGCACCTGTGGGGTAAGAGGTGGCACCTGTGGGGCATGAGCTGGCACTTGTGGGGCAGGAAGTTGATGATGTGGGGCATGAGCTGGCATTTGTGAAGCATGAGCTGGCACTTGTGAAGCAGGAATTGGCACTTTTGGGGCAGGAGGTGGAACTTGTGGGGTGGGAGGTGGAATTTGTGGGGTGGGAGGTGAAACTTGTAAGGCAGGAGTTGGCACATGTGGGGGGGGAAATGGCACTTGTGGGGCAGGAAATGGCACTTGTTGTGCAGGAGGTGGCACTTATGGGTTTGGAGGTGGATGATGTGGGGCAGGAGGTGACACATGTGGGGCAGGAGATGGCACTTCTGGGGCAGGAGGTGGAAGTTGTGGGGCAGGATTTGGTACTTGTGGGGTGGGAGGTTGCACTTGTGGGGCTGGAGTTGGCACTTGTGGGGCGGAAGGTGGCACTAGTGGGGCAGGAGGTGGCACTTGTGGGGAGCGATGTGGCACTTGTGGGCGGGAGGTGGAATTTGTGGAGAGGGAGGTGGCACTTATGGGGCGGGAGCTGGAACTTGTGGGGCGAGAGGTGGCACATGTGGAGCAGGAGCTGGCACTTTTGGGGCAGGAGCTGGCACTTGCACGGCAGGAGGTGGCACTTGTGGGTCGGGAGGTGGCACTTGTGGGGCAGGAGGTGGCACTTGTGGGGCAGGAGGTGGCACTTGTGGGATGGTAGGTGGAACTTGTGGGGCAAGACTTGGAACTTGTGGTGCAGGAGATATCACACGTTGGGCAGGAGTTGGCACTTCCTCAAAGAAACCCATAGCGACCCCATAGTCACCCATAGCGCCCCATAGGAACACAAAGATACCCCATGGAGCCCCATAGACACCCCATAGTGACCCATAGGGGCCCAAAGAGAACCCATAGCACCCCATAGCTACTCCATAGTGCCCCATAGCAGCCCATGGAGCCTCATAGACACTCCATTGTACCCCACAGCACCCCATTGCACCCCATAGGGACCCATAGACACAGCATACTGCTCCATAGAGCCCCATAGACACCCCATAGTTCCCCACAGCACCCCATAGCAGCCCACAGTGCCCCATAGACACCACATAAGGCCCTACAGCCACACCATAGAGCCCAATTGAACTACATAGACACCCCATAATGTCCCATAGTGCCTGTAGACACCCCATAGAGCCCCATAGAGACCCACTGAACCCCATACAGACCCCATGCAGACCCCATAGAGCCCCACAGACAACCCATAGATCCCCAAAGACACTCCAGAGACTCCCCATAGAGCCCCATAGGGACCCCATAGCGCCCCATAGAAACCCCATTCTTCCGCATAGAGCCCCATAGCAAACCATAGCACCCCATAGTCACCCATAGCGCCCCATAGGAACCCAAGGATACCCCAAAGCACCCCATAGCCACCCTGCAGCACCGCATAGCCACCCCATAGAGCCCCATAGACACCACATAGTGACACATAGAGCCCCATAGGGGCACAAAGAGACCCCAAATCATCCCATAGCTACTCCACAGTGCCCCATAGCAGCCCATGGAGCCTCATAGACACTCCCTTGTGCCCCACAGCGCCCCATTGCACCACATAGGGACCCATAGACACCCTATACTGCTCCATAGAGCCCCATAGCACCACATAGTGCCTCACAGCACCCCATAGCACAACATAGTGCCACATAGACACCACATAAGGACATATAGCCGCACCATAGAGCCCCATAGACATCCCATAGAGCCCCGTAGGCAACCCATTGTGCCCCATAGAGCTCCCATAGCCACCCATGGAAACTCATTTTGCCACATAGACACACCATAGCGTTCCATAGACACCCCATAGAAACCTCAGAACGCCCCATAGAACCCCATAGAGCTCCATAGGCACCCCATAGAGCCCCATAGAGAACCCATAGAGGCACATAGCAACCCATAGGGGGGACATTGGGACACATATGGACACATAGTGACCCATTGGGAGACACTGGGACCCATAAGGTGACACTGGGACACATAGGGACACCATGGATTACAGTGGGGGACAGTGATACCCGTAGAGACACATAGAGACTCTGCTGAGACCCATAAGAGACCCCATAGAGGCACATAGGGAGCACACTGAAACACATAGATACCCATAGGAGGACATTTAAGCCCATAGATACAAATAAGAGACCCCATAGAGGCACATAGCTACCCATAGGGGGGATATTAGGACACATAGGGACACATAGTGACCCATAGGGAGACACTGGGACCCATAGGGGGACATTGGGACAAATAGGGATCCCATGGATTACAGTGGGGGACAGTGAGACCCATAGAGACACATAGGGACATTTCTGAGACCCATAGAGACCCCATAGAGGCACATCGGGACCACATTGAAACCCATAGATGCACATAGGAAGACATTTGGGCCCAGAGATACCCATAAGAGACCACATAGAGACCCCATAGAGGTACATAGCAACCCATAGTGTGGATATTGGGACACAGAGGGACCCCATGGATTACAGTGGGGAACAGTGAGACCCGTAGAGACACATAGGGGCTCCACTGATACCCATAAGAGACCCCATAGAGGCACATAGGGACCTCATTGAAACCCATAGATACCCTTAGGAATACATTTGGGACGATAGTTACTCATAAAAGACCCCATAGAGACCCCATAGAGGCACATAGCAAACCATAGTGGGGACATTGGGACACATAGGGACCCCATAGAGAGACATAGAGACATATAGGGACCCATTTAGAGGCATAATAACCCCATAGAGTCCTATAGGGACACCCAGAGATCCATAGGGAAACATTGGGACCCAGAGGGGCTGTATGGGAGATTGGTAATCACAGCCTGAACCTCTGATTAATCAGCTGAGGCAAGTGTGGGGTCAGCTGCGGGAGCACAGGTGAGAGTAATGGAGCTGTGCTCCCGGGAGGGCTGGAGCTCGACTCCACCTCCTCTGAGACCTCATTTAAGGGCTGACCCTCACTCGAGCCGCTTTCCATTATCTTTCCGAGCTCCCTGTTACCGGGTGAGGTCCCAGAAGACTGGAGGCTTGCCAACGTGACTCCCATTTCCAAGCAAGGTTGTCAGGAGGATCCGGGCAACTCCAGGCCTGTTAGCCTGACCTCGGTGCCAGGGAAGGGAATGGAACGAATTGTCTTGAGGGAGATGACAGATGCGGCAGGTGTGGGATGAGCAGGAGATCAGACCTAGCCAGCATGGGTTCGTGAAGGGCAGCTCCTGCTTGACCAATCTGATCTCCTTCTACGATCCTGTGACCCATCTGATGGATGAAGGAAAGAAAGAAAGGCTGTTGATGTGCTCTACTTGGACTTCAGCAAAGCCTTCACAACTGTCTCCCATGCTATTCTCCTACAAAAGCTGGCAGCCCTTTTCCAACCTTGAGAATTCTGTGATTCTGTGAGGCAGCATCTCTTGGACATCGCTCTGCAGTGAAGACCGCCCCAGCTTCCTCAGCGAAGGCATCACCACTGGTGAGTTTCTCTCTCGCTTAGAACCTCTGTACATTTGTTACCATCTTTGTTACCATCTGTATAGTTACCACCTAGACAGGGGGACATAGAGAGACGCTGGGACCCCTAGGGACCCATAGAGATCCAGAGGAAGACATTGGGACCCATAGAGAGACACTGGGACCCATAGGGACACATAGAGACCCATAGACAGTCATTGGGAGCCATAAGGATAAATTGAGACCCATAGAGACCCCATTGAGACCCATAGTGCCTCAAAGAAACCCATAGCGACCCCATAGTCACCCATAGCGCCCCATAGGAACACAAAGATACCCCATAGAGCCCCATAGTGACCCATAGGGGCCCAAAGAGACCCCATAGCACCCCATAGCTACTCCATAGTGCCCCATAGCAGCCCATGGAGCCTCATAGACACTCCATTGTGCCCCACAGCACCCCATTGCACCCCATAGGGACCCATAGACACAGCATACTGCTCCATAGAGCCCCATAGCACCCCATAGTGCCTCACAGCACCCCATAGCACAACATAGTGCCACATAGACACCACATAAGGATATATAGCCGCGCCATAGAGCCCCACAGACATCCCATAGAGCCCCGTAGGCAACCCATTGTGCCCCATAGAGCTCCCATAGCCACCCATAGAAACTAATTTACCAAATAGACACACCATAGCGTTCCATAGACACCCCATAGAAACCTCAGAACGCCCCATAGAGCTCCATAGGCACCCCATAGAGCCCCATAGAGAACCCATAGAGGCACATAGCAACCCATAGGGGGGACATTGGGACACATAGGGACACATAGTGACCCATAGGGTGACATTTGGACACATAGGGACACCATGGATTACATGGTTGATACAACCCATGTTGTATGTTTTCATGTTTATCAACATGGTTGATGTGGGTCAGATCTATGGGGCAGGAGCTGCTGTGGGGCACATGTGGGTCAGATCTATTGGGCCGGAGGTGCTATGGGGATGATGTAGGAAAGATCTATGGGGCAGGAGATGCTTTGGGGCAGATGTGGGTCAGGTCTATTGGTCTGGAGCTGCTGTGGGGCACTTGTGGGTCAGATCTATGAGGCAGGGGCTGCTGTGGGTCAGATCTATGGGGCAGGAACAAATGTGGGCCTGATGTTGGTCAGATTTATGGAGCAGGAGCTGCTGTGTTGCAGATGTGGGTCAGATCTATGTTGCAGGAGCTGATGTGGGGCAGATGTAGGGCATATCTATGGGGCAGGAGCTGCTGTGAGGCTGATGGGTGTTAGATCTATGGGGAGGAGCTGCTGTGGTGCAGATGTGGGTCACATCTATGGGGCAGGAGCTGCTGTGAGGCTGATGGGTGTTAGATCTATGGGGAGGAGCTGCTGTGGTGCAGATGTGGGTCACATCTATGGGGCGGGAGATGCTGTGTGGCTGATGTGGCTCAAATCTATGGGGCAGGAGCTGCTTTGGGGCTGATGGTGGTTAGATCTATGGGGAAGGAGCTGCTGTGAGGCGCATGTGGGTCAGACCTATGGGGCAGGAGCTGCTGTGGGGCGCATGTGGGTCAGATCTATGGGGCAGGAGTTGCTGTTGGGCAGATGTGGGACATAACTATGGGGCAAAATCTGCTGTGGGGCTGATGTGGGTAAGATCTATGAGACAGGAGCTGCTGTGGTTCAGATCTATGGGGCAGAAGCAGCTCTGGGGCACATGTGGGTCAGATCTATGTGTTAGGAGCTGCTGTGGGGCACATGTGGGTCAGATCTATGGGGCAGGAGCTGCTGTGGCTGATGTGGGCCAGTTCTATGGGGCAGGAGATGCTGTGAGTCAGATGTATGAGGCAGGAGCTGCTGTGGGGCAGATGGGGGTCAGATCTATGGGGCAGGAGATGCTGTGGAGCAGATGTGGGTCAGATCTATGGGGCAGGAGCTGCTGTGGGGCTGATGTTGGTCAGATCTATGGGGCATGGGCTGCTGTGGGTCAGATCTACGGGACTGGAGCTGCAGTGGAGCACATGTGGGTCAGATCTATGGGGTAGAAGCTGTTGTGGGGCTGATGGTGGTTAGATCTATAAGGCAGGAGCTGCTGTGGGGCTGACTTGGGTCAGATCTATGGGGCAGGAGCTGCTTTGGGGCTGATGGTGGTTAGATCTATATGGCAGGAGCTGCTGTGGGGCACATGTGGGTCAGATCTATGGGGCAGGAGATGCTGTGGGGCTGATTTGGGTCAGATCTATGTGGCAGGAGATGCTGTGGGTCAGATCTATGGGGCAGGAGCTGCTGTGGGCACATGTGGGTCAGATCTATGGGGCAGGAGTTGCTGTTGGGCAGATGTGGGGCATAACTATGGGGCAAAATCTGCTGTGGGGCTGATGTGGGTAAGATCTATGAGACAGGAGCTGCTGTGGTTCAGATCTATGGGGCAGGAGCTGCTGTGGGGCACATGTGGGTCAGATCTATGTGTTAGGAGCTGCTGTGGGGCACATGTGGGTCAGATCTATGGGGCAGGAGATGCTGTTGGGCAGATGTGGGGCATAACTATGGGGCAAAATCTGCTGTGGGGCTGATGTGGGTAAGATCTATGAGACAGGAGCTGCTGTGGTTCAGATCTATGGGGCAGGAGCTGCTGTGGGGCACATGTGGGTCAGATCTATGTGTTAGGAGCTGCTGTGGGCACATGTGGGTCAGATCTATGGGGCAGGAGTTGCTGTTGGGCAGATGTGGGGCATAACTATGGGGCAAAATCTGCTGTGGGGCTGATGTGGGTAAGATCTATGAGACAGGAGCTGCTGTGGTTCAGATCTATGGGGCAGGAGCTGCTGTGGGGCACATGTGGGTCAGATCTATGTGTTAGGAGCTGCTGTGGGGCACATGTGGGTCAGATCTATGGGGCAGGAGATGCTGTGGGGCTGATGTGGGTCAGATCTATGGGGCAGGAGATGCTGTGGGGCAGATGTGGGTCAGATCTATGGGGCAGGAGCTGCTGTGGGTCAGATGTGGGTCAGATCTATAGGTCAGGAGCTGCTGTGGCTGATGTGGGCCAGTTCTATGGGGCAGGAGATGCTGTGAGTCAGATCTATGGGGCAGGAGCTGCTGTGTGGCAGATGTGGGTCAGATCTATGGGGCAGGAGATGCTGTGGAGCAGATGTGGGTCAGATCTATGGGGCAGGAGCTGCTGTGGGGCAGATGTGGGTCAGATCTATGGGCAGGAGCTTCTGTGCTGCACATGTTGGTAGGGTCTATGGGGCAGGAGCTGCTGTGGGGCAGATGGGGGTCAGATCTATGGGGCAGGAGCTGCTGTGGGGCTGATGTTGGTCAGATCTTTGGGGCAGCAGCTGCTGTGGAGCAGATCTGGGTAAGATCTATGTCGCAGGAGCTGCTGTGGGGCAGACGTGGCACATATCTATGGGGCAAAATCTGCTGTGGGGCTGATGTGGGTCAGACCTATGGGGCAGGATCTCCTGTGGGGCTGATGTGGGTCAAATCAATGGGGCAGAGCTGCTCTGGGGCATATGCGGGTCAGATCTATGGAGCAGGAGCTGCTGTGGGGCAGATTTGAATCAGATCTATAGGGCAGGAGCTGCTGTGGGTCAGATCTATGGGCAGGAGCTGCTGTGGGGCACATGTGAGTTAGATCTATGGGGCAGGAGATGGTGTGGGGCAGATTTGGGTCAGATGTATGGGTCAGGAGCTGCTGTGTTGCTGATGAGGGTCAGATCTATGGGGCATGGGCTGCTGTGGTTCAGATCTACGGGACTGGAGCTGCAGTGGAGCACATGTGGGTCAGATCTATGGGGTAGAATCTGTTGTGGGGCTGATGGTGGTTAGACCTATAAGGCAGGAGCTGCTGTGGGGCTGACTTGGGTCAGATCTATGGGGCAGGAGCTGCTTTGGGGCTGATGGTGGTTAGATCTATATGGCAGGAGCTGCTGTGGGGCACATGTGGGTCAGACCTATGGGGCAGGAGCTGCAGAGGGGATGATGTAGGTCAGATCTATGGGGCAGGAGTTGCTGTGGGGAATATGAGGGACATATCTATGGTGCAAAATCTGCTGTTGGACTGATGTGAGTCAGATCTATGAGTTTGGAGCTGCTGTGGGGCACATGTGGGTCAGGTCTATGGGGCAGGAGCTGCTGTGGGCACATGTGGGTCAGATCTATGGGGCAGGAGCTGCTGTGGGGCAGACGTGGCACATATCTATGGGGCAAAATCTGCTGTGGGGCTTATGTGGGTCAGATCTATGGGGCAGGAGCTGCTGTGGGGCAGATGTGGGTTAGATCTATGAGACAGGAGCTGCTGTGGTTCAGATCTATGGGGCAGGAGCAGCTCTGGGGCACATGTGGGTCAGATCTATGGGGCAGGAGCTGCTGTCGAGATGATGTGGGTCAGATCTTTGGGTAGGAGCTGCTGTGGGGCAGATCTGGGTAAGATGTATGGGGCAGGAGCTGCTGTGGGTCAGATGTGGGTCAGATCTATGGGGCAGGAGCTGCTGTGGGGCAGATGTGGGTCAGATCTATAGGTCAGGAGCTGCTGTGGCTGATGTGGGCCAGTTCTATGGGGCAGGAGATGCTGTGAGTCAGATGTATGAGGCAGGAGCTGCTGTGGGGCAGATGGGGTTCAGATCTATGGGGCAGGAGATGCTGTGGGGCAGATGTGGGTCAGATCTATGGGGCAGGAGATGCTGTGGGGCAGATGTGGGTCAGATCTATGGGGTAAAGGCTGCTGTGTGGCAGATGTGGGTCAGATCTATGGGGCAGGAGCTGCTGTGGGGCAGATGTGGGTCAGATCTATGGGCAGGAGCTGCTGTGGGGCAGATCTGGGTAAGATCTATGTCGCAGGAGCTTCTGTGGGGCAGACGTGGCACATATCTATGGGGCAAAATCTGCTGTGGGGCTGATGTGGGTCAGATCTATGGGGCAGGAGCTGCTGTGGGTCAGATGTGGGTCAGATCTATAGGTCAGGAGCTGCTGTGGCTGATGTGGGCCAGTTCTATGGGGCAGGAGATGCTGTGAGTAAGATCTATGAGGCAGGAGCTGCTGTGGGGCAGATGGGGTTCAGATCTATGGGGCAGGAGATGCTGTGGAGCAGATGTGGGTCAGATCTATAGGTCAGGAGCTGCTGTGGCTGATGTGGGCCCGTTCTATGGGGCAGGAGATGCTGTGAGTCAGATGTATGAGGCAGGAGCTGCTGTGGGGCAGATGGGGGTCAGATCTATGGGGCAGGAGATGCTGTGGGGCAGATGTGGGTTATATCTATGGGCAGGAGCTGCTGTGCTGCACATGTTGGTAGGGTCTATGGGGCAGGAGCTGCTGTGGGGCAGATGTGGGTCAGGTCTATGGGGCAGGAGCTGCTGTGGGGCTGATGTTGGTCAGATCTTTGGGGCAGCAGCTGCTGTGGAGCAGATCTGGGTAAGATCTATGTCGCAGGAGCTGCTGTGGGGCAGACGTGGCACATATCTATGGGGCAAAATCTGCTGTGGGGCTTATGTGGGTCAGATCTATGGGGCAGGAGCTGCTGTGGGGCAGATGTGGGTTAGATCTATGAGACAGGAGCTGCTGTGGTTCAGATCTATGGGGCAGGAGCAGCTCTGGGGCACATGTGGGTCAGATCTATGGGGCAGGAGCTGCTGTCGAGATGATGTGGGTCAGATCTTTGGGTAGGAGCTGCTGTGGGGCAGATCTGGGTAAGATGTATGGGGCAGGAGCTGCTGTGGGTCAGATGTGGGTCAGATCTATGGGGCAGGAGCTGCTGTGGGGCAGATGTGGGTAAGATCTATAGGTCAGGAGCTGCTGTGGCTGATGTGGGCCAGTTCTATGGGGCAGGAGATGCTGTGAGTCAGATGTATGAGGCAGGAGCTGCTGTGGGGCAGATGGGGGTCAGATCTATGGGGCAGGAGATGCTGTGGGGCAGATGTGGGTCAGATCTATGGGGCAGGAGATGCTGTGGGGCAGATGTGGGTCAGATCTATGGGGTAAAGGCTGCTGTGGGTCAGATGTGGGTCAGATCTATAGGTCAGGAGCTGCTGTGGCTGCTGTGGGCCAGTTCTATGGGGCAGGAGATGCTGTGAGTCAGATGTATGAGGCAGGAGCTGCTGTGGGGCAGATGGGGGTCAGATCTATGGGGCAGGAGATGCTGTGGGGCAGATGTGGGTTAGATCTATGGGCAGGAGCTGCTGTGCTGCACATGTTGGTAGGGACTATGGGGCAGGAGCTGCTGTGGGGCTGATGTGGGTCAGATGTATGAGGCAGGAGCAGCTGTGGGGCTGATGTTGGTCAGATCTTTTGGGCACCAGCTGCTGTGGAGCAGATCTGGGTAAGATCTATGTCGCAGGAGCTGCTGTGGGGCAGATGTGGGTCAGATCTATGGGCAGGAGCTGCTGTGGTTCAGATATATGGGGCAGGAGCAGCTCTGGGGCACATGTGGGTCAGATCTATGTGTTAGGAGCTGCTGTGGGGCACATGTGAGTCAGATCTATGGGGCAGGAGCTGCTGTGGGGCAGATGTGGGTTAGATCTATGGGCAGGAGCTGCTGTGCTGCACATGTTGGTAGGGTCTATGGGGCAGGAGCTGCTGTGGGGCAGATGTGGCTCAGATCTATGGGGCAGGAGCTGCTGTGGGGCTGATGGTGGTTAGATCTATATGGCAGGAGCTGCTGTGGGGCACATGTGGGTCAGATCTATGGGGCAGGAGATGCTGTGGGTCATATCTATGGGGCAGGAGCTGCTGTGGGCACATGTGGGTCAGATCTATGGGGCAGGAGTTGCTGTTGGGCAGATGTGGGGCATAACTATGGGGCAAAATCTGCTGTGGGGCTGATGTGGGTAAGATCTATGAGACAGGAGCTGCTGTGGTTCAGATCTATGGGGCAGGAGCAGCTCTGGGGCACATGTGGGTCAGATCTATGTGTTAGGAGCTGCTGTGGGGCACATGTGGATCAGATCTATGGGGCAGGAGATGCTGTGGGTCAGATGTGGGTCAGATCTATGGGGCAGGAGCTGCTGTGGGGCAGATGTGGGTCAGATCCATAGGTCAGGAGCTGCTGTGGCTGATGTGGGCCAGTTCTATGGGGCAGGAGATGCTGTGAGTAAGATCTATGAGGCAGGAGCTGCTGTGGGGCAGATGGGGTTCAGATCTATGGGGCAGGAGATGCTGTGGAGCAGATGTGGGTCAGATTTATGGGGCAGGAGCTGCTGTGGGGCAGATGTGGGTCAGATCTATGGGGCAGGAGATGCTGTGGCGCACATGTGGGTCAGATCTCTGGGGCAGGAGATGCTGTGGGTCAGATGTGGGTCAGATCTATGGGGCAGGAGCTGCTGTGGAGCAGATGTGGGTCAGATCTATAGGTCAGGAGCTGTTGTGGCTGATGTGGGCCAGTTCTATGGGGCAGGAGATGCTGTGAGTCAGATGTATGAGGCAGGAGCTGCTGTGGGGCAGATGGGGGTCAGATCTATGGGGCAGGAGATGCTGTGGGGCAGATGTGGGTTATATCTATGGGCAGGAGCTGCTGTGCTGCACATGTTGGTAGGGTCTATGGGGCAGGAGCTGCTGTGGGGCAGATGTGGGTCAGGTCTATGGGGCAGGAGCTGCTGTGGGGCTGATGTTGGTCAGATCTTTGGGGCAGCAGCTGCTGTGGAGCAGATCTGGGTAAGATCTATGTCGCAGGAGCTGCTGTGGGGCAGACGTGGCACATATCTATGGGGCAAAATCTGCTGTGGGGCTTATGTGGGTCAGATCTATGGGGCAGGAGCTGCTGTGGGGCAGATGTGGGTTAGATCTATGAGACAGGAGCTGCTGTGGTTCAGATCTATGGGGCAGGAGCAGCTCTGGGGCACATGTGGGTCAGATCTATGGGGCAGGAGCTGCTGTCGAGATGATGTGGGTCAGATCTTTGGGTAGGAGCTGCTGTGGGGCAGATCTGGGTAAGATGTATGGGGCAGGAGCTGCTGTGGGTCAGATGTGGGTCAGATCTATGGGGCAGGAGCTGCTGTGGGGCAGATGTGGGTCAGATCTATAGGTCAGGAGCTGCTGTGGCTGATGTGGGCCAGTTCTATGGGGCAGGAGATGCTGTGAGTCAGATGTATGAGGCAGGAGCTGCTGTGGGGCAGATGGGGGTCAGATCTATGGGGCAGGAGATGCTGTGGGGCAGATGTGGGTCAGATCTATGGGGCAGGAGATGCTGTGGGGCAGATGTGGGTCAGATCTATGGGGTAAAGGCTACTGTGTGGCAGATGTGGGTCAGATCTATGGGGCAGGAGCTGCTGTCGGGCAGATGTGGGTCAGATCTATGGGCAGGAGCTGCTGTGCTGCACATGTTGGTAGGGTCTATGGGGCAGGAGCTGCTGTGGGGCAGATCTGGGTAAGATCTATGTCGCAGGAGCTGCTGTGGGGCAGACGTGGCACATATCTATGGGGCAAAATCTGCTGTGGGGCTGATGTGGGTCAGATCTATGGGGCAGGAGCTGCTGTGGGTCAGATGTGGGTCAGATCTATAGGTCAGGAGCTGCTGTGGCTGATGTGGGCCAGTTCTATGGGGCAGGAGATGCTGTGAGTAAGATCTATGAGGCAGGAGCTGCTGTGGGGCAGATGGGGTTCAGATCTATGGGGCAGGAGATGCTGTGGAGCAGATGTGGGTCAGATTTATGGGGCAGGAGCTGCTGTGGGGCAGATGTGGGTCAGATCTATGGGGCAGGAGATGCTGTGGCGCACATGTGGGTCAGATCTCTGGGGCAGGAGATGCTGTGGGTCAGATGTGGGTCAGATCTATGGGGCAGGAGCTGCTGTGGAGCAGATGTGGGTCAGATCTATAGGTCAGGAGCTGTTGTGGCTGATGTGGGCCAGTTCTATGGGGCAGGAGATGCTGTGAGTCAGATGTATGAGGCAGGAGCTGCTGTGGGGCAGATGGGGGTCAGATCTATGGGGCAGGAGATGCTGTGGGGCAGATGTGGGTTATATCTATGGGCAGGAGCTGCTGTGCTGCACATGTTGGTAGG
The DNA here is from genome assembly GCF_054131305.1 of Coturnix japonica. Taxonomy (NCBI): domain Eukaryota; kingdom Metazoa; phylum Chordata; class Aves; order Galliformes; family Phasianidae; genus Coturnix; species Coturnix japonica. The sequence goes on from NC_140697.1 coordinate 346,453, forward strand.
GTCTATGGGGCAGGAGCTGCTGTGGGGCAGATGTGGGTCAGGTCTATGGGGCAGGAGCTGCTGTGGGGCTGATGTTGGTCAGATCTTTGGGGCAGGAGCTGCTGTGGAGCAGATCTGGGTAAGATCTATGTCGCAGGAGCTGCTGTGGGGCAGACGTGGCACATATCTATGGGGCAAAATCTGCTGTGGGGCTTATGTGGGTCAGATCTATGGGGCAGGAGCTGCTGTGGGGCAGATGTGGGTTAGATCTATGAGACAGGAGCTGCTGTGGTTCAGATCTATGGGGCAGGAGCAGCTCTGGGGCACATGTGGGTCAGATCTATGGGGCAGGAGCTGCTGTCGAGATGATGTGGGTCAGATCTTTGGGTAGGAGCTGCTGTGGGGCAGATCTGGGTAAGATGTATGGGGCAGGAGCTGCTGTGGGTCAGATGTGGGTCAGATCTATGGGGCAGGAGCTGCTGTGGGGCAGATGTGGGTCAGATCTATAGGTCAGGAGCTGCTGTGGCTGATGTGGGCCAGTTCTATGGGGCAGGAGATGCTGTGAGTCAGATGTATGAGGCAGGAGCTGCTGTGGGGCAGATGGGGTTCAGATCTATGGGGCAGGAGATGCTGTGGGGCAGATGTGGGTCAGATCTATGGGGCAGGAGATGCTGTGGGGCAGATGTGGGTCAGATCTATGGGGTAAAGGCTGCTGTGTGGCAGATGTGGGTCAGATCTATGGGGCAGGAGCTGCTGTGGGGCAGATGTGGGTCAGATCTATGGGCAGGAGCTGCTGTGCTGCACATGTTGGTAGGGTCTATGGGGCAGGAGCTGCTGTGGGGCAGATCTGGGTAAGATCTATGTCGCAGGAGCTGCTGTGGGGCAGACGTGGCACATATCTATGGGGCAAAATCTGCTGTGGGGCTGATGTGGGTCAGATCTATGGGGCAGGAGCTGCTGTGGGTCAGATGTGGGTCAGATCTATAGGTCAGGAGCTGCTGTGGCTGATGTGGGCCAGTTCTATGGGGCAGGAGATGCTGTCGAGATGATGTGGGTCAGATCTTTGGGTAGGAGCTGCTGTGGGGCAGATATGGGTCAGATCTATGGGGCAGGAGATGCTGTGGGGCAGATGTGGGTCAGATTTATGGGGCAGGAGCTGCTGTGGCTGATGTGGGCCAGTTCTATGGGGCAGGAGATGCTGTGAGTCAGATGTATGAGTCAGGAGCTGCTGTGGGGCAGATGGGGGTCAGATCTATGGGGCAAGAGCTGCTGTGGAGCAGATGTGGGTCAGATCTATGTGGCAGGAGCTGCTGTGGGGCAGATATGGGTTAGATCTATGGGCAGGAGCTGCTGTGGGGCAGATGTGGGTCAGATCTTTGGGGCAGCAGCTGCTGTGGAGCAGATCTGGGTAAGATCTATGTCGCAGGAGCTGCTGTGGGGCAGACGTGGCACATATCTATGGGGCAAAATCTGCTGTGGGGCTGATGTGGGTCAGATCTATGGGGTAGGAGCTGCTGTGGGGCTGATGTGGGTCAGATCTATGTGTTAGGAGCTGCTGTGGGGCACATGTGGGTCAGATCTATGGGGCAGGAGCTGCTGTCGAGATGATGTGGGTCAGATCTATGGGGCAGGAGCTGCTGTGGGTCAGATCTGTGTAAGATGAAAGGGGCAGAAGCTGCTGTGGGGCAGATGTGGGTCAGATCTATGGGGCAGGAGATGCTGTGGGGCAGATGTGGGTCAGATCTATGGGGCAGGAGATGCTGTGAGTCAGATCTATGGGGCAGGAGCTGCTGTGGCTGATGTGGGCCAGTTCTATGGGGCAGGAGATGCTGTGAGTCAGATGTATGAGGCAGGACCTGCTGTGGGTCAGATGGGGGTCAGATCTATGGGGCAGGAGATGCTGTGGAGCAGATGTGGGTCCGATCTATGGGGCAGGAGCTGCTGTGGGGCAGATGTGGGTTAGATCTATGGGGCAGGAGCTGCTGTGGGGCAGATGTGGGTTAGATCTATGGGCAGGAGCTGCTGTGCTGCACATGCTGGTAGGGTCTATGGGGCAGGAGCTGCTGTGGGGCAGATGTGGGTCAGATCTATGGGGCAGGAGCTGCTGTGGAGCAGATGTGGGTCAGATCTATGGGCAGGAGCTGCTGTGGGGCTGATGTTGGTCAGATCTATGGGGCAGGAGCTGCTGTGTGGGAGATGAGGGTTAGATCTATGGGGCAGGAGATGCTGTGGGTCAGATGTGGGTCAGATCTATAGGTCAGGAGCTGCTGTGGCTGATGTGGGCCCGTTCTATGGGGTAGGAGATGCTGTGAGTCAGATGTATGAGGCAGGAGCTGCTGTGGGGCAGATGGTGGTCAGATCTATGGGGCAGGAGATGCTGTGGGGCAGATGTGGGTCAGATCTATGTGTTAGGAGCTGCTGTGGGGCACATGTGGATCAGATCTATGGGGCAGGAAATGCTGTGGGTCAGATGTGGGTCAGATCTATGGGGCAGGAGCTGCTGTGGAGCAGATGTGGGTCAGATCTATAGGTCAGGAGCTGCTGTGGCTGATGTGGGCCAGTTCTATGGGGCAGGAGATGCTGTGAGTAAGATCTATGAGGCAGGAGCTGCTGTGGGGCAGATGGGGTTCAGATCTATGGGGCAGGAGATGCTGTGGAGCAGATGTGGGTCAGATTTATGGGGCAGGAGCTGCTGTGGGGCAGATGTGGGTTAGATCTATGGGGCAGGAGATGCTGTGGAGCAGATGTGGGTCAGATCTATAGGTCAGGAGCTGTTGTGGCTGATGTGGGCCAGTTCTATGGGGCAGGAGATGCTGTGAGTCAGATGTATGAGGCAGGAGCTGCTGTGGGGCAGATGGGGGTCAGATCTATGGGGCAGGAGATGCTGTGGGGCAGATGTGGGTTATATCTATGTGCAGGAGCTGCTGTGCTGCACATGTTGGTAGGGTCTATGGGGCAGGAGCTGCTGTGGGGCAGATGTGGGTCAGGTCTATGGGGCAGGAGCTGCTGTGGGGCTGATGTTGGTCAGATCTTTGGGGCAGCAGCTGCTGTGGAGCAGATCTGGGTAAGATCTATGTCGCAGGAGCTGCTGTGGGGCAGACGTGGCACATATCTATGGGGCAAAATCTGCTGTGGGGCTGATGTGGGTCAGATCTATGGGGCAGGAGCTGCTGTGGGGCAGATGTGGGTTAGATCTATGAGACAGGAGCTTCTGTGGTTCAGATCTATGGGGCAGGAGCAGCTCTGGGGCACATGTGGGTCAGATCTATGGGGCAGGAGCTGCTGTCGAGATGATGTGGGTCAGATCTTTGGGTAGAAGCTGCTGTGGGGCAGATCTGGGTAAGATGTATGGGGCAGGAGCTGCTGTGGGTCAGATGTGGGTCAGATCTATGGGGCAGGAGCTGCTGTGGGGCAGATGTGGGTCAGATCTATAGGTCAGGAGCTGCTGTGGCTGATGTGGGCCAGTTCTATGGGGCAGGAGATGCTGTGAGTCAGATGTATGAGGCAGGAGCTGCTGTGGGGCAGATGGGGGTCAGATCTATGGGGCAGGAGATGCTGTGGGGCAGATGTGGGTCAGATCTATGGGGCAGGAGATGCTGTGGGGCAGATGTGGGTCAGATCTATGGGGTAAAGGCTGCTGTGTGGCAGATGTGGGTCAGATCTATGGGGCAGGAGCTGCTGTGGGGAAGATGTGGGTCAGATCTATGGGCAGGAGCTGCTGTGCTGCACATGTTGCTAGGGTCTATGGGGCAGGAGCTGCTGTGGGGCAGATCTGGGTAAGATCTATGTCGCAGGAGCTGTTGTGGGGCAGACGTGGCACATATCTATGGGGCAAAATCTGCTGTGGGGCTGATGTGGGTCAGATCTATGGGGCAGGAGCTGCTGTGGGTCAGATGTGGGTCAGATCTATAGGTCAGGAGCTGCTGTGGCTGATGTGGGCCAGTTCTATGGGGCAGGAGATGCTGTCGAGATGATGTGGGTCAGATCTTTGGGTAGGAGCTGCTGTGGGGCAGATATGGGTCAGATCTATGGGGCAGGAGATTCTGTGGGGCAGATGTGGGTCAGATTTATGGGGCAGGAGCTGCTGTGGCTGATGTGGGCCAGTTCTATGGGGCAGGAGATGCTGTGAGTCAGATGTATGAGTCAGGAGCTGCTGTGGGGCAGATGGGGGTCAGATCTATGGGGCAAGAGCTGCTGTGGAGCAGATGTGGGTCAGATCTATGTGGCAGGAGCTGCTGTGGGGCAGATATGGGTTAGATCTATGGGCAGGAGCTGCTGTGGGGCAGATGTGGGTCAGATCTTTGGGGCAGCAGCTGCTGTGGAGCAGATCTGGGTAAGATCTATGTCGCAGGAGCTGCTGTGGGGCAGACGTGGCACATATCTATGGGGCAAAATCTGCTGTGGGGCTGATGTGGGTCAGATCTATGGGGTAGGAGCTGCTGTGGGGCTGATGTGGGTCAGATCTATGTGTTAGGAGCTGCTGTGGGGCACATGTGGGTCAGATCTATGGGGCAGGAGCTGCTGTCGAGATGATGTGGGTCAGATCTATGGGGCAGGAGCTGCTGTGGGTCAGATCTGTGTAAGATGAAAGGGGCAGAAGCTGCTGTGGGGCAGATGTGGGTCAGATCTATGGGGCAGGAGATGCTGTGGGGCAGATGTGGGTCAGATCTATGGGGCAGGAGATGCTGTGAGTCAGATCTATGGGGCAGGAGCTGCTGTGGCTGATGTGGGCCAGTTCTATGGGGCAGGAGATGCTGTGAGTCAGATGTTTAAGGCAGGACCTGCTGTGGGTCAGATGGGGGTCAGATCTATGGGGCAGGAGATGCTGTGGAGCAGATGTGGGTCCGATCTATGGGGCAGGAGCTGCTGTGGGGCAGATGTGGGTTAGATCTATGGGCAGGAGCTGCTGTGCTGCACATGCTAGTAGGGTCTATGGGGCAGGAGCTGCTGTGGGGCAGATGTGGGTCAGATCTATGGGGCAGGAGCTGCTGTGGAGCAGATGTGGGTCAGATCTATGGGCAGGAGCTGCTGTGGGGCTGATGTTGCTCAGATCTATGGGGCAGGAGCTGCTGTGTGGGAGATGAGGGTCAGATCTATGGGGCAGGAGATGCTGTGGGTCAGATGTGGGTCAGATCTATAGGTCAGGAGCTGCTGTGGCTGATGTGGGCCCGTTCTATGGGGCAGGAGATGCTGTGAGTCAGATGTATGAGGCAGGAGCTGCTGTCGGGCAGATGGGGGTCAGATCTATGGGGCAGGAGCTGCTGTGGGGCAGATCTGTGTAAGATGTAAGGGGCAGGAGCTGCTGTGGGTCAGATGTGGGTCAGATCTATGGAGCAGGAGATGCTTTGGGGCAGATGTGGGTCAGATCTATAGGTCAGGAGCTGCTGTGGCTGATGTGGGCCAGTTCTATGGGGCAGGAGATGCTGTGAGTCAGATGTATGAGGCAGGAGCTGCTGTGGGGCAGATGGGGGTCAGATCTATGGGGCAGGAGATGCTGTGGAGCAGATGTGGGTCAGATCTATGGGGCAGGAGATGCTGTGAGTCAGATTTATGAGGCAGGAGCTGCTGTGGGGCAGATGTGGGTCAGATCTATGGGGTAGGAGCTGCTGTGGGGCTGATGTGGGTCAGATCTATGGGTAGGAGCTGATGTAGGGAAGATTTGGGTCTGATCTATGGGGCAGGAACTGCTGTGGTTCAGATCTATGGGGCAGGAGCAGCTGTGAGGCACATGTGGGTCAGATCTATGGTTTAGGTGCTGCTTTGGGGAAAATGTGGGTCAGATCTATGGGGCAGGAGATGCTCTGGGTCTGATGTGGGTCAGATCTATGGGGCAGGAGATGCTGTGAGTCAGATGTATGAGGCAGGAGCTGCTCTGGGGCTGATGTGGGTCAGATCTATGGGGCAGGAGCTGTTGTGGCGCAGATGTGGGTCAGATCTATGTTGCAGGAGCTGATGTGGGGCAGATGTAGGGCATATCTATGGGGAGGAGCTGCTGTGGTGCAGATGTGGGTCACATCTATGGGGCGGGAGATGCTGTGTGGCTGATGTGGGTCAGATCTATGGGGCAGGAGCTGCTGTTGGGCACATGTGGGACATAACTATGGGGCAAAATCTGCTGTGGGGCTGATGTGGGTAAGATCTATGAGACAGGAGCTGCTGTGGTTCAGATCTATGGGGCAGGAGCAGCTCTGGGGCACATTTTGGTCAGATCTATGTGTTAGGAGCTGCTGTGGGGCACATGTGGGTCAGATCTATGGGGCAGGAGCTGCTGTCGAGATGATGTGGGACAGATCTTTTGGTAGGAGCTGCTGGGGGGCAGATCTGAGTAAGATGTATGGGGCAGGAGCTGCTGAGGGTCAGATGTGGGTCAGATCTATGGGGCAGGAGTTGCTGTGGGGCAGATGTGGGTCAGATCTATGGGGCAGGAGCTGCTGTGGGTCAGATCTATAGGTCAGGAGCTGCTGTGGCTGATGTGGGCCAGTTCTATGGGGCTGGAGATGCTGTGAGTCAGATGTATGAGGAAGGAGCTGCTGTGGGGCAGATGTGGGTCAGATCTATGGGGTAGGAGCTGCTGTGGGGCTGATGTGGGTCAGATCTATGGGCAGGAGCTGATGTAGGGATGATTTGGGTCTGATCTATGGGGCAGGAACTGCTGTGGTTCAGATCTATGGGGCAGGAGCAGCTGTGAGGCACATGTGGGTCAGATCTATGGTTTAGGTGCTGCTTTGGGGAAAATGTGGGTCAGATCTATGTGGCAGGAGATGCTCTGGGTCTGATGTGGGTCAGATCTATGGGGCAGGAGATGCTGTGAGTCAGATCTATGAGGCAGGAGCTGCTGTGGGGCTGATGTGTGTCAGGTCTATGGGGCAGGACCTGCTGTGGCGCTGATGTGGGTCAGATCTATAGGTCAGGAGCTGCTGTGGCTGATGTGGGCCAGTTCTATGGGGCAGGAGATGCTGCGAGTCAGATGTATGAGGCAGGAGCTGCTGTGGGGCAGATTTGGGTTCGATCTATGGGGCAGGAGCTGCTGTGGGGCAGATGTGGTCGGATTTATGGGGCAGGATCCTCTGTGGGGCACTTGTGGGTCAGATATATGGGGCAGTAGCTGCTGTGGGTCAGATCTATTGGGCAGCAGCTGTTTTGCATATGATGTGTGTCAGATCTATGGGGCAGGAGCTGCTGTGGTGCACATGTGGGTCAGATCTATGGGGCAGGAGCTGATGTGGGGCAGATGTAGGGCATATCTATGGGGAGGAGCTGCTGTGGTGCAGATGTGGGTCACATCTTTGGGGCGGGAGATGCTGTGTGGCTGATGTGGGTCAAATCTATGGGGCAGGAGCTGCTGTTGGGCAGATGTGGGACATAACTATGGGGCAAAATGTGCTGTGGGGCTGATGTGGGTAAGATCTATGAGACAGGAGCTGCTGTTGTTCAGATCTATGGGGCAGAAGCAGCTCTGGGGCACATGTGGGTCAGATCTATGTGTTAGGAGCTGCTGTGGCTGATGTGGGTCAGATCTATGGGGCAGGAGCTGCTGTGGCTGATGTGGGCCAGTTTTATGGGGCAGGAGATGCTGTGAGTCAGATGTATGAGGCAGGAGCTTCTGTGGGGCAGATGGGGGTCAGATCTATGGGGCAGGAGATGCTGTGGAGCAGATGTGGGTCAGATCTATGGGGCAGGAGCTGCTGTGGCTGATGTGGGCCAGTTCTATGGGGCAGGAGATGCTGTGAGTCAGATGTATGAGGCAGGAGCTGCTGTGGGGCAGATGGGGGTCAGATCTATGGGGCAGGAGATGCTGTGGGGCAGATGTGGGTCAGATCTATGGGGCAGGAGCTGCTGTGGGGCAGATGTGGGTCAGATCTATGGGCAGGAGCTTCTGTGCTGCACATGTTGGTAGAGTCTATGGGGCAGGAGCTGCTGTGGGGCAGATGGGGGTCAGATCTATGGGGCAGGAGCTGCTGTGGGGCTGATGTTGGTCAGATCTTTGGGGCAGCAGCTGCTGTGGAGCAGATCTGGGTAAGATCTATGTTTCAGGAGCTGCTGTGGGGCAGACGTGGCACATATCTATGGGTCAAAATCTGCTGTGGGGCTGATGTGGGTCAGATCTATGGGGCAGGATCTCCTGTGGGGCTGATGTGGGTCAAATCAATGGGGCAGAGCTGCTCTGGGGCACATGCGGGTCAGATCTATGGAGCAGGAGCTGCTGTGGGGCAGATTTGAATCAGATCTATAGGGCAGGAGCTGCTGTGGGTCAGATCTATGGGCAGGAGCTGCTGTGGGGCACATGTGAGTTAGATCTATGGGGCAGGAGATGGTGTGGGGCAGATTTGGGTCAGATGTATGGGTCAGGAGCTGCTGTGTTGCTGATGAGGGTCAGATCTATGGGGCATGGGCTGCTGTGGTTCAGATCTACGGGACTGGAGCTGCAGTGGAGCACATGTGGGTCAGATCTATGGGGTAGAAGCTGTTGTGGGGCTGATGGGGGTCATATCTATAAGGCAGGAGCTGCTGTGGGGCTGACTTGGGTCAGATCTATGAGACAGGAGCTGCTTTGGGGTTCAGATCTATGGGGCAGGAGCAGCTCTGGGGCACATGTGGGTCAGATCTATGGGGCAGGAGCTGCTGTCGAGATGATGTGGGTCAGATCTTTGGGTAGGAGCTGCTGTGGGGCAGATCTGGGTAAGATGTATGGGGCAGGAGCTGCTGTGGGTCAGATGTGGGTCAGTTCTATGGGGCAGGAGCTGCTGTGGGGCAGATGTGGGTCAGATCTATAGGTCAGGAGCTGCTGTGGCTGATGTGGGTCAGATCTATGGGGCAGGAGATGCTGTGGGGCAGATGTGGGTCAGATCTATGGGGCAGGAGATGCTGTGGGGCAGATGTGGGTCAGATCTATGGGGTAAAGGCTGCTGTGTGGCAGATGTGGGTCAGATCTATGGGGCAGGAGCTGCTGTGGGGCAGATGTGGGTCAGATCTATGGGCAGGAGCTGCTGTGCTGCACATGTTGGTAGGGTCTATGGGGCAGGAGCTGCTGTGGGGCAGATGTGGGTCAGATCTATGGGGCAGGAGCTGCTGTGGGGCTGATGTGGGTCAGATCTATGGGGCAGGTGCAGCTGTGGGGCTGATGTTGGTCAGATCTTTGGGGCAGGAGCTGCTGTGGAGCAGATCTGGGTAAGATCTATGTCGCAGGAGCTGCTGTGGGGCAGACGTGGCACATATCTATGGGGCAAAATCTGCTGTGGGGCTGATGTGGGTCAGATCTATGGGGCAGGAGCTGTTGTGGCGCAGATGTGGGTCAGATCTATGTTGCTTGAGCTGATGTGGGGCAGATGTAGGGCATATCTATGGGGAGGAGCTGCTGTGGTGCAGATGTGGGTCACATCTATGGGGCGGGAGATGCTGTGTGGCTGATGTGGGTCAGATCTATGGGGCAGGAGTTGCTGTTGGGCAGATGTGGGACATAACTATGGGGCAAAATCTGCTGTGGGGCTGATGTGGGTAAGATCTATGAGACAGGAGCTGCTGTGGTTCAGATCTATGGGGCAGGAGCAGCTCTGGGGCACATGTGGGTCAGATCTATGTGTTAGGAGCTGCTGTGGGGCACATGTGGGTCAGATCTATGGGGCAGGAGCTGCTGTGGGGCTGATGTGGGTCAGATCTATGGGGCAGGAGCTGCTGTCGAGATGATGTGGGTCAGATCTTTGGGTAGGAGCTGCTGTGGGGCAGATCTGGGTAAGATGTATGGGGCAGGAGCTGCTGTGGGTCAGATGTGGGTCATATCTATGGGGCAGGAGATGCTGTGGAGCAGATGTGGGTCAGATCTATGGGGCAGGAGCTGCTGTGGGGCAGATATGGGTTAGATCTATGGGGCAGGGGATGCTGTGGGGCAGATGAGGGTCAGATCTATGGGGCAGGAGATGCTGTGGGGCAGATGTGGGTCAGATCTATGGGGCAAAGGCTGCTGTGTGGCAGATGTGGGTCAGATCTATGGGGCAGGAGATGCTGTGGAGCAGATGTGGGTCAGATCTATAGGTCAGGAGCTGCTGTGGCTGATGTGGGCCAGTTCTATGGGGCAGGAGTTGCTGTGAGTCAGATGTATGAGGCAGGAGCTGCTGTGGGGCAGATGGGGGTCAGATCTATGGGGCAGGAGCTGCTGTGGGGCTGATGTTGGTCAGACCTATGGGGCAGGAGATGCTGTGGGGCAGATGTGGGTCAGATCTATGGGCAGGAGCTGCTGTGCTGCACATGTTGGTAGGGTCTATGGGGCAGGAGCTGCTGTGGGGCAGATGTGGGTCAGATCTATGTCGCAGGAGCTGCTGTGGGGCAGACGTGGCACATATCTATGGGGCAAAATCTGCTGTGGGGCTGATGTGGGTCAGATCTATGGGGCAGGAGCTGCTGTGGGTCAGATGTGGGTCAGATCTATAGGTCAGGAGCTGCTGTGGCTGATGTGGGCCAGTTCTATGGGGCAGGAGAAGCTGTCGAGATGATGTGGGTCAGATCTTTGGGTAGGAGCTGCTGTGGGGCAGATGTGGGTCAGATCTATTGGGCAGGAGATGCTGTGGGGCAGATGTGGGTCAGATCTATGGGGCAGGAGCTGCTGTGGCTGATGTGGGCCAGTTCTATGGGGCAGGAGATGCTGTGAGTCAGATGTATGAGTCAGGAGCTGCTGTGGGGCAGATGGGGGTCAGATCTATGGGGCAGGAGCTGCTGTGGAGCAGATGTGGGTCAGATCTATGTGGCAGGAGCTGCTGTGGGGCAGATATGGGTTAGATCTATGGGCAGGAGCTGCTGTGGGGCAGATGTGGGTCAGATCTTTGGGGCAGCAGCTGCTGTGGAGCAGATCTGGGTAAGATCTATGTCGCAGGAGCTGCTGTGGGGCAGACGTGGCACATATCTATGGGGCAAAATCTGCTGTGGGGCTGATGTGGGTCAGATCTATGGGGTAGGAGCTGCTGTGAGGCTGATGTGGGTCAGATCTATGTGTTAGGAGCTGCTGTGGGTCACATGAGGGTCAGATCTATGGGGCAGGAGCTGCTGTCGAGATGATGTGGGTCAGATCTATGGGGCAGGAGCTGCTGTGGGTCAGATCTGTGTAAGATGAAAGGGGCAGAAGCTGCTGTGGGGCAGATGTGGGTCAGATCTATGGGGCAGGAGATGCTGTGGGGCAGATGTGGGTCAGATCTATGGGGCAGGAGATGCTGTGGCTGATGTGGGCCAGTTCTATGGGGCAGGAGATGCTGTGAGTCAGATGTATGAGGCAGGACCTGCTGTGGGTCAGATGGGGGTCAGATCTATGGGGCAGGAGATGCTGTGGAGCAGATGGGGGTCAGATCTATGGAGCAGGAGATGCTGTGGAGCAGATGTGGGTCCGATCTATGGGGCAGGAGCTGCTGTGGGGCAGATGTGGGTTAGATCTATGGGCAGGAGCTGCTGTGCTGCACATGCTGGTAGGGTCTATGGGGCAGGAGCTGCTGTGGGGCAGATGTGGGTCAGATCTATGGGGCAGGAGCTGCTGTGGGGCAGATGTGGGTCAGATCTATGGGCAGGAGCTGCTGTGGGGCTGATGTTGGTCAGATCTATGGGGCAGGAGCTGCTGTGTGGGAGATGTGGGTCAGATCTATGGGGCAGGAGATGCTGTGGGTCAGATGTGGGTCAGATCTATAGGTCAGGAGCTGCTGTGGCTGATGTGGGCCCGTTCTATGGGGCAGGAGATGCTGTGAGTCAGATGTATGAGGCAGGAGCTGCTGTGGGGCAGATGGGGGTCAGATCTATGGGGCAGGAGCTGCTGTGGGGCAGATCTGTGTAAGATGTAAGGGGCAGGAGCTGCTGTGGGTCAGATGTGGGTCAGATCTATGGAGCAGGAGATGCTTTGGGGCAGATGTGGGTCAGATCTATAGGTCAGGAGCTGCTGTGGCTTATGTGGGCCAGTTCTATGGGCAGGAGATGCTGTGAGTCAGATGTATGAGGCAGGAGCTGCTGCGGGGCAGATGGGGGTCAGATCTATGGGGCAGGAGATGCTGTGGAGCAGATGTGGGTCAGATCTATGGGGTAGGAGCTGCTGTGGGGCTGATGTGGGTCAGATCTATGGGCAGGAGCTGCTGTGGGGCTGATGTGGGTCAGATCTATGGGCAGGAGCTGATGTAGGGAAGATTTGGGTCTGATCTATGGGGCAGGAACTGCTGTGCTTCAGATCTATGGGGCAGGAGCAGCTGTGAGGCACATGTGGGTCAGATCTATGGTTTAGGTGCTGCTTTGGGGAAAATGTGGGTCAGATCTATGGGGCAGGAGATGCTCTGGGTCTGATGTGGGTCAGATCTATGGGGCAGGAGATGCTGTGAGTCAGATGTATGAGGCAGGAGCTGCTCTGGGGCTGATGTGGGTCAGATCTATGGGGCAGGAGCTGTTGTGGCGCAGATGTGGGTCAGATCTATGTTGCAGGAGCTGATGTGGGGCAGATGTAGGGCATATCTATGGGGAGGAGCTGCTGTGGTGCAGATGTGGGTCACATCTATGGGGCGGGAGATGCTGTGTGGCTGATGTGGGTCAAATCTATGGGGCAGGAGTTGCTGTTGGGCACATGTGGGACATAACTATGGGGCAAAATCTGCTGTGGGGCTGATGTGGGTAAGATCTATGAGACAGGAGCTGCTGTGGTTCAGATCTATGGGGCAGGAGCAGCTCTGGGGCACATTTTGGTCAGATCTATGTGTTAGGAGCTGCTGTGGGTCACATGTGGGTCAGATCTATGGGGCAGGAGCTGCTGTGGCTGATGTGGGCCAGTTCTATGGGGCAGGAGATGCTGTGAGTCAGATGTATGAGGCAGGAGCTGCTGTGGAGCAGATGGGGGTCAGATCTATGGGGCAGGAGCTGCTGTGGGGCAGATGTTGGTTAGATCTATGGGCAGGAGCTGCTGTGGGGCAGATGTGGGTCAGGTCTATGGGGCAGGAGCTGCTGTGGGGCTGATGTTGGTCAGATCATTGGGGCAGCAGCTGCTGTGGAGCAGATCTGGGTAAGATCTATGTCGCAGGAGCTGCTGTGGGGCAGACGTGGCACATATCTATGGGGCAAAATCTGCTGTGGGGCTGATGTGGGTCAGATCTATGGGGCAGGAGCTGTTGTGGCGCAGATGTGGGTCAGATCTATGTTGCTTGAGCTGATGTGGGGCAGATGTAGGGCATATCTATGGGGAGGAGCTGCTGTGGTGCAGATGTGGGTCACATCTATGGGGCGGGAGATGCTGTGTGGCTGATGTGGGTCAGATCTATGGGGCAGGAGTTGCTGTTGGGCAGATGTGGGACATAACTATGGGGCAAAATCTGCTGTGGGGCTGATGTGGGTAAGATCTATGAGACAGGAGCTGCTGTGGTTCAGATCTATGGGGCAGGAGCAGCTCTGGGGCACATGTGGGTCAGATCTATGTGTTAGGAGCTGCTGTGGGGCACATGTGGGTCAGATCTATGGGGCAGGAGCTGCTGTGGGGCTGATGTGGGTCAGATCTATGGGGCAGGAGCTGCTGTCGAGATGATGTGGGTCAGATCTTTGGGTAGGAGCTGCTGTGGGGCAGATCTGGGTAAGATGTATGGGGCAGGAGCTGCTGTGGGTCAGATGTGGGTCAGATCTTTGGGGCAGGAGATGCTGTGGAGCAGATGTGGGTCAGATCTATGGGGCAGGAGCTGCTGTGGGGCAGATATGGGTTAGATCTATGGGGCAGGGGATGCTGTGGGGCAGATGAGGGTCAGATCTATGGGGCAGGAGATGCTGTGGGGCAGATGTGGGTCAGATCTATGGGGCAAAGGCTGCTGTGTGGCAGATGTGGGTCAGATCTATGGGGCAGGAGCTGCTGTGGAGCAGATGTGGGTCAGATCTATAGGTCAGGAGCTGCTGTGGCTGATGTGGGCCAGTTCTATGGGGCAGGAGATGCTGTGAGTCAGATGTATGAGGCAGGAGCTGCTGTGGGGCAGATGGGGGTCAGATCTATGGGGCAGGAGCTGCTGTGGGGCTGATGTTGGTCAGACCTATGGGGCAGGAGATGCTGTGGGGCAGATGTGGGTCAGATCTATGGGCAGGAGCTGCTGTGCTGCACATGTTGGTAGGGTCTATGGGGCAGGAGCTGCTGTGGGGCAGTTTTGGGTCAGATCTATGTCGCAGGAGCTGCTGTGGGGCAGACGTGGCACATATCTATGGGGCAAAATCTGCTGTGGGGCTGATGTGGGTCAGATCTATGGGGCAGGAGCTGCTGTGGGTCAGATGTGCGTCAGATCTATAGGTCAGGAGCTGCTGTGGCTGATGTGGGCCAGTTCTATGGGGCAGGAGATGCTGTCGAGATGATGTGGGTCAGATCTTTGGGTAGGAGCTGCTGTGGGGCAGATATGGGTCAGATCTATGGGGCAGGAGATGCTGTGGGGCAGATGTGGGTCAGATCTATGGGGCAGGAGCTGCTGTGGCTGATGTGGGCCAGTTCTATGGGGCAGGAGATGCTGTGAGTCAGATGTATGAGTCAGGAGCTGCTGTGGGGCAGATGTGGGTCAGATCTATGGGGCAAGAGCTGCTGTGGAGCAGATGTGGGTCAGATCTATGTGGCAGGAGCTGCTGTGGGGCAGATATGGGTTAGATCTATGGGCAGGAGCTGCTGTGGGGCAGATGTGGGTCAGATCTTTGGGGCAGCAGCTGCTGTGGAGCAGATCTGGGTAAGATCTATGTCGCAGGAGCTGCTGTGGGGCAGACGTGGCACATATCTATGGGGCAAAATCTGCTGTGGGGCTGATGTGGGTCAGATCTATGGGGTAGGAGCTGATGTGGGGCAGATGTAGGGCATATTTATGGGGAGGAGCTGCTGTGGTGCAGATGTGGGTCACATCTATGGGGTGGGAGATGCTGTGTGGCTGATGTGGGTCAAATCTATGGGGCAGGAGTTGCTGTTGGGCAGATGTGGGACATAACTATGGGGCAAAATCTGCTGTGGGGCTGATGTGGGTAAGATCTATGAGACAGGAGCTGCTGTGGTTCAGATCTATGTGTTAGGAGAAGCTGTGGGTCACATGAGGGTCAGATCTATGGGGCAGGAGCTGCTGTCGAGATGATGTGGGTCAGACCTTTGGGTAGGAGCTGCTGTGGGGCAGATCTGTGTAAGATGTAAGTGGCAGGAGCTGCTGTGGGGCAAATGTGGGTCAGATCTATGGGGCAGGAGATGCTGTGGGGCAGATGTGGGTCTGATCTATGGGGCAAAGGCTGCTGTGTGGCAGATGTGGCTCAGATCTATGGGGCAGGAGATGCTGTGGGGCAGATGTGGGTCAGATCTATGGGGCAAAGGCTGCTGTGTGGCAGATGTGGGTCAGATCTATGGGGCAGGAGATGCTGTGGCTGATGTGTTCCAGTTCTATGGGGCAGGAGATGCTGTGAGTCAGATGTACGAGGCAGGAGATGCTGTGGGGCAGATGGGGGTCAGATCTATGGGGCAGGAGCTGCTGAGGGGCAGATGTGGGTCAGATCTATGGGGCAAAATCTGCTGTGGGGCTGATGTGGGTCAGATCCATGTGTTAGTAGCTGCTGTGGGGCACATGTGGGTCAGATCTATGGGGCAGGAGCTGCTGTCGAGATGATGTGGGTCAGATCTTTGGGTAGGAGCTGCTGTGGGGCAGGTGTGGGTAAGATGTATGGGGCAGGAGCTGCTGTGGGTCAGATGTGGATCAGATCTATGGGGCAGAAGATGCTGTGGGGCAGATGTGGGTCAGATCTATGGGGCAGAGGCTGCTGTGTGGCAGATGTGGGTCAGATCTATGGGGCAGGAGATGCTGTGGAGCAGATGTGGGTCAGATCTATATGTCAGGAGCTGCTATGGCTGATGTGGGTCAGTTCTATGGGGCAGGAGATGCTGTGAGTCAGATGTATTAGGCAGGAGCTTCTGTGGGGCAGATGGGGGTCAGATCTATGGGGCAGGAGATGCTGTGGGGCAGATGTGGGTCAGATCTATGGGGCAGGAGCTGCTGTGGGGCAGATGTTGGTCAGATCTATGGGCAGGAGCTGCTGTGGCTGATGTGGGCCAGTTCTATGGGGCAGGAGATGCTGTGAGTCAGATGTATGAGGCAGGAGCTGCTGTGGAGCAGATGGGGGTCAGATCTATGGGGCAGGAGCTGCTGTGGGGCAGATGTTGGTTAGATCTATGGGCAGGAGCTGCTGTGGGGCAGATGTGGGTCAGGTCTATGGGGCAGGAGCTGCTGTGGGGCTGATGTTGGTCAGATCATTGGGGCAGCAGCTGCTGTGGAGCAGATCTGGGTAAGATCTATGTCGCAGGAGCTGCTGTGGGGCAGACGTGGCACATATCTATGGGGCAAAATCTGCTGTGGGGCTGATGTGGGTCAGATCTATGGGGCAGGAGCTGTTGTGGCGCAGATGTGGGTCAGATCTATGTTGCTTGAGCTGATGTGGGGCAGATGTAGGGCATATCTATGGGGAGGAGCTGCTGTGGTGCAGATGTGGGTCACATCTATGGGGCGGGAGATGCTGTGTGGCTGATGTGGGTCAGATCTATGGGGCAGGAGTTGCTGTTGGGCAGATGTGGGACATAACTATGGGGCAAAATCTGCTGTGGGGCTGATGTGGGTAAGATCTATGAGACAGGAGCTGCTGTGGTTCAGATCTATGGGGCAGGAGCAGCTCTGGGGCACATGTGGGTCAGATCTATGTGTTAGGAGCTGCTGTGGGGCACATGTGGGTCAGATCTATGGGGCAGGAGCTGCTGTGGGGCTGATGTGGGTCAGATCTATGGGGCAGGAGCTGCTGTCGAGATGATGTGGGTCAGATCTTTGGGTAGGAGCTGCTGTGGGGCAGATCTGGGTAAGATGTATGGGGCAGGAGCTGCTGTGGGTCAGATGTGGGTCAGATCTTTGGGGCAGGAGATGCTGTGGAGCAGATGTGGGTCAGATCTATGGGGCAGGAGCTGCTGTGGGGCAGATATGGGTTAGATCTATGGGGCAGGGGATGCTGTGGGGCAGATGAGGGTCAGATCTATGGGGCAGGAGATGCTGTGGGGCAGATGTGGGTCAGATCTATGGGGCAAAGGCTGCTGTGTGGCAGATGTGGGTCAGATCTATGGGGCAGGAGCTGCTGTGGAGCAGATGTGGGTCAGATCTATAGGTCAGGAGCTGCTGTGGCTGATGTGGGCCAGTTCTATGGGGCAGGAGATGCTGTGAGTCAGATGTATGAGGCAGGAGCTGCTGTGGGGCAGATGGGGGTCAGATCTATGGGGCAGGAGCTGCTGTGGGGCTGATGTTGGTCAGACCTATGGGGCAGGAGATGCTGTGGGGCAGATGTGGGTCAGATCTATGGGCAGGAGCTGCTGTGCTGCACATGTTGGTAGGGTCTATGGGGCAGGAGCTGCTGTGGGGCAGTTTTGGGTCAGATCTATGTCGCAGGAGCTGCTGTGGGGCAGACGTGGCACATATCTATGGGGCAAAATCTGCTGTGGGGCTGATGTGGGTCAGATCTATGGGGCAGGAGCTGCTGTGGGTCAGATGTGCGTCAGATCTATAGGTCAGGAGCTGCTGTGGCTGATGTGGGCCAGTTCTATGGGGCAGGAGATGCTGTCGAGATGATGTGGGTCAGATCTTTGGGTAGGAGCTGCTGTGGGGCAGATATGGGTCAGATCTATGGGGCAGGAGATGCTGTGGGGCAGATGTGGGTCAGATCTATGGGGCAGGAGCTGCTGTGGCTGATGTGGGCCAGTTCTATGGGGCAGGAGATGCTGTGAGTCAGATGTATGAGTCAGGAGCTGCTGTGGGGCAGATGTGGGTCAGATCTATGGGGCAAGAGCTGCTGTGGAGCAGATGTGGGTCAGATCTATGTGGCAGGAGCTGCTGTGGGGCAGATATGGGTTAGATCTATGGGCAGGAGCTGCTGTGGGGCAGATGTGGGTCAGATCTTTGGGGCAGCAGCTGCTGTGGAGCAGATCTGGGTAAGATCTATGTCGCAGGAGCTGCTGTGGGGCAGACGTGGCACATATCTATGGGGCAAAATCTGCTGTGGGGCTGATGTGGGTCAGATCTATGGGGTAGGAGCTGATGTGGGGCAGATGTAGGGCATATTTATGGGGAGGAGCTGCTGTGGTGCAGATGTGGGTCACATCTATGGGGTGGGAGATGCTGTGTGGCTGATGTGGGTCAAATCTATGGGGCAGGAGTTGCTGTTGGGCAGATGTGGGACATAACTATGGGGCAAAATCTGCTGTGGGGCTGATGTGGGTAAGATCTATGAGACAGGAGCTGCTGTGGTTCAGATCTATGTGTTAGGAGAAGCTGTGGGTCACATGAGGGTCAGATCTATGGGGCAGGAGCTGCTGTCGAGATGATGTGGGTCAGACCTTTGGGTAGGAGCTGCTGTGGGGCAGATCTGTGTAAGATGTAAGTGGCAGGAGCTGCTGTGGGGCAAATGTGGGTCAGATCTATGGGGCAGGAGATGCTGTGGGGCAGATGTGGGTCTGATCTATGGGGCAAAGGCTGCTGTGTGGCAGATGTGGCTCAGATCTATGGGGCAGGAGATGCTGTGGGGCAGATGTGGGTCAGATCTATGGGGCAAAGGCTGCTGTGTGGCAGATGTGGGTCAGATCTATGGGGCAGGAGATGCTGTGGCTGATGTGTTCCAGTTCTATGGGGCAGGAGATGCTGTGAGTCAGATGTACGAGGCAGGAGATGCTGTGGGGCAGATGGGGGTCAGATCTATGGGGCAGGAGCTGCTGAGGGGCAGATGTGGGTCAGATCTATGGGGCAAAATCTGCTGTGGGGCTGATGTGGGTCAGATCCATGTGTTAGTAGCTGCTGTGGGGCACATGTGGGTCAGATCTATGGGGCAGGAGCTGCTGTCGAGATGATGTGGGTCAGATCTTTGGGTAGGAGCTGCTGTGGGGCAGGTGTGGGTAAGATGTATGGGGCAGGAGCTGCTGTGGGTCAGATGTGGATCAGATCTATGGGGCAGAAGATGCTGTGGGGCAGATGTGGGTCAGATCTATGGGGCAGAGGCTGCTGTGTGGCAGATGTGGGTCAGATCTATGGGGCAGGAGATGCTGTGGAGCAGATGTGGGTCAGATCTATATGTCAGGAGCTGCTATGGCTGATGTGGGTCAGTTCTATGGGGCAGGAGATGCTGTGAGTCAGATGTATTAGGCAGGAGCTTCTGTGGGGCAGATGGGGGTCAGATCTATGGGGCAGGAGATGCTGTGGGGCAGATGTGGGTCAGATCTATGGGGCAGGAGCTGCTGTGGGGCAGATGTTGGTCAGATCTATGGGCAGGAGCTGCTGTGCTGCACATGTTGGTAGGGTCTATGGGGCAGGAGCTGCTGTGGGGCAGATGTGGGTCAGATCTATGGGGCAGGAGCTGCTGTGGGGCAGATGTGGGTCAGATCTATGGGGCAGGAGGTGCTGTGGGGCAGATGTGGGTCAGATCTATGTGGCAAAGGCTGCTGTGTTGCAGATGTGGGTCAGATCTATAGGGCAGGAGATGCTGTGGGTCAGATGTGGGTCAGATCTATAGGTCAGGAGCTGCTGTGGCTGATGTGGGCCAGTTCTATGGGGCAGGAGATGCTGTGAGTCAGATGTATGAGGCAGGAGCTGCTGTGGGGCAGATGGGGGTCAGATCTATGGGGCAGGAGCTGCTGTGGAGCAGATGTGGGGCATAACAATGGGGCAAAATCTGATGTGGGGCTGATGTGGGTAAGATCTATGAGACAGGAGCTGCTGTGGTTCAGATCTATGGGGCAGGAGCAGCCCTGGGGCACATGTGGGTCAGATCTATGTGTTAGGAGCTGCTGTGGGGCACATGTGGGTCAGATCTATGGGGCAGGAGCTGCTGTCGAGATGATGTGGGTCAGATCTTTGGGTAGGAGCTGCTGTGGTGCAGATCTGGGTAAGATGTATGGGGCAAAATCTGCTGTGGGTCAGATGTGGGTCAGATCTATGGGTCAGGAGATGCTGTGGGGCAGATCTGTGTAAGATGAATGGGGCAGGAGCTGCTGTGGGTCAGATGTGGGTCAGATCTATGGGGCAAAGGATGCTGTGTGGAAGATGTGGGTCAGATCTATGGGGCAGGAGCTGCTCTGGGTCAGATCTATGGGGCAGGAGCTGCTGTGGGGCAGATGTGGGTAAGATCTATGAGACAGGAGCTGCTGTGGTTCAGATCTATGGGGCAGGAGCAGCTCTGGGGCACATGTGGATCAGATCTATGTGTTAGGAGCTGCTGTGGGGCACATGTGGGTCAGATCTAAGGGGCAGGAGCTGCTGTCGAGATGATGTGGGTCAGATCTTTGGGTAGGAGCTGCTGTGGGGCACACCTGCGTAAGATGTATGGGGCAGGAGCTGCTGTGGGTCAGATGTGGGTCAGATCTATGGGGCAGGAGCTGATGTGGGGCAGATGTGGGTCAGATCTATGGGGCAGGAGATGCTGTGGGGCAGATGTGGGTCAGATCTATGGGGTAAAGGCTGCTGTGTGGCAGATGTGGGTAAGATCTATGGGTCAGGAGCTGCTGTGGGTCAGATGTGGGTCAGATCTATAGGTCAGGAGCTGCTGTGGCTGATGTGGGCCAGTTCTATGGGGCAGGAGATGCTGTGTGTCAGATGTATGAGGCAGGAGCTGCTGTGGGGCAGATGGGGGTCAGATCTATGGGGCAGGAGCTGCTGTGGGGCAGATGTGGGTCAGATCTATGGGGCAGGAGCTGCTGTGGGGCTGATGTTGGTCAGATCTATGGGGCAGGAGCTGCTGTGGAGCAGATCTGGTAAGATCTATGTCGCAGGAGCTGCTGTGGGGCAGACGTGGCACATATCTATGGGGCAAAGTCTGCTGTGGGGCTGATGTGGGTCAGATCTATGGGGCAGGAGATGCTGTGGGGCAGATGTGGGTTAAATCTATGGGCAAGAGCTGCTGTGCTGCACATGTTGGTAGGGTCTATGGGGCAGGAGCTGCTGTGGGGCAGATGTGGGTCAGATCTATGGGGCAGGAGCTGCTGTGGGGCTGATGTTGGTAAGATCTTTGGGGCAGCAGCTGCTGTGGAGTAGATCTGGGTAAGATCTATGTCGCAGGAGCTGCTTTGGGGCAGACGTGGCACATATCTATGGGGCAAAATCTGCTGTGGGTCTGATGTGGGTCAGATCTATGGGGCAGGAGATGCTGTGGAGCAGATGTGGGTCAGATCTATGGGGCAGGAGCTGCTGTGGGGCAGATGTGGGTTAGATCTATGAGACAGGGGCTGCTGTGGTTCAGATCTATGGGGCAGGAGCAGCTCTGGGGCACATGTGGGTCAGATCTATGTGTTAGGAGCTGCTGTGGGGCACATGTGGGTCAGATCTATGGGGCAGGAGCTGCTGTCGAGATGATGTGGGTCAGAACTTAGGTAGGAGCTGCTGTGGGGCAGATCTGTGTAATATGTAAGTGGCAGGAGCTGCTGTGGGGCAGATGAGGGTCAGATCTATGGGGCAGGAGCTGCTGTGGGGCAGATGTGGGTCAGATCTATGGGGCAGGAGAAGCTGTGGGGCAGATGTGGGTCAGATCTATGGGGTAAAGGCTGCTGTGTGGCAGATGTGGGTCAGATCTATGGGGCAGGAGCTGCTGTGGGGCAGATGTGGGTCAGATCTATGGGCAGGAGCTGCTGTGCTGCACATGTTGGTAGGGTCTATGGGGCAGGAGCTGCTGTGGGGCAGATGTGGGTCAGATCTACGGGGCAGGAGCTGCTGTCGAGATGATGTGGGTCAGATCTTTGGGGAGGAGCTGCTGTGGGGCAGATCTGGGTAAGATGTATGGGGCAGGAGCTGCTGTGGGGCACATGTGGGTCAGATCTATGGGGCAGGAGCTGCTGTGGGGCAGATGGGGGTCAGATCTATGGGGCAGGAGATGCTGTGGAGCAGATGTGGGTCAGATCAATAGGTCAGGAGCTGATGTGGCTGCTGTGGGCCAGTTCTATGGGTCAGGAGATGCTGTGAGTCAGATGTATGAGGCAGGAGCTGCTGTGGGGCAGATGTAGGTCAGATCTATGGGGCAGGAGATGCTGTGGGGCAGATGTGGGTCAGATCTATGGGGCAGGAGATGCTGTGGGGCAGATGTGGGGTAGATCTATGGGCAGGAGCTGCTGTGCTGCACATGTTGGTACGGTCTATGGGGCAGGAGCTGCTGTGGGGCAGACGTGGGTCAGATCTATGGGGCAGGAGCTGCTGTGGGGCTGATGTTGGTCAGATCTTTGGGGCAGCAGCTGCTGTGGAGCAGATCTGGGTAAGATCTATATCTCAGGAGCTGCTGTGGGGCAGACGTGGCACATATCTTTGGGGCAAAATCTGCTGTGGGGCTGATGTGGGTCAGATCTATGGGGCAGGAGCTGCTGTGGCTGATGTGGGCCAGTTCTATGGGGCAGGAGATGCTGTGAGTCAGATGTATGAGGCAGGAGCTGCTGTGGGGCAGACGGGGGTCAGATCTATGGGGCAGGAGATGCTGTGGGGCAGATGTGGGGTAGATCTATGGGCAGGCGATGCTGTGGGGCAGATGTGGGTCAGATCTATGGGGCAAAGGCTGCTGTGTGGCAGATGTGGGTCAGATCTATGGGCAGGAGCTGCTGTGCTGCACATGTTGGTAGGGTCTATGGGGCAGGAGCTGCTGTCGAGATGATGTGGGTCAGATCTTTGGGTAGGAGCTGCTGTGGGGCAGATCTGGGTAAGATGTATGGGGCAGGAGCTGCTGTGGGTCAGATGTGGGTCAGATCTATGGGGCAGGAGATGCTGTGGGGCAGATGTGGGTCAGATCAATGTGGCAAAGGCTGCTGTGTGGCAGATGTGGGTCAGATGTATGGGGCAGGAGCTGCTGTGGGTCAGATGTGGGTCAGATCTATGGGGCAGGAGCTGCTGTGTGGCAGATGTGGGTCAGATCTATAGGTCAGGAGCTGCTGTGGCTGATGTGGGCCAGTTCTATGGGGCAGGAGATGTTGTGAGTCAGATGTATGGGGCAGGAGCTGCTGTGGGGCAGATGGTGGTCAGATCTATGGGGCAGGAGATGCTGTGGGGCAGATGTGGGGTAGATCTATAGGTCAGGAGCTGCTGTGGCTGATGTGGGCCAGTTCTATGGGGCAGGAGATGCTGTGAGTCAGATGTATGAGGCAGGAGCTGCTGTGGGGCAGATGTGGGTCAGATCTATGGGGCAGGAGCTGCTGTGGGGCAGATGTGGGTTAGATCTATGGGCAGGAGCTGCTGTGCTGCACATGTTGGTAGGGTCTATGGGGCAGGAGCTGCTGTGGGGCAGATGTGGGTCAGATCTATGGGGCAGGAGCTGCTGTGGGGCAGACGTGACACATATCTATGGGGCAAAATCTGCTGTGGGGCTGATGTGGGTCAGATCTATGGGGCAGGAGCTGCTGTGTCTGAAGTGGGCCAGTTCTATGGGGCAGGAGATGCTGTGAGTCAGATGTATGAGGCAGGAGCTGCTGTGGGGCAGATCGGGGTCAGATCTATGGGGCAGGAGATGCTGTGGAGCAGATGTGGGTCAGATCTATGGGGCAGGAGCTGCTGTGGGGCAGATGTGGGTTAGATCTATGAGACAGGAGCTGCTGTGGTTCAGATCTATGGGGCAGGAGCAGCTCTGGGGCACATGTGGGTCAGATCTATGTGTTAGGAGCTGCTGTGGGGAAAATGTGGGTCAGATCTATGGGGCAGGAGCTGCTGTCGAGATGATGTGGGTCAGATCTTTGGGTAGGAGCTGCTGTCGGGCAGATTTGGGTAAGATGTATGGGGCAGGAGCTGCTGTGGGTCAGATGTGGGTCAGATGTATGGGGCAGGAGCTGCTGTGGGGCAGATGTGGGTCTGCTCTATGGGGCAGGGGCTGCTGTGGGGCAGATGTGGGTCAGATCTATGGGGCAAAGGCTGCTGTGTGGCAGATGTGGGTCAGATCTATGGGGCAGGAGCTGCTGTGGCTGATGTGGGCCAGTTCTATGGGGCAGGAGATGCTGTGAGTCAGATGTATGAGGCAGGAGCTGCTGTGGGGCAGGTGGGGTCAGATCTATGGGGCAGGAGATGCTGTGGAGCAGATGTGGGTCAGATCTATGGGGCAGGAGCTGCAGTGGGGCAGATGTGGGTTAGATCTATGAGACAGGAGCTGCTGTGGTTCAGATCTATGGGGCAGGAGCAGCTCTGGGGAACCTGTGGGTCAGATCTATGTGTTAGGAGCTGCTGTGTGGCAAATGTGGGTCAGATCTATGGGGCAGGAGCTGCTGTCGAGATGATGTGGGTCAGATCTTTGGGTAGGAGCTGCTGTGGGGCAGATTTGGGTAAGATGTATGGGGCAGGAGCTGCTGTGGGTCAGATGTGGGTCAGATGTATGGGGCAGGAGCTGCTGTGGGGCAGATGTGGGTCAGATCTATGGGGTAAAGGCTGCTGTGTGGCAGATGTGGGTCAGATGTATGGGGCAGGAGCTGCTGTGGGTCAGATGTGGGTCAGATCTATGGGGCAGGAGCTGCTGTGTGGCAGATGTGGGTCAGATCTATGGGGCAGGAGCTGCTGTGGCTGATGTGGGCCAGTTCTATGGGGCAGGAGATGTTGTGAGTCAGATGTATGAGGCAGGAGCTGCTGTGGGGCAGATGGTGGTCAGATCTATGGGGCAGGAGATGCTGTGGGGCAGATGTGGGGTAGATCTATAGGTCAGGAGCTGCTGTGGCTGATGTGGGCCAGTTCTATGGGGCAGGAGATGCTGTGAGTCAGATGTATGAGGCAGGAGCTGCTGTGGGGCAGATGTGGGTCAGATCTATGGGGCAGGAGATGCTGTGGAGCAGATGTGGGTTAGATCTATGGGCAGGAGCTGCTGTGCTGCACATGTTGGTAGGGTCTATGGGGCAGGAGCTGCTGTGGGGCAGATGTGGGTCAGATCTATGGGGCAGGAGCTGCTGTGGGGCTGATGTTGGTCAGATCTTTGGGGCAGCAGCTGCTGTGGAGCAGATCTGGGTAAGATCTATGTCGCAGGAGCTGCTGTGGGGCAGATGTGGGTCAGATCTATGGGGCAAAATCTGCTGTGATGCTGATGTGGGTCAGATCTATAGGTCAGGAGCTGCTGTAGCTGATGTGGGCCAGTTCTATGGGGCAGGAGATGCTGTGAGTCAGATGTAAGAGGCAGGAGCTGCTGTGGGGCAGATGGGGGTCAGATCTATGGGGCAGGAGCTGCTGTGGGTAAGATGTGGGTCAGATCTATGGGGCAGGAGATGCTGTGGGGCAGATGTGGGTCAGATCTATGGGGTAAAGGCTGCTGTGTGGCAGATGTGGGTCAGATGTATGGGGCAGGAGCTGCTGTGGGTCAGATGTGGGTCAGATCTATGGGGCAGGAGCTGCTGTGGGGCAGATGTGGGTCAGATCTATGGGGTAAAGGCTGCTGTGTGGCAGATGTGGGTCAGATCTATAGGTCAGGATCTGCTGTGGCTGATGTGGGCCAGTTCTATGGGGCAGGAGATGTTGTGAGTCAGATGTATGAGGCAGGAGCTGCTGTGGGGCAGATGGGGGTCAGATCTATGGGGCAGGAGATGCTGTGGAGCAGATGTGGGTCAGATCTATGGGGCAGGAGATGCTGTGGGGCAGATGTGGGTTATATCTATGGGCAGGAGCTGCTGTGCTGCACATGTTGGTAGGGTCTATGGGGCAGGAGCTGCTGTGGGGCAGATGTGGGGCAGATCTATGGGGCAGGAGCAGCTGTGGGGCTGATGTTGGTCAGATCTTTGCGGCAGCAGCTGCTGTGGAGCAGATCTGGGTAAGATCTATGTCGCAGGAGCTGCTGTGGGGCAGATTTGAATCAGATCTATAGGGCAGGAGCTGCTGTGGGTCAGATCTATGGGCAGGAGCTGCTGTGGGGCACATGTGAGTTAGATCTATGGGGCAGGAGATGGTGTGGGGCAGATTTGGGTCAGATGTATGGGTCAGGAGCTGCTGTGTTGCTGATGAGGGTCAGATCTATGGGGCATGGGCTGCTGTGGTTCAGATCTACGGGACTGGAGCTGCAGTGGAGCACATGTGGGTCAGATCTATGGGGTAGAAGCTGTTGTGGGGCTGATGGGGGTCATATCTATAAGGCAGGAGCTGCTGTGGGGCTGACTTGGGTCAGATCTATGGGGCAGGAGCTGCTTTGGGGCTGATGGTGGTTAGATCTATATGGCAGGAGCTGCTGTGGGGCACATGTGGGTCAGACCTATGGGGCAGGAGCTGCAGAGGGGATGATGTAGGTCAGATCTATGGGGCAGGAGTTGCTGTGGGGAATATGAGGGACATATCTATGGTGCAAAATCTGCTGTTGGACTGATGTGAGTCAGATCTATGAGTTTGGAGCTGCTGTGGGGCACATGTGGGTCAGATCTATGGGGCAGGAGATGCTGTGGGGCTGATTTGGGTCAGATCTATGTGGCAGGAGATGCTGTGGGTCAGATCTATGGGGCAGGAGCTGCTGTGGGGAACATGTGGGTCAGGTCTATGGGGCAGGAGCTGCTGTGGGCACATGTGGGTCAGATCTATGGGGCAGGAGCTGCTGTTGGGCAGATGTGGGGCATATCTATGGGGCAAAATCTTCTGTGGGGCTGATGTGGGTAAGATCTATGAGACAGGAGCTGCTGTGGGGCACATGTGGGTCAGATCTATAGGTCAGGAGCTGCTGTGGCTGATGTGGGCCAGTTCTATGGGGCAGGAGATGCTGTGAGTCAGATGTATGAGGAAGGAGCTGTTGTGGGGCAGATGGGGGTCAGATCTATGGGGCAGGAGATGCTGTGGAGCAGATGTGGGTCAGATCTATGGGGCAGGAGCTGCTGTGGGGAACATGTGGGTCAGGTCTATGGGGCAGGAGCTGCTGTGGGCACATGTGGGTCACACTGGGACCCATATGGGGACAAAGGGAGACATCATAGAGACTCATAGGGACCTATTGGGACCAATAGGGACCCAAAGAGAGACATAGAGACCCCATAGAAACCCATGGAGACCCCATAGAGGCACAAAGTGACACATAGAGGGACACCAAGACCCATAGAAACCAGATAGAGACTCCATATAGACACATAGGAACACATAGAGACCCACTGGGACAGTGAGACCACATATAGACTCATAGGGACACATTAGGAGCCATTAAGACCCATAGGGACACATAGGACGACTTTGAAACTTATAGATACCCAAAGGAAGACATTTGGGCCCAGAGATAACCATAAGAGACCCCATAGGGGCACATAGCAACCCATAGGGGGGACATTGGGACACATAGGTACACATTGTGACCCGTAGGAAGACACTGGGACCCATAGGGGGACATTGGGACACATAGGGACCCAATGAATTACAGTGGGGGACAGTGAGACCCATAGAGATACATAAGGACCCCGCTGAGACCCATAAGAGACCCCATAGAGGCACCTAGGGACCACATTGAAACTCATAGATACTTGTAGGAAGACATTTGGGCCCAGAGATATCCATAAGAGACCCCACAGAGACCCCATAGAGGCACATAGCAACCCATAGGGGGGACATTGGGACACGTAGGGAAACATTCTGACCCATAGGGAGACACTGGGACCCATATGGGGACATTGGGACACATAGGGACCCCTTGGACTACAGTGGGGGACAGCCAGACCCATAGAGACACATAGAAACCCCGCTGAGACCCATAAGAGACCCCATAGAGGCACATAGGGACCACATTGAAACCCATAGATAGCTATAGGAAGATATTTGGGCCCAGAGATACCCATAAGAAACCACATAAAAGCACATAGCAACCCATAGGGGGGACATTGGGACACATAGTGACCCATGGGGGGACATTGGGACACATAGGTACACATAGGGAGACACTGGGACCCATAGGGGGACATTGGGACACATAGGGACACACCGTGACCCATGAGGAGACACTGGATCCCATAGGGGAACAATGGGACACATAAGGACCCCATGGATTACAGTGGGGGACAGTGAGACCCATAGAGACACATAGGGAACCCGCTGAGACCCATAAGAGACCCCATAGAGGCACATAGGGACCACATTGAAACCCATAGATAGCTATAGGAAGATATTTGGGCCCAGAGATACCCATAAGAAACCACATACAAGCACATAGAAACCCATAGGGGGGACATTGGGACACATAGTGACCCATAGGGGGACATTGGGACACATAGGTACACATAGGGAGACACTGGGACCCATAGGGGGACATTGGGACACATAGTGACCCCATGGATTAAAGTGGGGGACAGTCAGATCCATCGAGACACATAGGGACCCTGCTGAGACCCATAAGAGACCCCATAGAGGAACATAGCAACCCATAGGGGGGACATAGGGAAACGTAGGGACACACCGTGACCCATGAGGAGACACTGGATCCCATAGGGGGACAATGGGACACATAAGGACCCCATGGATTACAGTGGGGGACAGTGAGACCCATAGAGACACATAGGGAACCCGCTGAGACCCATAAGAGACCCCATAGAGGCACATAGGGACCTAATGTAACCCATAGATACCCACAGGGAGACATTTGGGCCCAGAGCTATCCATAAGAGAGCCCATTGAGGCACATAGCAACCCATAGGGGGGACATTGGGACACATAGGGACACATAGTGACCCATAGGGAGACACTGGGACCCATATGGGGATATTGGGACACATAGGGACCACATGGATTACAGTGGTGGACAGTGAGACCCATAGAGACACATAGGGACTTCGTTGAGACCCATAAGAGACCCCATAGAGGCACATAGGGACCACATTGAAACCCATAGATACCCTTAGGAATACATTTGGGACGATAGTTACCCATAAAAGACCCCATAGAGACCCCATAGAGGCACATAGCAAACCATAGTGGGGACATTGGGACACATAGGGACCCCATAGAGAGACATAGAGACATATAGGGACCCATTTAGAGGCATAATAACCCCATAGAGTCCTATAGGGACACCCAGAAATCCATAGGGAAACATTGGGACCCACAGGGGCTGTGTGGGAGATTGGTAATCACAGCCTGAACCTCTGATTAATCAGCTGAGGCAAGTGTGGGGTCAGCTGCGGGAGCACAGGTGAGAGTAATGGAGCTGTGCTCCCGGGAGGGCTGGAGCTCGACTCCACCTCCTCTGAGACCTCATTTAAGGGCTGACCCTCACTCGAGCCGCTTTCCATTATCTTTCCGAGCTCCCTGTTACCGGGTGAGGTCCCAGAAGACTGGAGGCTTGCCAACGTGACTCCCATTTCCAAGCAAGGTTGTCAGGAGGATGCGGGCAACTCCAGGCCTGTTAGCCTGACCTCGGTGCCAGGGAAGGGAATGGAACGAATTGTCTTGAGGGAGATGACAGATGCGGCAGGTGTGGGATGAGCAGGAGATCAGACCTAGCCAGCATGGGTTCGTGAAGGGCAGCTCCTGCTTGACCAATCTGATCTCCTTCTACGATCCTGTGACCCATCTGATGGATGAAGGAAAGAAAGAAAGGCTGTTGATGTGCTCTACTTGGACTTCAGCAAAGCCTTCACAACTGTCTCCCATGCTATTCTCCTACAAAAGCTGGCAGCCCTTTTCCAACCTTGAGAATTCTGTGATTCTGTGAGGCAGCATCTCTTGGACATCGCTCTGCAGTGAAGACCGCCCCAGCTTCCTCAGCGAAGGCATCACCACTGGTGAGTTTCTCTCTCGCTTAGAACCTCTGTACATTTGTTACCATCTTTGTTACCATCTGTATAGTTACCACCTAGACAGGGGGACATAGAGAGACGCTGGGACACCTAGGGACCCATAGAGATCCAGAGGAAGACATTGGGACCCATAGAGAGACACTGGGACCCATAGGGACACATAGAGACCCATAGACAGTCATTGGGAGCCATAAGGATAAATTGAGACCCATAGAGACCCCATTGAGACCCATAGTGCCTCAAAGAAACCCATAGCGACCCCATAGTCACCCATAGCGCCCCATAGGAACACAAAGTTACCCCGTAGAGCCCCATAGTGACCCATAGGGGCCCAAAGAGACCCCATAGCACCCCATAGCTACTCCATAGTGCCCCATAGCAGCCCATGGAGCCTCATAGACACTCCATTGTGCCCCACAGCACCCCATTGCACCCCATAGGGACCCATAGACACAGCATACTGCTCCATAGAGCCCCATAGACACCCCATAGTTCCCCACAGCACCCCATAGCAGCCCACAGTGCCCCATAGACACCACATAAGGACCTACAGCCACACCATAGAGCCCAATTGAACCAAATAGACACCCCATATCGCCCGATAGTGCCTGTAGACACCCCATAGAGCCCCATAGGGACCTCATAGCGCCCCATAGAAACCCCATTCTTCTGCATAGAGCCCCATAGCAAACCATCGCACCCCATAGTCGCCCATAGCGCCCCATAGGAACCCAAGGATACCCCAAAGCACCCCATAGCCACCCTACAGCACCGCATAGCCACCCCATAGAGCCCCATAGACACCACATAGTGACCCATAGTGACCCATAGGGGCCCAAAGAGACCCCATAGCACCCCATAGCTACTCCATAGTGCCCCATAGCAGCCCATGGAGCCTCATAGACACTCTCTTGTGCCCCACAGCGCCCCATTGCACCCCATAGAGACCCATAGACACCCTATACTGCTCCATAGAGCCCCATAGCACCCCATAGTGCCTCACAGCACCCCATAGCACAACATAGTGCCACATAGACACCACATAAGGACATATAGCCGCGCCATAGAGCCCCACAGACATCCCATAGAGCCCCGTAGGCAACCCATTGTGCCCCATAGAGCTCCCTTAGCCACCCATAGAAACTAATTTACCAAATAGACACACTATAGCGTTCCATAGACACCCCATAGAAACCTCAGAACGCCCCATAGAGCTCCATAGGCACCCCATAGAGCCCCGTAGAGAACCCATAGAGGCACATAGCAACCCATAGGGGGGACATTGGGACACATAGGGACACATAGTGACCCATAGGGTGACATTGGGACACATAGGGACACCATGGATTACATGGTTGATACAACCCATGTTGTATGTTTTCATGTTTATCAACATGGTTGATGTGGGTCAGATCTATGGGGCAGGAGCTGCTGTGGGGCTGATGTTGGTCAGATCTTTGGGGCAGCAGCTGCTGTGGGGCGCATGTGGGTCAGATCTATGGGGCAGGAGTTGCTGTTGGGCAGATGTGGGACATAACTATGGGGCAAAATCTGCTGTGGGGCTGATGTGGGTAAGATCTATGAGACAGGAGCTGCTGTGGTTCAGATCTATGGGGCAGGAGCTGCTGTGGGGCGCATGTGGGTCAGATCTATGGGGCAGGAGTTACTGTTGGGCAGATGTGGGACATAACTATGGGGCAAAATCTGCTGTGGGGCTGATGTGGGTAAGATCTATGAGACAGGAGCTGCTGTGGTTCAGATCTATGGGGCAGGAGCAGCTCTGGGGCACATGTGGGTCAGATCTATGTGTTAGGAGCTGCTGTGGGGCACATGTGGGTCAGATCTATGGGGCAGGAGCTGCTGTCGAGATGATGTGGGTCAGATTTTTGGGTAGGAGCTTCTGTGGGGCAGATCTGGGTAAGATGTATGGGGCAGGAGCTGCTGTGGGTCAGATGTGGGTCAGATCTATGGGGCAGGAGCTGCTGTGGGGCACATGTGGGTCAGATCTATGGGGCAGGAGCTGCTGTCGAGATGAAGTGGGTCAGATTTATGGGGCAAAGTCTGCTGTGTGGCAGATGTGGGTCAGATCTATGGGGCAGGAGCTGCTGTGGGTCAGATGTGGGTCAGATCTATAGGTCAGGAGCTGCTGTGGCTGATGTGGGTCAGTTCTATGGGGCAGGAGATGCTGTGAGTCAGATGTATGAGGCAGGAGCTGCTGTGGGGCTGATGGGGGTCAGATTTATGGGGCAGGAGATGCTGTGGAGCAGATGTGGGTCAGATCTATGGGGCAGGAGCTGCTGTGGGGCAGATGTGGGTCAGATCTATGGGCAGGAGCTGCTGTGCTGCACATGTTGGTAGGGTCTATGGGGCAGGAGCTGCTGTGGGGCAGATGTGGGTCAGATCTATGGGGCAGGAGCTGCTGTGGGGCAGATGTGGGTCAGATCTATGGGGCAGGAGCTGCTGTGGGGCTGAAGTTGGTCAGATCTTTGGGGCAGCAGCTGCTGTGGAGCAGATCTGGGTAAGATCTATGTCGCAGGAGCTGCTGTGGGGCAGACGTGGCACATATCTATGGGGCAAAATCTGCTGTGGGGCTGATGTGGGTCAGATCTATGGGGCAGGATCTCCTGTGGGGCTGATGTGGGTCAAATCAATGGGGCAGAGCTGCTCTGGGGCACATGTGGGTCAGATCTATGGAGCAGGAGCTGCTGTGGGGCAGATTTGAATCAGATCTATAGGGCAGGAGCTGCTGTGGGTCAGATCTATGGGAAGGAGCTGCTGTGGGGCACATGTGAGTTAGATCTATGGGGCAGGAGATGGTGTGGGGCAGATTTGGGTCAGATGTATGGGTCAGGAGCTGCTGTGTTGCTGATGAGGTTCAGATCTATGGGGCATGGGCTGCTGTGGTTCAGATCTACGGGACTGGAGCTGCAGTGGAGCACATGTGGGTCAGATCTATGGGGTAGAAGCTGTTGTGGGGCTGATGGTGGTTAGATCTATAAGGCAGGAGCTGCTGTGGGGCTGACTTGGGTCAGATCTATGGGGCAGGAGCTGCGTTGGGGCTGATGGTGGTTAGATCTATATGGCAGGAGCTGCTGTGGGGCACATGTGGGTCAGACCTATGGGGCAGGAGCTGCAGAGGGGATGATGTAGGTCAGATCTATGGGGCAGGAGTTGCTGTGGGGAATATGAGGGACATATCTATGGTGCAAAATCTGCTGTTGGACTGATGTGAGTCAGATCTATGAGTTTGGAGCTGCTGTGGGGCACATGTGGGTCAGATCTATGGGGCAGGATCTCCTGTGGGGCTGATGTGGGTCAAATCAATGGGGCAGAGCTGCTCTGGGGCACATGTTGGTCAGATCTATGTGTTAGGAGCTGCTGTGGGGCAGATTTAAATCAGATCTATAGGGCAGGAGCTGCTGTGGGTCTGATCTATGGGCAGGAGCTGCTGTGGGTCACATGTGATTTAGATCTATGGGGCAGGAGATGGTGTGGGGCAGATTTGGGTCAGATGTATGGGTCAGGAGCTGCTGTGTTGCTGATGAGGGTCAGATCTATGGGGCATGGGCTGCTGTGGTTCAGATCTACGGGACTGGAGCTGCAGTGGAGCACATGTGGGTCAGATCTATGGGGTAGAAGCTGTTGTGGGGCTGATGGGGGTCATATCTATAAGGCAGGAGCTGCTGTGGGGCTGACTTGGGTCAGATCTATGGGGCAGGAGCTGCTTTGGGGCTGATGGTGGTTAGATCTATATGGCAGGAGCTGCTGTGGGGCACATGTGGGTCAGACCTATGGGGCAGGAGCTGCGGAGGGGATGATGAAGGTCAGATCTATGGGGCAGGAGTTGCTGTGGGGAATATGAGGGACATATCTATGGTGCAAAATCTGCTGTTGGACTGATGTGAGTCAGATCTATGAGTTTGGAGCTGCTGTGGGGCACATGTGGGTCAGATCTATGGGGCAGGAGCTGCTGTGGGGAACATGTGGGTCAGGTCTATGGGGCAGGAGCTGCTGTGGGCACATGTGGGTCACACTGGGACCCATATGGGGACAAAGGGAGACATCATAGAGACTCATAGGGACCTATTGGGACCAATAGGGACCCAAAGAGAGACATAGAGACCCCATAGAAACCCATGGAGACCCCATAGAGGCACAAAGTGACACATAGAGGGACACCAAGACCCATAGAAACCAGATAGAGACTCCATATAGACACATAGGAACACATAGAGACCCACTGGGACAGTGAGACCACATATAGACTCATAGGGACATATTAGGAGCCATTAAGACCCATAGGGACACATAGGACGACTTTGAAACTTATAGATACCCAAAGGAAGACATTTGGGCCCAGAGATAACCATAAGAGACCCCATAGAGATCCCATAGGGGCACATAGCAACCCATAGGGGGGACATTGGGACACATAGGTACACATTGTGACCCGTAGGAAGACACTGGGACCCATAGGGGGACATTGGGACACATAGGGACCCAATGAATTACAGTGGGGGACAGTGAGACCCATAGAGATACATAAGGACCCCGCTGAGACCCATAAGAGACCCCATAGAGGCACCTAGGGACCACATTGAAACTCATAGATACTTGTAGGAAGACATTTGGGCCCAGAGATATCCATAAGAGACCCCACAGAGACCCCATAGAGGCACATAGCAACCCATAGGGGGGACATTGGGACACGTAGGGAAACATTCTGACCCATAGGGAGACACTGGGACCCATATGGGGACATTGGGACACATAGGGACCCCTTGGACTACAGTGGGGGACAGCCAGACCCATAGAGACACATAGAAACCCCGCTGAGACCCATAAGAGACCCCATAGAGGCACATAGGGACCACATTGAAACCCATAGATAGCTATAGGAAGATATTTGGGCCCAGAGATACCCATAAGAAACCACATAAAAGCACATAGCAACCCATAGGGGGGACATTGGGACACATAGTGACCCATGGGGGGACATTGGGACACATAGGTACACATAGGGAGACACTGGGACCCATAGGGGGACATTGGGACACATAGGGACACACCGTGACCCATGAGGAGACACTGGATCCCATAGGGGAACAATGGGACACATAAGGACCCCATGGATTACAGTGGGGGACAGTGAGACCCATAGAGACACATAGGGAACCCGCTGAGACCCATAAGAGACCCCATAGAGGCACATAGGGACCTAATGTAACCCATAGATACCCACAGGGAGACATTTGGGCCCAGAGCTATCCATAAGAGAGCCCATTGAGGCACATAGCAACCCATAGGGGGGACATTGGGACACATAGGGACACATAGTGACCCATAGGGAGACACTGGGACCCATATGGGGATATTGGGACGCATAGGGACCACATGGATTACAGTGGTGGACAGTGAGACCCATAGAGACACATAGGGACTTCGTTGAGACCCATAAGAGACCCCATAGAGGCACATAGGGACCACATTGAAACCCATAGATACCCTTAGGAATACATTTGGGACGATAGTTACCCATAAAAGACCCCATAGAGACCCCATAGAGGCACATAGCAAACCATAGTGGGGACATTGGGACACATAGGGACCCCATAGAGAGACATTTAGAGGCATAATAACCCCATAGAGTCCTATAGGGACACCCAGAGATCCATAGGGAGACATTGGGACCCACAGGGGCAGTGTGGGAGATTGGTAATCACAGCCTGAACCTCTGATTAATCAGCTGAGGCAAGTGTGGGGTCAGCAGCGGGAGCACAGGTGAGAGTAATGGAGCTGTGCTCCCGGGAGGGCTGGAGCTCGACTCCACCTCCTCTGAGACCTCATTTAAGGGCTGACCCTCACTCGAGCCGCTTTCCATTATCTTTCCGAGCTCCCTGTTACCAGGTGAGGTCCCAGAAGACTGGAGGCTTGCCAACGTGACTCCCATTTCCAAGCAAGGTTGTCAGGAGGATCCGGGCAACTCCAGGCCTGTTAGCCTGACCTCGGTGCCAGGGAAGGGAATGGAACGAATTGTCTTGAGGGAGATGACAGATGCGGCAGGTGTGGGATGAGCAGGAGATCAGACCTAGCCAGCATGGGTTCGTGAAGGGCAGCTCCTGCTTGACCAATCTGATCTCCTTCTACGATCCTGTGACCCATCTGATGGATGAAGGAAAGAAAGAAAGGCTGTTGATGTGCTCTACTTGGACTTCAGCAAAGCCTTCACAACTGTCTCCCATGCTATTCTCCTACAAAAGCTGGCAGCCCTTTTCCAACCTTGAGAATTCTGTGATTCTGTGAGGCAGCATCTCTTGGACATCGCTCTGCAGTGAAGACCGCCCCAGCTTCCTCAGCGAAGGCATCACCACTGGTGAGTTTCTCTCTCGCTTAGAACCTCTGTACATTTGTTACCATCTTTGTTACCATCTGTATAGTTACCACCTAGACAGGGGGACATAGAGAGACGCTGGGACACCTAGGGACCCATAGAGATCCAGAGGAAGACATTGGGACCCATAGAGAGACACTGGGACCCATAGGGACACATAGAGACCCATAGACAGTGATTGGGAGCCATAAGGATAAATTGAGACCCATAGAGACCCCATTGAGACCCATAGTGCCTCAAAGAAACCCATAGCGACCCCATAGTCACCCATAGCGCCCCATAGGAACACAAAGATACCCCATAGAGCCCCATAGTGACCCATAGGGGCCCAAAGAGACCCCATAGCACCCCATAGCTACTCCATAGTGCCCCATAGCAGCCCATGGAGCCTCATAGACACTCCATTGTGCCCCACAGCACCCCATTGCACCCCATAGGGACCCATAGACACAGCATACTGCTCCATAGAGCCCCATAGACACCC
The DNA here is from genome assembly GCF_054131305.1 of Coturnix japonica. Lineage (NCBI taxonomy): Eukaryota > Metazoa > Chordata > Aves > Galliformes > Phasianidae > Coturnix > Coturnix japonica. The sequence continues at coordinate 382,993 of NC_140697.1, forward strand.
CATAGTTCCCCACAGCACCCCATAGCAGCCCACAGTGCCCCATAGACACCACATAAGGCCCTACAGCCACACCATAGAGCCCAATTGAACCACATAGACACCCCATATCGCCCCATAGTGCCTGTAGACACCCCATAGAGCCCCATAGAGACCCACTGAACCCCATGCAGACCCCATAGAGCCTCACAGACAACCCATAGATCCCCAAAGACACCCCATAGACTCCCCATAGAGCCCCATAGGGACCTCATAGCGCCCCATAGAAACCCCATTCTTCCGCATAGAGCCCCATAGCAAACCATAGCACCCCATAGTCACCCATAGCGCCCCATAGGAACCCAAGGATACCCCAAAGCACCCCATAGCCACCCTACAGCACCGCATAGCCACCCCATAGAGCCCCATAGACACCACATAGTGACCCATAGTGACCCATAGGGGTACAAAGAGACCCCAAATCATCCCATAGCTACTCCACAGTGCCCCATAGCAGCCCATGGAACCTCATAGACACTCTCTTGTGCCCCACAGCGCCCCATTGCACCCCATAGAGACCCATAGACACCCTATACTGCTCCATAGAGCCCCATAGCACCCCATAGTGCCTCACAGCACCCCATAGCACAACATAGTGCCACATAGACACCACATAAGGACATATAGCCGCGCCATAGAGCCCCACAGACATCCCATAGAGCCCCGTAGGCAACCCATTGTGCCCCATAGAGCTCCCATAGCCACCCATAGAAACTAATTTACCAAATAGACACACCATAGCATTCCATAGACACCCCATAGAAACCTCAGAACGCCCCATAGAACCCCATAGGCACCCCATAGAGCCTCATAGAGAACCCATAGAGGCACATAGCAACCCATCGGGGGGACATTGGGACACATAGACACCACATAGTGACCCATAGGGAGACACTGGGACCCATAGGGTGACATTGGGACACATAGGGACACCATGGATTACATGGTTGATACAACCCATGTTGTATGTTTTCATGTTTATCAACATGGTTGATGTGGGTCAGATCTATGGGGCAGGAGCTGCTGTGGGGCACATGTGGGTCAGATCTATTGGTCCGGAGGTGCTGTGGGGCTGATGTAGGAAAGATCTATGGGGCAGGAGATGCTTTGGGGCAGATGTGGGTCAGGTCTATTGGGCTGGAGCTCCTGTGGGGCACTTGTGGGTCAGATCTATGAGGCAGGGGCTGCTGTGGGTCAGATCTATGGGGCAGGAACAAATGTGGGCCTGATGTTGGTCAGATTTCTGGAGCAGGAGCTGCTGTGTTGCAGATGTGGGTGAGATCTATGTTGCAGGAGCTGATGTGGGGCAGATGTAGGGCATATCTATGTGGCAGGAGATGCTGTGAGTCAGATGTATGAGGCAGGAGCTGCTGTGGGGCAGATGGGGGTCAGATCTATGGGGCAGGAGCTGCTGTGGAGCAGATGTGGGTCAGATCTATGGGCAGGAGCTGCTGTGGCTGATGTGGGCCAGTTCTATGGGGCAGGAGATGCTGTGAGTCAGAAGTATGAGGCAGGAGCTGCTGTTGGTCTGATGTGGGTCAGATCTATGGGGAGGAGCTGTTGTGGCGCAGATGTGGGTCAGATCTTTGCGGCAGGAGCAGCAGTGGGGCAGATTTGGGTCCGATCTATGGGGCAGGAGCTGCTGTGGGGCAGATGTGGTCGGATTTATGGGGCAGGAGCTTCTGTGGGGCACTTGTGGGTCAGATCTATGGGGCAGTAGCTGCTGTGGGTCAGATCTATTGGGCAGCAGCTGTTTTGCATATGATGCGTGTCAGATCTTTCGGGCAGGAGCTGCTGTGGGTCTGATGGGTGTCAGATCTATGGGGCAGGAGCTGCTGTGTTGCAGATGTGGGTCAGATCTATGTTGCAAGAGCTGATGTGGGGCAGATGTAGGGCATATCTATGGGGAGGAGCTGCTGTGGTGCAGATGTGGGTCACATCTATGGGGCGGGAGATGCTGTGTGGCTGATGTGGGTCAGATCTATGGGGCAGGAGCTGCTGTGGGTCAGATCTATTGGGCAGCAGCTGTTTTGCATATGATGTGTGTCAGATCTTTCGGGCAGGAGCTGCTGTGGGTCTGATGGGTGTCAGATCTATGGGGCAGGAGCTGCTGTGTTGCAGATGTGGGTCAGATCTATGTTGCAGGAGCTGATGTGGGGCAGATGTAGGGCATATCTATGGGGAGGAGCTGCTGTGGTGCAGATGTGGGTCACATCTATGGGGCGGGAGATGCTGTGTGGCTGATGTGGGTCAGATCTATGGGGCAGGAGCTGCTGTGGGTCAGATGTGGGTCACATCTATAGGTCAGGAGCTGCTGTGGCTGATGTGGGCCAGTTCTATGGGGCAGGAGATGCTGTGAGTCAGATGTATGAGGCAGGAGCTGCTGTGGGGCAGATGGGGGTCAGATCTATGGGGCAGGAACTGCTGTGGGGCTGATGTTGGTCAGATCTTTGGGGCAGCAGCTGCTGTGCAGCAGATCTGGGTAAGATGTAAGGGGCAGGAGCTGATGTGGGGCAGATGTGGGTCAGATCTATGGGGCAGGAGCTGCTGTGGGGCAGATGTGGGTCAGATCTATGGGGCAGGAGCTGCTGTGGGGCTGATGTTGGTCAGATCTTTGGGGCAGCAGCTGCTGTGGAGAAGATCTGGGTAAGATCTATGTCGCAGGAGCTGCTGTGGGGCAGACGTGGCACATATCTATGGGGCAAAATCTGCTGTGGGGCTGATGTGGGTCAGATCTATAGGTCAGGAGCTGCTGTGGCTGATGTGGGCCAGTTCTATGGGGCAGGAGATGCTGTGAGTCAGATGTATGAGGCAGGAGCTGCTGTGGGGCAGATGGGGGTCAGATCTATGGGGCAGGAGATGCTGTGGGGCAGATGTGGGTCAGATCTATGGGGTAAAGGCTGCTGTGTGGCAGATGTGGGTCAGATCTATGGGCCAGGAGCTGCTGTGGGTCAGATGTGGGTCAGATCTGTAGGTCAGGAGCTGCTGTGGCTGATGTGGGCCAGTTCTATGGGGCAGGAGATGCTGTGAGTCAGATGTATGAGGCAGGAGCTGCTGTGGGGCAGATGTGGGTCAGATCTATGGGGCAGGAGCTGCTGTGGGGCTGATGTGGGTTAGATCTATGGGCAGGAGCTGCTCTGGGGCATATGTTGGTAGGGTCTATGGGGCAGGAGCTGCTGTGTTGCAGATGTGGGTCAGATCTATGTTGCAGGAGCTGATGTGGGGCAGATGTAGGGCATATCTATGGGGAGGAGCTGCTGTGGTGCAGATGTGGGTCACATCTATGGGGCGGGAGATGCTGTGTGGCTGATGTGGGTCAAATCTATGGGGCAGGAGCTGCTGTGGGTCAGATGTGGGTCACATCTATAGGTCAGGAGCTGCTGTGGCTGATGTGGGCCAGTTCTATGGGGCAGGAGATGCTGTGAGTCAGATGTATGAGGCAGGAGCTGCTGTGGGGCAGATGGGGGTCAGATCTATGGGGCAGGAACTGCTGTGGGGCTGATGTTGGTCAGATCTTTGGGGCAGCAGCTGCTGTGGAGCAGATCTGGGTAAGATGTAAGGGGCAGGAGCTGCTGTGGGGCAGATGTGGGTCAGATCTATGGGGCAGGAGCTGCTGTGGGGCAGATGTGGGTCAGATCTATGGGGCAGGAGATGCTGTGAGTCAGATGTGGGTCAGATCTATGGGGCAGGAGCTGCTGTGGGGCTGATGTTGGTCAGATCTTTGGGGCAGCAGCTGCTGTGGAGCAGATCTGGGTAAGATCTATGTCGCAGGAGCTGCTGTGGGGCAGACGTGGCACATATCTATGGGGCAAAATCTGCTGTGGGGCTGATGTGGGTCAGATCTATGGGGTAGGAGCTGCTGTGGGGCTGATGTGGGTCAGATCTATGGGCAGGAGCTGATGTAGGGAAGATTTGGGTCTGATCTATGGGACAGGAACTGCTGTGGTTCAGATCTATAGGTCAGGAGCTGCTGTGGCTGATGTGGGCCAGTTCTATGGGGCAGGAGATGCTGTGAGTCAGATGTATGAGGCAGGAGCTGCTGTGGGGCAGATGGGGGTCAGATCTATGGGGCAGGAGATGCTGTGGGGCAGATGGGGGTCAGATCTATGGGGTAAAGGCTGCTGTGTGGCAGATGTGGGTCAGATCTATGGGGCAGGAGCTGCTGTGGGTCAGATGTGGGTCAGATCTGTAGGTCAGGAGCTGCTGTGGCTGATGTGGGCCAGTTCTATGGGGCAGGAGATGCTGTGAGTCAGATGTATGAGGCAGGAGCTGCTGTGGGGCAGATGTGGGTCAGATCTATGGGGCAGGAGCTGCTGTGGGGCTGATGTGGGTTAGATATATGGGCAGGAGCTGCTGTGCTGCACATGTTGGTAGGGTCTATGGGGCAGGAGCTGCTGTGGGGCAGATTTGGGTCAGATCTATGGGGCAGGAGCTGCTGTGGGGCTGTTGTGGGTCAGATCTTTGGGGCAGCAGCTGCTGTGGAGCAGATCTGGGTAAGATCTATGTCGCAGGAGCTGCTGTGGGGCAGACGTGGCACATATCTATGGGGCAAAATCTGCTGTGGGGCTGATGTGGGTCAGATCTATGGGGTAGGAGCTGCTGTGGGGCTGATGTGGGTCAGATCTATGGGCAGGAGCTGATGTAGGGAAGATTTGGGTCTGATCTATGGGGCAGGAACTGCTGTGGTTCAGATCTATGGGGCAGGAGCAGCTGTGAGGCACATGTGGGTCAGATCTATGGTTTAGGTGCTGCTTTGGGGAAAATGTGGGTCAGATCTATGTGGCAGGAGATGCTCTGGGTCTGATGTGGGTCAGATCTATGGGGCAGGAGATGCTGTGAGTCAGATCTATGAGGCAGGAGCTGCTGTGGGGCAGATGGGGGTCAGATCTATGGGGCAGGAGATGCTGTGGGGCAGACGTGGCACATATCTATGGAGCAAAATCTGCTGTGGGGCTGATGTGGGTCAGATCTATGGGGTAGGAGCTGCTGTGGGGCTGATGTGTGTCAGGTCTATGGGGCAGGACCTGCTGTGTGGCTGATGCGGGTCAGATCTATGTTGCAGGAGCTGATGTGGGTCAAATCTATGGGGCAGGAGTTGCTGTTGGGCAGATGTGGGACATAACTATGGGGCAAAATCTGCTGTGGGGCTGATGTGGGTAAGATCTATGAGACAGGAGCTGCTGTGGTTCAGATCTATGGGGCAGGAGCAGCTCTGGGGCACATGTGGGTCAGATCTATGTTTTAGGAGCTGCTGTGGGGCACATGTGGGTCAGATCTATGTGTTAGGAGCTGCTGTGGGGCACATGTGGGTCAGATATATAGGTCAGGAGCTGCTGTGGCTGATGTGGGCCAGTTCTATGGGGCAGGAGATGCTGTGAGTCATATGTATGAGGCTGGAGCTGCTGTGGGGCAGATGGGGGTCAGATCTATGGGGCAGGAGCTGCTGTGGGGCAGACGTGGCACATATCTATGGGGCAGGAGCTGCTGTGGGGCAGATGTGGGTCAGATCTATGGGCAGGAGCTGCTGTGCTGCACATGTTGGTAGGGTCTATGGGGCAGGAGCTGCTGTGGGGCAGATGTGGGTCAGATCTATTGGGCAGGAGCTGCTGTGGGGCAGATGTGGGTCAGATCTATGGGGCAAAGGCTTCTGTGTGGCAGACGTGGCACATATCTATGGGGCAAAATCTGCTGTGGGGCTGATGTGGGTCAGATCTATAGGTCAGGAGCTGTTGTGGCTGATGTGGGCCAGTTCTATGGGGCAGGAGATGCTGTGAGTCAGATGTATGAGGCAGGAGCTGCTGTGGGGCAGATGGGGGTCAGATCTATGGGGCAGGAGATGCTGTGGAGCAGATGGGGGTCAGATCTATGGGGCAGGAGCTGCTGTGGGGCAGATGTGGGTTAGATCTATGGGCAGGAGCTGCTGTGCTGCACATGTTGGTAGGGTCTATGGGGCAGGAGCTGCTGTGGGGCAGATGTGGGTTAGATCTATGGGGCCGTAGCTGCTGTGGGGCTGATGTTGTTCTGATCTTTCGGGCAGCAGCTGCTATGGAGCAGATCTGGGTAAGATCTATGTCGCAGGAGCTGCTGTGGGGCAGACGTGGCACATATCTATGGGGAAAAATCTGCTGTGGGGCTGATGTGGGTCAGATCTATGGGGTAGGAGATGCTGTGGGGCAGATGTGGGTCAGATCTATGGGGCAAAGGCTGCTGTGTGGCAGATGTGGGTCAGATCTATGGGGCCGGAGCTGCTGTGGGTCAGAAGTGGGTCAGATCTATGGGGCAGGAGCTGCTGTGGCTGATGTGGGCCAGTTCTATGGGGCAGGAGATGCTGTGAGTCAGATGTATGAGGCAGGAGCTGCTGTGGGGCAGATGGGGGTCAGATCTATGGGGCAGGAGATGCTGTGGAGCAGATGTGGGTCAGATCTATAGGTCAGGAGCTGCTGTGGCTGATGTGGGCCAGTTCTATGGGGCAGGAGATGCTGTGAGTCAGATGTATGAGGCAGGAGCTGCTGTGGGGCAGATGGGGGTCAGATCTATGGGGCAGGAGATGCTGTGAGTCAGATGTATGAGGCAGGAGCTGCTGTGGGGCAGATGGGGGTAAGATCTATGGGGCAGGAGATGCTGTGGAGCAGATGTGGGTCAGATCTATGGGGCAGGAGCTGCTGTGGAGCAGATGTGGGTCAGATCTATTTCGCAGGAGCTGCTGTGGCTGATGTGGGCCAGTTCTATGGGGCAGGAGATGCTGTGAGTCAGAAGTATGAGGCAGGAGCTGCTGTTGGTCTGATGTGGGTCAGATCTATGGGGAGGAGCTGTTGTGGCGCAGATGTGGGTCAGATCTTTGCGGCAGGAGCAGCAGTGGGGCAGATTTGGGTCCGATCTATGGGGCAGGAGCTGCTGTGGGGCAGATGTGGTCGGATTTATGGGGCAGGAGCTTCTGTGGGGCACTTGTGGGTCAGATCTATGGGGCAGTAGCTGCTGTGGGTCAGATCTATTGGGCAGCAGCTGTTTTGCATATGATGTGTGTCAGATCTTTCGGGCAGGAGCTGCTGTGGGTCTGATGGGTGTCAGATCTATGGGGCAGGAGCTGCTGTGTTGCTGATGAGGGTCAGATCTATGGGGCATGGGCTGCTGTGGTTCAGATCTACGGGACTGGAGCTGCAGTGGAGCACATGTGGGTCAGATCTATGGGGTAGAAGCTGTTGTGGGGCTGATGGTGGTTAGATCTATAAGGCAGGAGCTGCTGTGGGGCTGACTTGGGTCAGATCTATGGGGCAGGAGCTGCTTTGGGGCTGATGGTGGTTAGATCTATATGGCAGGAGCTGCTGTGGGGCACATGTGGGTCAGACCTATGGGGCAGGAGCTGCAGAGGGGATGATGTAGGTCAGATCTATGGGGCAGGAGTTGCTGTGGGGAATATGAGGGACATATCTATCGTGCAAAATCTGCTGTTGGACTGATGTGAGTCAGATCTATGAGTTTGGAGCTGCTGTGGGGCACATGTGGGTCAGATCTATGGGGCAGGAGATGCTGTGGGGCTGATGTGGGTCAGATCTATGGGGCAAAGGCTGCGGTGTGGCAGATGTGGGTCAGATCTATGGGGCAGGAGCTGCTGTGGGTCAGATGTGGGTCAGATCTATAGGTCAGGAGCTGCTGTGGCTGATGTGGGCCAGTTCTATGGGGCAGGAGATGCTGTGAGTCAGATGTATGAGGCAGGAGCTGCTGTGGGGCAGATGGGGGTCAGATCTATGGGGCAGGAGATGCTGTGGAGCTGATGTGGGTCAGATCTATGGGGCAGGAGCTGCTGTGGCTGATGTGGGCCAGTTCTATGTGGCAGGAGATGCTGTGAGTCAGATGTATGAGGCAGGAGCTGCTGTGGGGCAGATGGGGGTCAGATCTATGGGGCAGGAGATGCTGTGGAGCAGATGTGGGTCAGATCTATGGGGCAGGAGCTGCTGTGGGGCAGATGTGGGTTAGATCTATGGGCAGGAGCTGCTGTGCTGCACATGTTGGTAGGGTCTATGGGGCAGGAGCTGCTGTGGGGCAGATGTGGGTCAGATCTATAGGTCAGGAGCTGCTGTGGCTGATGTGGGCCAGTTCTATGGGGCAGGAGATGCTGTGAGTCAGATGTATGAGGCAGGAGCTGCTGTGGGGCAGATGGGGGTCAGATCTATGGGGCAGGAGATGCTGTGAGTCAGATGTATGAGGCAGGAGCTGCTGTGGGGCAGATGGGGGTAAGATCTATGGGGCAGGAGATGCTGTGGAGCAGATGTGGGTCAGATCTATGGGGCAGGAGCTGCTGTGGAGCAGATGTGGGTCAGATCTATTTCGCAGGAGCTGCTGTGGCTGATGTGGGCCAGTTCTATGGGGCAGGAGATGCTGTGAGTCAGAAGTATGAGGCAGGAGCTGCTGTTGGTCTGATGTGGGTCAGATCTATGGGGAGGAGCTGTTGTGGCGCAGATGTGGGTCAGATCTTTGCGGCAGGAGCAGCAGTGGGGCAGATTTGGGTCCGATCTATGGGGCAGGAGCTGCTGTGGGGCAGATGTGGTCGGATTTATGGGGCAGGAGCTTCTGTGGGGCACTTGTGGGTCAGATCTATGGGGCAGTAGCTGCTGTGGGTCAGATCTATTGGGCAGCAGCTGTTTTGCATATGATGTGTGTCAGATCTTTCGGGCAGGAGCTGCTGTGGGTCTGATGGGTGTCAGATCTATGGGGCAGGAGCTGCTGTGTTGCTGATGAGGGTCAGATCTATGGGGCATGGGCTGCTGTGGTTCAGATCTACGGGACTGGAGCTGCAGTGGAGCACATGTGGGTCAGATCTATGGGGTAGAAGCTGTTGTGGGGCTGATGGTGGTTAGATCTATAAGGCAGGAGCTGCTGTGGGGCTGACTTGGGTCAGATCTATGGGGCAGGAGCTGCTTTGGGGCTGATGGTGGTTAGATCTATATGGCAGGAGCTGCTGTGGGGCACATGTGGGTCAGACCTATGGGGCAGGAGCTGCAGAGGGGATGATGTAGGTCAGATCTATGGGGCAGGAGTTGCTGTGGGGAATATGAGGGACATATCTATCGTGCAAAATCTGCTGTTGGACTGATGTGAGTCAGATCTATGAGTTTGGAGCTGCTGTGGGGCACATGTGGGTCAGATCTATGGGGCAGGAGATGCTGTGGGGCTGATGTGGGTCAGATCTATGGGGCAAAGGCTGCGGTGTGGCAGATGTGGGTCAGATCTATGGGGCAGGAGCTGCTGTGGGTCAGATGTGGGTCAGATCTATAGGTCAGGAGCTGCTGTGGCTGATGTGGGCCAGTTCTATGGGGCAGGAGATGCTGTGAGTCAGATGTATGAGGCAGGAGCTGCTGTGGGGCAGATGGGGGTCAGATCTATGGGGCAGGAGATGCTGTGGAGCTGATGTGGGTCAGATCTATGGGGCAGGAGCTGCTGTGGCTGATGTGGGCCAGTTCTATGTGGCAGGAGATGCTGTGAGTCAGATGTATGAGGCAGGAGCTGCTGTGGGGCAGATGGGGGTCAGATCTATGGGGCAGGAGATGCTGTGGAGCAGATGTGGGTCAGATCTATGGGGCAGGAGCTGCTGTGGGGCAGATGTGGGTTAGATCTATGGGCAGGAGCTGCTGTGCTGCACATGTTGGTAGGGTCTATGGGGCAGGAGCTGCTGTGGGGCAGATGTGGGTCAGATCTATAGGGCAGGAGATGCTCTGGGGCAGATGTGGGTCAGATCTATGGGGCAGGAGCTGCTGTGGGGCTGATGTTGGTCAGATCTTTGGGGCAGCAGCTGCTGTGGAGCAGATCTTGGTAAGATCTATGTCGCAGGAGCTGCTGTGGGGCAGACGTGGGGCAGATCTATGGGGCAGGAGCTGCTGTGGGTCAGATGTGGGTCAGATCTATGGGGCAGGAGCTGCTGTGAGTCAGATGTGGGTCAGATCTATAGGTCAGGAGCTGCTGTGGCTGATGTGGGCCAGTTCTATGGGGCAGGAGATGCTGTGAGTCAGATGTATGAGGCAGGAGCTGCTGTGGGGCAGATGGGGGTCTGATCTATGGGGCAGGAGATGCTGTGGGGCAGATGTGGGTCAGATCTATGGGGCAGGAGATGCTGTGGAGCAGATGTGGGTCAGATCTATGGGGCAGGAGCTGCTGTGGCTGATGTGGGCCAGTTCTATGGGGCAGGAGATGCTGTGAGTCTGATGTATGAGGCAGGAGCTGCTGTGGGGCAGATGGGGGTCAGATCTATGGGGCAGGAGATGCTGTGGAGCAGATGTGGGTCAGATCTATGGGGCAGGAGCTGCTGTGGGGCAGATGTGGGTTAGATCTATGGGTAGGAACTGCTGTGCTGCACATGTTGGTAGGGTCTATGGGGCAGGAGCTGCTGTGGGGCAGATGTGGGTCAGATCTATGGGGCAGGAGATGCTGTGGGGCAGATGTGGGTCAGATCTATGGGGCAGGAGCTGCTTTGGGGCTGATGTTGGTCAGATCTTTGGGGCAGCAGCTGCTGTGGAGCAGATCTTGGTAAGATCTATGTCGCAGGAGCTGCTGTGGGGCAGACGTGGGTCAGATCTATGGGGCAGGAGCTGCTGTGGGTCAGATGTGGGTCAGATCTATGGGCAGGAGCTGATGTAGGGAAGATTTGGGTCTGATCTATGGGGCAGGAACTGCTGTGGTTCAGATCTATGGGGCAGGAGCAGCTGTGAGGCACATGTGGGTCAGATCTATGGTTTAGGTGCTGCTTTGGGGAAAATGTGGGTCAGATCTATGTGGCAGGAGATGCTCTGGGTCTGATGTGGGTCAGATCTATGGGGCAGGAGATGCTGTGAGTCAGATGTATGAGGCAGGAGCTGCTGTGGGGCAGATGGGGGTCAGATCTATGGGGCAGGAGATGCTGTGGGGCAGACGTGGCACATATCTATGGAGCAAAATCTGCTGTGGGGCTGATGTGGGTCAGATCTATGGGGTAGGAGCTGCTGTGGGGCTGATGTGTGTCAGGTCTATGGGGCAGGACCTGCTGTGTGGCTGATGCGGGTCAGATCTATGTTGCAGGAGCTGATTTGGCTCAAATCTATGGGGCAGGAGTTGCTGTTGGGCAGATGTGGGACATAACTATGGGGCAAAATCTGCTGTGGGGCTGATGTGGGTAAGATCTATGAGACAGGAGCTGCTGTGGTTCAGATCTATGGGGCAGGAGCAGCTCTGGGGCACATGTGGGTCAGATCTATGTTTTAGGAGCTGCTGTGGGGCACATGTGGGTCAGATCTATGGGGCAGGAGATGCTGTGGGGCAGATGTGGGTCAGATCTATGGGGCGAAGGCTACTGTGTGGCAGATGTGGGTCAGATCTATGTGTTAGGAGCTGCTGTGGGGCACATGTGGGTCAGATATATAGGTCAGGAGCTGCTGTGGCTGATGTGGGCCAGTTCTATGGGGCAGGAGATGCTGTGAGTCATATGTATGAGGCTGGACCTGCTGTGGGGCAGATGGGGGTCAGATCTATGGGGCAGGAGATGCTGTGGAGCAGATGTGGGTCAGGTCTATGGGGCAGGAGCTGCTGTGGGGCAGATGTGGGACAGATATATGGGCAGGAGCTGCTGTGCTGCACATGTTGGTAGGGTCTATGGGGCAGGAGCTGCTGTGGGGCAGATGTGGGTCAGATCTATGGGGTAGGAGCTGCTGTGGGGCTGATGTTGGTCAGATCTTTGGGGCAGCAGCTGCCGTGGAGCAGATCTGGGTAAGATCTATGTCGCAGGAGCTGCTGTGGGGCAGACGTGGCACATATCTATGGGGCAAAATCTGCTGTGGGGCTGATGTGGGTCAGATCTATGTGTTAGGAGCTGCTGTGGGGCACATGTGGGTCAGATCTATGGGGCAGGAGCTGCTGTGGGTCAGATGTGGGTCAGATCTATTGGGCAGGAGCTGCTGTGGGGCAGATGTGGGTCAGATCTATGGGGCAAAGGCTTCTGTGTGGCAGACGTGGCACATATCTATGGGGCAAAATCTGCTGTGGGGCTGATGTGGGTCAGATCTATAGGTCAGGAGCTGCTGTGGCTGATGTGGGCCAGTTCTATGGGGCAGGAGATGCTGTGAGTCAGATGTATGAGGCAGGAGCTGCTGTGGGGCAGAAGGGGGTCAGATCTATGGGGCAGGAGATGCTGTGGAGCAGATGGGGGTCAGATCTATGGGGCAGGAGCTGCTGTGGGGCAGATGTGGGTTAGATCTATGGGCAGGAGCTGCTGTGCTGCACATGTTGGTATGGTCTATGGGGGAGGAGCTGCTGTGGGGCAGATGTGGGTTAGATCTATGGGGCCGTAGCTGCTGTGGGGCTGATGTTGTTCTGATCTTTCGGGCAGCAGCTGCTATGGAGCAGATCTGGGTAAGATCTATGTCGCAGGAGCTGCTGTGGGGCAGACGTGGCACATATCTATGGGGCAAAATCTGCTGTGGGGCAGATGTGGGTCAGATCTATGGGGTAGGAGATGCTGTGGGGCATATGTGGGTCAGATCTATGGGGCAAAGGCTGCTGTGTGGCAGATGTGGGTCAGATCTATGGGGCCGGAGCTGCTGTGGGTCAGAAGTGGGTCAGATCTATGGGGCAGGATCTGCTGTGGCTGATGTGGGCCAGTTCTATGGGGCAGGAGATGCTGTGAGTCAGATGTATGAGGCAGGAGCTGCTGTGGGGCAGATGGGGGTCAGATCTATGGGGCAGGAGATGCTGTGGAGCAGATGTGGGTCAGATCTATAGGTCAGGAGCTGCTGTGGCTGATGTGGGCCAGTTCTATGGGGCAGGAGATGCTGTGAGTCAGATGTATGAGGCAGGAGCTGCTGTGGGGCAGATGGGGGTCAGATCTATGGGGCAGAAGCTGCTGTGGGGCAGATGAGGGTCAGATCTATGGGGCAGGAGCTGCTATGGGGCTGATGTTGGTCCGATCGTTGGGGCAGCAGCTGCTGTGGAGCTGATCTGGGTAAGATCTATGTCGCAGGAGCTGCTGTGGGGCAGACGTGGCAAATATCTATGGGGCAAAATCTGCTGTGGGGCTGATGTGGGTCAGATCTATAGGTCAGAAGCTGCTGTGGCTGATGTGGGCCAGTTCTATGGGGCAGGAGATGCTGTGAGTCAGATGTATGAGGCAGGAGCTGCTGTGGGGCAGATGGGGGTAAGATCTATGGGGCAGGAGATGCTGTGGAGCAGATGTGGGTCAGATCTATGGGGCAGGAGCTGCTGTGGAGCAGATGTGGGTCAGATCTATGGGCAGGAGCTGCTGTGGCTGATGTGGGCCAGTTCTATGGGGCAGGAGATGCTGTGAGTCAGAAGTATGAGGCAGGAGCTGCTGTTGGTCTGATGTGGGTCAGATCTATGGGGAGGAGCTGTTGTGGCGCAGATGTGGGTCAGATCTTTGCGGCAGGAGCAGCAGTGGGGCAGATTTGGGTCCGATCTATGGGGCAGGAGCTGCTGTGGGGCAGATGTGGTCGGATTTATGGGGCAGGAGCTTCTGTGGGGCACTTGTGGGTCAGATCTATGGGGCAGTAGCTGCTGTGGGTCAGATCTATTGGGCAGCAGCTGTTTTGCATATGATGTGTGTCAGATCTTTCGGGCAGGAGCTGCTGTGGGTCTGATGGGTGTCAGATCTATGGGGCAGGAGCTGCTGTGTTGCAGATGTGGGTCAGATCTATGTTGCAGGAGCTGATGTGGGGCAGATGTAGGGCATATCTATGGGGAGGAGCTGCTGTGGTGCAGATGTGGGTCACATCTATGGGGCGGGAGATGCTGTGTGGCTGATGTGGGTCAAATCTATGGGGCAGGAGCTGCTGTGGGTCAGATGTGGGTCACATCTATAGGTCAGGAGCTGCTGTGGCTGATGTGGGCCAGTTCTATGGGGCAGGAGATGCTGTGAGTCAGATGTATGAGGCAGGAGCTGCTGTGGGGCAGATGGGGGTCAGATCTATGGGGCAGGAACTGCTGTGGGGCTGATGTTGGTCAGATCTTTGGGGCAGCAGCTGCTGTGGAGCAGATCTGGGTAAGATCTATGTCGCAGGAGCTGCTGTGGGGCAGACGTGGCACATATCTATGGGGCAAAATCTGCTGTGGGGCTGATGTGGGTCAGACCTATGGGGCAGGATCTCCTGTGGGGCTGATGTGGGTCAAATCAATGGGGCAGAGCTGCTCTGGGGAACATGTGGGTCAGATCTATGGAGCAGGAGCTGCTGTGGGGCAGATTTGAATCAGATCTATAGGGCAGGAGCTGCTGTGGGTCAGATCTATGGGCAGGAGCTGCTGTGGGGCACATGTGATTTAGATCTATGGGGCAGGAGATGGTGTGGGGCAGATTTGGGTCAGATGTATGGGTCAGGAGCTGCTGTGTTGCTGATGAGGGTCAGATCTATGGGGCATGGGCTGCTGTGGTTCAGATCTACGGGACTGGAGCTGCAGTGGAGCACATGTTTCAGATCTATGGGGTAGAAGCTGTTGTGGGGCTGATGGTGGTTAGATCTATAAGGCAGGAGCTGCTGTGGGGCTGACTTGGGTCAGATCTATGGGGCAGGAGCTGCTTTGGGGCTGATGGTGGTTAGATCTATATGGCAGGAGCTGCTGTGGGGCACATGTGGGTCAGACCTATGGGGCAGGAGCTGCAGAGGGGTTGATGTAGGTCAGATCTATGGGGCAGGAGTTGCTGTGGGGAATATGAGGGACATATCTATGGTGCAAAATCTGCTGTTGGACTGATGTGAGTCAGATCTATGAGTTTGGAGCTGCTGTGGGGCACATGTGGGTCAGATCTATGGGGCAGGAGATGCTGTGGGGCTGATGTGGGTCAGATCTATGGGGCAAAGGCTGCGGTGTGGCAGATGTGGGTCAGATCTATGGGGCAGGAGCTGCTGTGGGTCAGATGTGGGTCAGATCTATAGGTCAGGAGCTGCTGTGGCTGATGTGGGCCAGTTCTATGGGGCAGGAGATGCTGTGAGTCAGATGTATGAGGCAGGAGCTGCTGTGGGGCAGATGGGGGTCAGATCTATGGGGCAGGAGATGCTGTGGAGCTGATGTGGGTCAGATCTATGGGGCAGGAGCTGCTGTGGAGCTGATGTGGGCCAGTTCTATGTGGCAGGAGATGCTGTGAGTCAGATGTATGAGGCAGGAGCTGCTGTGGGGCAGATGTGGGTCAGATCTATGGGCAGGAGCTGCTGTGCTGCACATGTTGGTAGGGTCTATGGGGCAGGAGCTGCTGTGGGGCAGATGTGGGTCAGATCTATGGGGCAGGAGCTGCTGTGGGTCAGATGTGGGTCAGATCTATGGGGCAGGAGCTGCTGTGGGTCAGATGTGGGTCAGATCTATAGGTCAGGAGCTGCTGTGGCTGATGTGGGCCAGTTCTATGGGGCAGGAGATGCTGTGAGTCAGATGTATGAGGCAGGAGCTGCTGTGGGGCTGATGTGGGTCAGATCTATAGGTCAGAAGCTGCTGTGGCTGATGTGGGCCAGTTCTATGGGGCAGGAGATGCTGTGAGTCAGATGTATGAGGCAGGAGCTGCTGTGGGGCAGATGGGGGTAAGATCTATGGGGCAGGAGATGCTGTGGAGCAGATGTGGGTCAGATCTATGGGGCAGGAGCTGCTGTGGAGCAGATGTGGGTCAGATCTATGGGCAGGAGCTGCTGTGGCTGATGTGGGCCAGTTCTATGGGGCAGGAGATGCTGTGAGTCAGAAGTATGAGGCAGAAGCTGCTGTTGGTCTGATGTGGGTCAGATCTATGGGGAGGAGCTGTTGTGGCGCAGATGTGGGTCAGATCTTTGCGGCAGGAGCTGCAGTGGGGCAGATTTGGGTCCGATCTATGGGGCAGGAGCTGCTGTGGGGCAGATGTGGTCGGATTTATGGGGCAGGAGCTTCTGTGGGGCACTTGTGGGTCAGATCTTTGGGGCAGTAGCTGCTGTGGGTCAGATCTATTGGGCAGCAGCTGTTTTGCATATGATGTGTGTCAGATCTTTCGGGCAGGAGCTGCTGTGGGTCTGATGGGTGTCAGATCTATGGGGCAGGAGCTGCTGTGTTGCAGATGTGGGTCAGATCTATGTTGCAGGAGCTGATGTGGGGCAGATGTAGGGCATACCTATGGGGAGGAGCTGCTGTGGTGCAGATGTGGGTCACATCTATGGGGCGGGAGATGCTGTGTGGCTGATGTGGGTCAAATCTATGGGGCAGGAGCTGCTGTGGGTCAGATGTGGGTCACATCTATAGGTCAGGAGCTGCTGTGGCTGATGTGGGCCAGTTCTATGGGGCAGGAGATGCTGTGAGTCAGATGTATGAGGCAGGAGCTGCTGTGGGGCAGATGGGGGTCAGATCTATGGGGCAGGAACTGCTGTGGGGCTGATGTTGGTCAGATCTTTGGGGCAGCAGCTGCTGTGGAGCAGATCTGGGTAAGATCTATGTCGCAGGAGCTGCTGTGGGGCAGACGTGGCACATATCTATGGGGCAAAATCTGCTGTGGGGCTGATGTGGGTCAGACCTATGGGGCAGGATCTCCTGTGGGGCTGATGTGGGTCAAATCAATGGGGCAGAGCTGCTCTGGGGCACATGTGGGTCAGATCTATGGAGCAGGAGCTGCTGTGGGGCAGATTTGAATCAGATCTATAAGGCAGGAGCTGCTGTGGGTCAGATCTATGGGCAGGAGCTGCTGTGGGGCACATGTGATTTAGATCTATGGGGCAGGAGATGGTGTGGGGCAGATTTGGGTCAGATGTATGGGTCAGGAGCTGCTGTGTTGCTGATGAGGGTCAGATCTATGGGGCATGGGCTGCTGTGGTTCAGATCTACGGGACTGGAGCTGCAGTGGAGCACATGTTTCAGATCTATGGGGTAGAAGCTGTTGTGGGGCTGATGGTGGTTAGATCTATAAGGCAGGAGCTGCTGTGGGGCTGATGTGGGTCAGATCTATGGGGCAAAGGCTGCGGTGTGGCAGATGTGGGTCAGATCTATGGGGCAGGAGCTGCTGTGGGTCAGATGTGGGTCAGATCTATAGGTCAGGAGCTGCTGTAGCTGATGTGGGCCAGTTCTATGGGGCAGGAGATGCTGTGAGTCAGATGTATGAGGCAGGAGCTGCTGTGGGGCAGATGGGGGTCAGATCTATGGGGCAGGAGATGCTGTGGAGCTGATGTGGGTCAGATCTATGGGGCAGGAGCTGCTGTGGCTGATGTGGGCCAGTTCTATGTGGCAGGAGATGCTGTGAGTCAGATGTATGAGGCAGGAGCTGCTGTGGGGCAGATGGGGGTCAGATCTATGGGGCAGGAGATGCTGTGGAGCAGATGTGGGTCAGATCTATGGGGCAGGAGCTGCTGTGGGGCAGATGTGGGTCAGATCTATGGGCAGGAGCTGCTGTGCTGCACATGTTGGTAGGGTCTATGGGGCAGGAGATGCTGTGGGGCAGATGTGGGTCAGATCTATGGGGTAAAGGCTGCTGTGTGGCAGATGTGGGTCAGATCTATGAGGCAGGAGCTGCTGTGGGTCAGATGTGGGTCAGATCTGTAGGTCAGGAGCTGCTGTGGCTGATGTGGTCCAGTTCTATGGGGCAGGAGATGCTGTGAGTCAGATGTATGAGGCAGGAGCTGCTGTGGGGCAGATGTGGGTCAGATCTATGGGGCAGGAGCTGCAGTGGGGCTGATGTGCGTTAGATCTATGGGCAGGAGCTGCTGTGCTGCACATGTTGGTAGGGTCTATGGGGCAGGAGCTGCTGTGGGGCAGATTTGGGTCAGATCTATGGGGCAGGAGCTGCTGTGGGGCTGTTGTGGGTCAGATCTTTGGGGCAGCAGCTGCTGTGGAGCAGATCTGGGTAAGATCTATGTCGCAGGAGCTGCTGTGGGGCAGACGTGGCACATATCTATGGGGCAAAATCTGCTGTGGGGCTGATGTGGGTCAGATCTATGGGGTAGGAGCTGCTGTGGGGCTGATGTGGGTCAGATCTATGGGCAGGAGCTGATGTAGGGAAGATTTGGGTCTGATCTATGGGGCAGGAACTTCTGTGGTTCAGATCTATGGGGCAGGAGCAGCTGTGAGGCACATGTGGGTCAGATCTATGGTTTAGGTGCTGCTTTGGGGAAAATGTGGGTCAGATCTATGTGGCAGGAGATGCTCTGGGTCTGATGTGGGTCAGATCTATGGGGCAGGAGATGCTGTGGGGCAGACGTGGCACATATCTATGGAGCAAAATCTGCTGTGGGGCTGATGTGGGTCAGATCTATGGGGTAGGAGCTGCTGTGGGGCTGATGTGTGTAAGGTCTATGGGGCAGGACCTGCTGTGTGGCTGATGCGGGTCAGATCTATGTTGCAGGAGCTGATTTGGGTCAAATCTATGGGGCAGGAGTTGCTGTTGGGCAGATGTGGGACATAACTATGGGGCAAAATCTGCTGTGGGGCTGATGTGGGTAAGATCTATGAGACAGGAGCTGCTGTGGGGCACATGTGGGTCAGACCTATGGGGCAGGAGCTGCAGAGGGGTTGATGTAGGTCAGATCTATGGGGCAGGAGTTGCTGTGGGGAATATGAGGGACATATCTATGGTGCAAAATCTGCTGTTGGACTGATGTGAGTCAGATCTATGAGTTTGGAGCTGCTGTGGGGCACATGTGGGTCAGATCTATGGGGCAGGAGATGCTGTGGGGCTGATGTGGGTCAGATCTATGGGGCAAAGGCTGCGGTGTGGCAGATGTGGGTCAGATCTATGGGGCAGGAGCTGCTGTGGGTCAGATGTGGGTCAGATCTATAGGTCAGGAGCTGCTGTGGCTGATGTGGGCCAGTTCTATGGGGCAGGAGATGCTGTGAGTCAGATGTATGAGGCAGGAGCTGCTGTGGGGCAGATGGGGGTCAGATCTATGGGGCAGGAGATGCTGTGGAGCTGATGTGGGTCAGATCTATGGGGCAGGAGCTGCTGTGGAGCTGATGTGGGCCAGTTCTATGTGGCAGGAGATGCTGTGAGTCAGATGTATGAGGCAGGAGCTGCTGTGGGGCAGATGTGGGTCAGATCTATGGGCAGGAGCTGCTGTGCTGCACATGTTGGTAGGGTCTATGGGGCAGGAGCTGCTGTGGGGCAGATGTGGGTCAGATCTATGGGGCAGGAGCTGCTGTGGGTCAGATGTGGGTCAGATCTATGGGGCAGGAGCTGCTGTGGGTCAGATGTGGGTCAGATCTATAGGTCAGGAGCTGCTGTGGCTGATGTGGGCCAGTTCTATGGGGCAGGAGATGCTGTGAGTCAGATGTATGAGGCAGGAGCTGCTGTGGGGCTGATGTGGGTCAGATCTATAGGTCAGAAGCTGCTGTGGCTGATGTGGGCCAGTTCTATGGGGCAGGAGATGCTGTGAGTCAGATGTATGAGGCAGGAGCTGCTGTGGGGCAGATGGGGGTAAGATCTATGGGGCAGGAGATGCTGTGGAGCAGATGTGGGTCAGATCTATGGGGCAGGAGCTGCTGTGGAGCAGATGTGGGTCAGATCTATGGGCAGGAGCTGCTGTGGCTGATGTGGGCCAGTTCTATGGGGCAGGAGATGCTGTGAGTCAGAAGTATGAGGCAGAAGCTGCTGTTGGTCTGATGTGGGTCAGATCTATGGGGAGGAGCTGTTGTGGCGCAGATGTGGGTCAGATCTTTGCGGCAGGAGCTGCAGTGGGGCAGATTTGGGTCCGATCTATGGGGCAGGAGCTGCTGTGGGGCAGATGTGGTCGGATTTATGGGGCAGGAGCTTCTGTGGGGCACTTGTGGGTCAGATCTTTGGGGCAGTAGCTGCTGTGGGTCAGATCTATTGGGCAGCAGCTGTTTTGCATATGATGTGTGTCAGATCTTTCGGGCAGGAGCTGCTGTGGGTCTGATGGGTGTCAGATCTATGGGGCAGGAGCTGCTGTGTTGCAGATGTGGGTCAGATCTATGTTGCAGGAGCTGATGTGGGGCAGATGTAGGGCATACCTATGGGGAGGAGCTGCTGTGGTGCAGATGTGGGTCACATCTATGGGGCGGGAGATGCTGTGTGGCTGATGTGGGTCAAATCTATGGGGCAGGAGCTGCTGTGGGTCAGATGTGGGTCACATCTATAGGTCAGGAGCTGCTGTGGCTGATGTGGGCCAGTTCTATGGGGCAGGAGATGCTGTGAGTCAGATGTATGAGGCAGGAGCTGCTGTGGGGCAGATGGGGGTCAGATCTATGGGGCAGGAACTGCTGTGGGGCTGATGTTGGTCAGATCTTTGGGGCAGCAGCTGCTGTGGAGCAGATCTGGGTAAGATCTATGTCGCAGGAGCTGCTGTGGGGCAGACGTGGCACATATCTATGGGGCAAAATCTGCTGTGGGGCTGATGTGGGTCAGACCTATGGGGCAGGATCTCCTGTGGGGCTGATGTGGGTCAAATCAATGGGGCAGAGCTGCTCTGGGGCACATGTGGGTCAGATCTATGGAGCAGGAGCTGCTGTGGGGCAGATTTGAATCAGATCTATAAGGCAGGAGCTGCTGTGGGTCAGATCTATGGGCAGGAGCTGCTGTGGGGCACATGTGATTTAGATCTATGGGGCAGGAGATGGTGTGGGGCAGATTTGGGTCAGATGTATGGGTCAGGAGCTGCTGTGTTGCTGATGAGGGTCAGATCTATGGGGCATGGGCTGCTGTGGTTCAGATCTACGGGACTGGAGCTGCAGTGGAGCACATGTTTCAGATCTATGGGGTAGAAGCTGTTGTGGGGCTGATGGTGGTTA
Organism: Coturnix japonica; assembly: GCF_054131305.1. NCBI lineage: Eukaryota > Metazoa > Chordata > Aves > Galliformes > Phasianidae > Coturnix > Coturnix japonica. The sequence continues at coordinate 403,732 of NC_140697.1, forward strand.
GATCTATAAGGCAGGAGCTGCTGTGGGGCTGATGTGGGTCAGATCTATGGGGCAAAGGCTGCGGTGTGGCAGATGTGGGTCAGATCTATGGGGCAGGAGCTGCTGTGGGTCAGATGTGGGTCAGATCTATAGGTCAGGAGCTGCTGTAGCTGATGTGGGCCAGTTCTATGGGGCAGGAGATGCTGTGAGTCAGATGTATGAGGCAGGAGCTGCTGTGGGGCAGATGGGGGTCAGATCTATGGGGCAGGAGATGCTGTGGAGCTGATGTGGGTCAGATCTATGGGGCAGGAGCTGCTGTGGCTGATGTGGGCCAGTTCTATGTGGCAGGAGATGCTGTGAGTCAGATGTATGAGGCAGGAGCTGCTGTGGGGCAGATGGGGGTCAGATCTATGGGGCAGGAGATGCTGTGGAGCAGATGTGGGTCAGATCTATGGGGCAGGAGCTGCTGTGGGGCAGATGTGGGTCAGATCTATGGGCAGGAGCTGCTGTGCTGCACATGTTGGTAGGGTCTATGGGGCAGGAGATGCTGTGGGGCAGATGTGGGTCAGATCTATGGGGTAAAGGCTGCTGTGTGGCAGATGTGGGTCAGATCTATGAGGCAGGAGCTGCTGTGGGTCAGATGTGGGTCAGATCTGTAGGTCAGGAGCTGCTGTGGCTGATGTGGTCCAGTTCTATGGGGCAGGAGATGCTGTGAGTCAGATGTATGAGGCAGGAGCTGCTGTGGGGCAGATGTGGGTCAGATCTATGGGGCAGGAGCTGCAGTGGGGCTGATGTGCGTTAGATCTATGGGCAGGAGCTGCTGTGCTGCACATGTTGGTAGGGTCTATGGGGCAGGAGCTGCTGTGGGGCAGATTTGGGTCAGATCTATGGGGCAGGAGCTGCTGTGGGGCTGTTGTGGGTCAGATCTTTGGGGCAGCAGCTGCTGTGGAGCAGATCTGGGTAAGATCTATGTCGCAGGAGCTGCTGTGGGGCAGACGTGGCACATATCTATGGGGCAAAATCTGCTGTGGGGCTGATGTGGGTCAGATCTATGGGGTAGGAGCTGCTGTGGGGCTGATGTGGGTCAGATCTATGGGCAGGAGCTGATGTAGGGAAGATTTGGGTCTGATCTATGGGGCAGGAACTTCTGTGGTTCAGATCTATGGGGCAGGAGCAGCTGTGAGGCACATGTGGGTCAGATCTATGGTTTAGGTGCTGCTTTGGGGAAAATGTGGGTCAGATCTATGTGGCAGGAGATGCTCTGGGTCTGATGTGGGTCAGATCTATGGGGCAGGAGATGCTGTGGGGCAGACGTGGCACATATCTATGGAGCAAAATCTGCTGTGGGGCTGATGTGGGTCAGATCTATGGGGTAGGAGCTGCTGTGGGGCTGATGTGTGTAAGGTCTATGGGGCAGGACCTGCTGTGTGGCTGATGCGGGTCAGATCTATGTTGCAGGAGCTGATTTGGGTCAAATCTATGGGGCAGGAGTTGCTGTTGGGCAGATGTGGGACATAACTATGGGGCAAAATCTGCTGTGGGGCTGATGTGGGTAAGATCTATGAGACAGGAGCTGCTGTGGGGCACATGTGGGTCAGACCTATGGGGCAGGAGCTGCAGAGGGGTTGATGTAGGTCAGATCTATGGGGCAGGAGTTGCTGTGGGGAATATGAGGGACATATCTATGGTGCAAAATCTGCTGTTGGACTGATGTGAGTCAGATCTATGAGTTTGGAGCTGCTGTGGGGCACATGTGGGTCAGATCTATGGGGCAGGAGATGCTGTGGGGCTGATGTGGGTCAGATCTATGGGGCAAAGGCTGCGGTGTGGCAGATGTGGGTCAGATCTATGGGGCAGGAGCTGCTGTGGGTCAGATGTGGGTCAGATCTATAGGTCAGGAGCTGCTGTGGCTGATGTGGGCCAGTTCTATGGGGCAGGAGATGCTGTGAGTCAGATGTATGAGGCAGGAGCTGCTGTGGGGCAGATGGGGGTCAGATCTATGGGGCAGGAGATGCTGTGGAGCTGATGTGGGTCAGATCTATGGGGCAGGAGCTGCTGTGGAGCTGATGTGGGCCAGTTCTATGTGGCAGGAGATGCTGTGAGTCAGATGTATGAGGCAGGAGCTGCTGTGGGGCAGATGTGGGTCAGATCTATGGGCAGGAGCTGCTGTGCTGCACATGTTGGTAGGGTCTATGGGGCAGGAGCTGCTGTGGGGCAGATGTGGGTCAGATCTATGGGGCAGGAGATGCTGTGGGGCAGATGTGGGTCAGATCTATGGGGCAGGAGCTGCTGTGGGGCTGATGTTGGTCAGATCTTTGGGGCAGCAGCTGCTGTGGAGCAGATCTTGGTAAGATCTATGTCGCAGGAGCTGCTGTGGGGCAGACGTGGGTCAGATCTATGGGGCAGGAGCTGCTGTGGGTCAGATGTGGGTCAGATCTATGGGGCAGGAGCTGCTGTGGGTCAGATGTGGGTCAGATCTATAGGTCAGGAGCTGCTGTGGCTGATGTGGGCCAGTTCTATGGGGCAGGAGATGCTGTGAGTCAGATGTATGAGGCAGGAGCTGCTGTGGGGCTGATGTGGGTCAGATCTATAGGTCAGAAGCTGCTGTGGCTGATGTGGGCCAGTTCTATGGGGCAGGAGATGCTGTGAGTCAGATGTATGAGGCAGGAGCTGCTGTGGGGCAGATGGGGGTAAGATCTATGGGGCAGGAGATGCTGTGGAGCAGATGTGGGTCAGATCTATGGGGCAGGAGCTGCTGTGGAGCAGATGTGGGTCAGATCTATGGGCAGGAGCTGCTGTGGCTGATGTGGGCCAGTTCTATGGGGCAGGAGATGCTGTGAGTCAGAAGTATGAGGCAGAAGCTGCTGTTGGTCTGATGTGGGTCAGATCTATGGGGAGGAGCTGTTGTGGCGCAGATGTGGGTCAGATCTTTGCGGCAGGAGCTGCAGTGGGGCAGATTTGGGTCCGATCTATGGGGCAGGAGCTGCTGTGGGGCAGATGTGGTCGGATTTATGGGGCAGGAGCTTCTGTGGGGCACTTGTGGGTCAGATCTTTGGGGCAGTAGCTGCTGTGGGTCAGATCTATTGGGCAGCAGCTGTTTTGCATATGATGTGTGTCAGATCTTTCGGGCAGGAGCTGCTGTGGGTCTGATGGGTGTCAGATCTATGGGGCAGGAGCTGCTGTGTTGCAGATGTGGGTCAGATCTATGTTGCAGGAGCTGATGTGGGGCAGATGTAGGGCATACCTATGGGGAGGAGCTGCTGTGGTGCAGATGTGGGTCACATCTATGGGGCGGGAGATGCTGTGTGGCTGATGTGGGTCAAATCTATGGGGCAGGAGCTGCTGTGGGTCAGATGTGGGTCACATCTATAGGTCAGGAGCTGCTGTGGCTGATGTGGGCCAGTTCTATGGGGCAGGAGATGCTGTGAGTCAGATGTATGAGGCAGGAGCTGCTGTGGGGCAGATGGGGGTCAGATCTATGGGGCAGGAACTGCTGTGGGGCTGATGTTGGTCAGATCTTTGGGGCAGCAGCTGCTGTGGAGCAGATCTGGGTAAGATCTATGTCGCAGGAGCTGCTGTGGGGCAGACGTGGCACATATCTATGGGGCAAAATCTGCTGTGGGGCTGATGTGGGTCAGACCTATGGGGCAGGATCTCCTGTGGGGCTGATGTGGGTCAAATCAATGGGGCAGAGCTGCTCTGGGGCACATGTGGGTCAGATCTATGGAGCAGGAGCTGCTGTGGGGCAGATTTGAATCAGATCTATAAGGCAGGAGCTGCTGTGGGTCAGATCTATGGGCAGGAGCTGCTGTGGGGCACATGTGATTTAGATCTATGGGGCAGGAGATGGTGTGGGGCAGATTTGGGTCAGATGTATGGGTCAGGAGCTGCTGTGTTGCTGATGAGGGTCAGATCTATGGGGCATGGGCTGCTGTGGTTCAGATCTACGGGACTGGAGCTGCAGTGGAGCACATGTTTCAGATCTATGGGGTAGAAGCTGTTGTGGGGCTGATGGTGGTTAGATCTATAAGGCAGGAGCTGCTGTGGGGCTGATGTGGGTCAGATCTATGGGGCAAAGGCTGCGGTGTGGCAGATGTGGGTCAGATCTATGGGGCAGGAGCTGCTGTGGGTCAGATGTGGGTCAGATCTATAGGTCAGGAGCTGCTGTAGCTGATGTGGGCCAGTTCTATGGGGCAGGAGATGCTGTGAGTCAGATGTATGAGGCAGGAGCTGCTGTGGGGCAGATGGGGGTCAGATCTATGGGGCAGGAGATGCTGTGGAGCTGATGTGGGTCAGATCTATGGGGCAGGAGCTGCTGTGGCTGATGTGGGCCAGTTCTATGTGGCAGGAGATGCTGTGAGTCAGATGTATGAGGCAGGAGCTGCTGTGGGGCAGATGGGGGTCAGATCTATGGGGCAGGAGATGCTGTGGAGCAGATGTGGGTCAGATCTATGGGGCAGGAGCTGCTGTGGGGCAGATGTGGGTCAGATCTATGGGCAGGAGCTGCTGTGCTGCACATGTTGGTAGGGTCTATGGGGCAGGAGATGCTGTGGGGCAGATGTGGGTCAGATCTATGGGGTAAAGGCTGCTGTGTGGCAGATGTGGGTCAGATCTATGAGGCAGGAGCTGCTGTGGGTCAGATGTGGGTCAGATCTGTAGGTCAGGAGCTGCTGTGGCTGATGTGGTCCAGTTCTATGGGGCAGGAGATGCTGTGAGTCAGATGTATGAGGCAGGAGCTGCTGTGGGGCAGATGTGGGTCAGATCTATGGGGCAGGAGCTGCAGTGGGGCTGATGTGCGTTAGATCTATGGGCAGGAGCTGCTGTGCTGCACATGTTGGTAGGGTCTATGGGGCAGGAGCTGCTGTGGGGCAGATTTGGGTCAGATCTATGGGGCAGGAGCTGCTGTGGGGCTGTTGTGGGTCAGATCTTTGGGGCAGCAGCTGCTGTGGAGCAGATCTGGGTAAGATCTATGTCGCAGGAGCTGCTGTGGGGCAGACGTGGCACATATCTATGGGGCAAAATCTGCTGTGGGGCTGATGTGGGTCAGATCTATGGGGTAGGAGCTGCTGTGGGGCTGATGTGGGTCAGATCTATGGGCAGGAGCTGATGTAGGGAAGATTTGGGTCTGATCTATGGGGCAGGAACTTCTGTGGTTCAGATCTATGGGGCAGGAGCAGCTGTGAGGCACATGTGGGTCAGATCTATGGTTTAGGTGCTGCTTTGGGGAAAATGTGGGTCAGATCTATGTGGCAGGAGATGCTCTGGGTCTGATGTGGGTCAGATCTATGGGGCAGGAGATGCTGTGGGGCAGACGTGGCACATATCTATGGAGCAAAATCTGCTGTGGGGCTGATGTGGGTCAGATCTATGGGGTAGGAGCTGCTGTGGGGCTGATGTGTGTAAGGTCTATGGGGCAGGACCTGCTGTGTGGCTGATGCGGGTCAGATCTATGTTGCAGGAGCTGATTTGGGTCAAATCTATGGGGCAGGAGTTGCTGTTGGGCAGATGTGGGACATAACTATGGGGCAAAATCTGCTGTGGGGCTGATGTGGGTAAGATCTATGAGACAGGAGCTGCTGTGGTTCAGATCTATGGGGCAGGAGCAGCTCTGGGGCACATGTGGGTCAGATCTATGTTTTAGGAGCTGCTGTGGGGCACATGTGGGTCAGATCTATGTGTTAGGAGCTGCTGTGGGGCACATGTGGGTCAGATATATAGGTCAGGAGATGCTGTGGCTGATGTGGGCCAGTTCTATGGGGCAGGAGATGCTGTGAGTCAGATGTATGAGGCTGGAGCTGCTGTGGGGCAGATGGGGGTCAGATCTATGGGGCAGGAGATGCTGTGGAGCAGATGTGGGTCAGATCTATGGGGCAGGAGCTGCTGTGGGGCAGATGTGGGTCAGATCTTTGGGCAGGAGCTGCTGTGCTGCACATGTTGGTAGGGTCTATGGGGCAGGAGCTGCTGTGGGGCAGATGTGGGTCAGATCTATGGGGTAGGAGCTGCTGTGGGGCTGATGTTGGTCAGATCTTTGGGGCAGCAGCTGCCGTGGAGCAGATCTGGGTAAGATCTATGTCGCAGGAGCTGCTGTGGGGCAGACGTGGCACATATCTATGGGGCAAAATCTGCTGTGGGGCTGATGTTGGTCAGATCTATGTGTTAGGAGCTGCTGTGGGGCACATGTGGGTCAGATCTATGGGGCAGGAGCTGCTGTGGGTCAGATGTGGGTCAGATCCATGGGGCAGGAGCTGCTGTGGGGCAGATGTGGGTCAGATCTATGGGGCAAAATCTGCTGTGGGGCTGATGTGGGTCAGATCTATAGGTCAGGAGCTGCTGTGGCTGATGTTGGCCAGTTCTATGGGGCAGGAGATGCTGTGAGTCAGATGTATGAGGCAGGAGCTGCTGTGGGGCAGATGGGGGTCAGATCTATGGGGCAGGAGATGCTGTGGAGCAGATGGGGGTCAGATCTATGGGGCAGGAGCTGCTGTGGGGCAGACGTGGGTTAGATCTATGGGCAGGAGCTGCTGTGCTGCACATGTTGGTATGGTCTATGGGGGAGGAGCTGCTGTGGGGCAGATGTGGGTCAGATCTATGGGGCCGTAGCTGCTGTGGGGCTGATGTTGTTCTGATCTTTCGGGCAGCAGCTGCTATGGAGCAGATCTGGGTAAGATCTATGTCGCAGGAGCTGCTGTGGGGCAGACGTGGCACATATCTATGGGGCAGGAGCTGCTGTGGGGCTGATGTGGGTCAGATCTATGGGGTAGGAGATGCTGTGGGGCAGATGTGGGTCAGATCTATGGGGCAAAGGCTGCTGTGTGGCAGATGTGGGTCAGATCTATGTGGCCGGAGCTGCTGTGGGTCAGAAGTGGGTCAGATCTATGGGGCAGGAGCTGCTGTGGCTGATGTGGGCCAGTTCTATGGGGCAGGAGATGCTGTGAGTCAGATGTATGAGGCAGGAGCTGCTGTGGGGCAGATGGGGGTCAGATCTATGGGGCAGGAGATGCTGTGGAGCAGATGTGGGTCAGATCTATAGGTCAGGAGCTGCTGTGGCTGATGTGGGCCAGTTCTATGGGGCAGGAGATGCTGTGAGTCAGATGTATGAGGCAGGAGCTGCTGTGGGGCAGATGGGGGTCAGATCTATGGGGCAGGAGCTGCTGTGGGGCAGATGTGGGTCAGATCTATGGGGCAGGAGCTGCTGTGGGGCTGATGTTGGTCCGATCGTTGGGGCAGCAGCTGCTGTGGAGCAGATCTGGGTAAGATCTATGTCGCAGGAGCTGCTGTGGAGCAGACGTGGCAAATATCTATGGGGCAAAATCTGCTGTGGGGCTGATGTGGGTCAGATCTATAGGTCAGAAGCTGCTGTGGCTGATGTGGGCCAGTTCTATGGGGCAGGAGATGCTGTGAGTCAGATGTATGAGGCAGGAGCTGCTGTGGGGCAGATGGGGGTAAGATCTATGGGGCAGGAGATGCTGTGGAGCAGATGTGGGTCAGATCTATGGGGCAGGAGCTGCTGTGGAGCAGATGTGGGTCAGATCTATGGGCAGGAGCTGCTGTGGCTGATGTGGGCCACTTCTATGGGGCAGGAGATGCTGTGAGTCAGAAGTATGAGGCAGGAGCTGCTGTTGGTCTGATGTGGGTCAGATCTATGGGGAGGAGCTGTTGTGGCGCAGATGTGGGTCAGATCTTTGCGGCAGGAGCAGCAGTGGGGCAGATTTGGGTCCGATCTATGGGGCAGGAGCTGCTGTGGGGCAGATGTGGTCGGATTTATGGGGCAGGAGCTTCTGTGGGGCACTTGTGGGTCAGATATATGGGGCAGTAGCTGCTGTGGGTCAGATCTATTGGGCAGCAGCTGTTTTGCATATGATGTGTGTCAGATCTTTCAGGCAGGAGCTGCTGTGGGTCTGATGGGTGTCAGATCTATGGGGCAGGAGCTGCTGTGTTGCAGATGTGGGTCAGATCTATGTTGCAGGAGCTGATGTGGGGCAGATGTAGGGCATATCTATGGGGAGGAGCTGCTGTGGTGCAGATGTGGGTCACATCTATGGGGCGGGAGATGCTGTGTGGCTGATGTGGGTCAAATCTATGGGGCAGGAGCTGCTGTGGGTCAGATGTGGGTCACATCTATAGGTCAGGAGCTGCTGTGGCTGATGTGGGCCAGTTCTATGGGGCAGGAGATGCTGTGAGTCAGATGTATGAGGCAGGAGCTGCTGTGGGGCAGATGGGGGTCAGATCTATGGGGCAGGAACTGCTGTGGGGCTGATGTTGGTCAGATCTTTGGGGCAGCAGCTGCTGTGGAGCAGATCTGGGTAAGATCTATGTCGCAGGAGCTGCTGTGGGGCAGACGTGGCACATATCTATGGGGCAAAATCTGCTGTGGGGCTGATGTGGGTCAGACCTATGGGGCAGGATCTCCTGTGGGGCTGATGTGGGTCAAATCAATGGGGCAGAGCTGCTCTGGGGCACATGTGGGTCAGATCTATGGAGCAGGAGCTGCTGTGGGGCAGATTTGAATCAGATCTATAGGGCAGGAGCTGCTGTGGGTCACATGTGAGTTAGATCTATGGGGCAGGAGATGGTGTGGGGCAGATTTGGGTCAGATGTATGGGTCAGGAGCTGCTGTGTTGCTGATGAGGGTCAGATCTATGGGGCATGGGCTGCTGTGGTTCAGATCTACGGGACTGGAGCTGCAGTGGAGCACATGTGGGTCAGATCTATGGGGTAGAAGCTGTTGTGGGGCTGATGGTGGTTAGATCTATAAGGCAGGAGCTGCTGTGGGGCTGACTTGGGTCAGATCTATGGGGCAGGAGCTGCTTTGGGGCTGATGGTGGTTAGATCTATATGGCAGGAGCTGCTGTGGGGCACATGTGGGTCAGACCTATGGGGCAGGAGCTGCAGAGGGGATGATGTAGGTCAGATCTATGGGGCAGGAGTTGCTGTGGGGAATATGAGGGACATATCTATGGTGCAAAATCTGCTGTTGGACTGATGTGAGTCAGATCTATGAGTTTGGAGCTGCTGTGGGGCACATGTGGGTCAGATCTATGGGGCAGGAGATGCTGTGGGGCTGATTTGGGTCAGATCTATGTGGCAGGAGATGCTGAGGGTCAGATCTATGGGGCAGGAGCTGCTGTCGGGAAAATGTGGGTCAGGTCTATGGGGCAGGAGCTGCTCTGGGCACATGTGGGTCAGATCTATGGGGCAGGAGTTGCTGTTGGGCAGATGTGGGGCATAACTATGGGGCAAAATCTGCTGTGGGGCTGATGTGGGTAAGATCTATGAGACAGGAGCTGCTGTGGTTCAGATCTATGGGGCAGGAGCAGCTCTGGGGCACATGTGGGTCAGATCTATGTGTTAGGAGCTGCTGTGGGGCACATGTGAGTCAGATCTATGGGGCAGGAGATGCTGTGGGGCAGATGTGGGTCAGATCTATGGGGCAAAGGCTGCGGTGTGGCAGATGTGGGTCAGATCTATGGGGCAGGAGCTGCTGTGGGTCAGATGTGGGTCAGATCTATATGTCAGGAGCTGCTGTGGCTGATGTGGGCCAGTTCTATGGGGCAGGAGATGCTGTGAGTCAGATGTATGAGGCAGGAGCTGCTGTGGGGCAGATGGGGGTCAGATCTATGGGGCAGGAGATGCTGTGGAGCAGATGTCGGTCAGATCTATGGGGCAGGAGCTGCTGTGGCTGATGTGGGCCAGTTCTATGGGGCAGGAGATGCTGTGAGTCAGATGTATGAGGCAGGAGCTGCTGTGGGGCAGATGGGGGTCAGATCTATGGGGCAGGAGATGCTGTGGAGCAGATGTGGGTCAGATCTATGGGGCAGGAGCTGCTGTGGGGCAGATGTGGGTCAGATCTATGGGCAGGAGCTGCTGTGCTGCACATGTTGGTAGGGTCTATGGGGCAGGAGCTGCTGTGGGGCAGATGTGGGTCAGATCTATGGGGCAGGATCTCCTGTGGGGCTGATGTGGGTCAAATCAATGGGGCAGAGCTGCTCTGGGGCACATGTGTGTCAGATCTATGTGTTAGGAGCTGCTGTGGGGCACATGTGGGTCAGATCTATGGGGCAGGAGATGCTGTAGGGCAGATGTGGGTCAGATCTATGGGGCAAAGGCTGCTGTGTGGCAGATGTGGGTCAGATCTATGGGGCAGGAGCTGCTGTGGGTCAGATGTGGGTCAGATCTATAGGTCAGGAGCTGCTGTGGCTGATGTGGGCCAGTTCTATGGGGCAGGAGATGCTGTGAGTCAGATGTATGAGGCAGGAGCTGCTGTGGGGCAGATGGGGGTCAGATCTATGGGGCAGGATCTCCTGTGGGGCTGATGTGGGTCAAATCAATGGGGCAGAGCTGCTCTGGGGCACATGTGGGTCAGATCTATGTGTTAGGAGCTGCTGTGGGGCAGATTTGAATCAGATCTATAGGGCAGGAGCTGCTGTGGTTCAGATCTATGGGCAGGAGCTGCTGTGGGGCAGATTTGAATCAGATCTTTAGGGCAGGAGCTGCTGTGGGTCAGATCTATGGGGCAGGAGCTGCTGTGGGGAACATGTGGGTCAGGTCTATGGGGCAGGAGCTGCTGTGGGCACATGTGGGTCAGATCTATGGGGCAGGAGTTGCTGTTGGGCAGATGTGGGGCATAACTATGGGGCAAAATCTGCTGTGGGGCTGATGTGGGTAAGATCTATGAGACAGGAGCTGCTGTGGTTCAGATCTATGGGGCAGGAGCAGCTGTGGGGAACATGTGGGTCAGATCTATGGGGCAGGAGCTGCTGTGGGGAACATGTGGGTCAGGTCTATGGGGCAGGAGCTGCTGTGGGGCAGATGTGGGTTAGATCTATGAGACAGGAGCTGCTGTGGTTCAGATCTATGGGGCAGGAGCAGCTCTGGGGCACATGTGGGTCAGATCTATGTGTTAGGAGCTGCTGTGGGGCACATGTGGGTCAGATCTATGGGGCAGGAGATGCTGTGGGGCAGATGTGGGTCAGATCTATGGGGTGAAGGCTACTGTGTGGCAGATGTGGGTCAGATCTATGGGGCAGGAGCTGCTGTGGGTCAGATCTATAGGCCAGGAGCTGCTGTGGCTGATGTGGGCCAGTTCTATGGGGCAGGAGATGCTGTGAGTCAGATGTATGAGGCAGGAGCTGCTGTGGGGCAGATGGGGGTCAGATCTATGGGGCAGGAGATGCTGTGGAGCAGATGTGGGTCAGATCTATGGGGCAGGAGCTGCTGTGGGGCAGATGTGGGTCAGATCTATGGGCAGGAGCTGCTGTGCTGCACATGTTGGTAGGGTCTATGGGGCAGGAGCTGCTGTGGGGCAGATGTGGGTCAGATCTATGGGGCAGGAGCTGCTGTGGGGCTGATGTTGGTCAGATCTTTGGAGCAGCAGCTGCTGTGGAGCAGATCTGGGTAAGATCTATGTCGCAGGAGCTGCTGTGGGGCAGACGTGGCACATATCTATGGGGCAAAATCTGCTGTGGGGCTGATGTGGGTCAGATCTACGGGGCAGGATCTCCTGTGGGGCTGATGTGGGTCAAATCAATGGGGCAGAGCTGCTCTGGGGCACATGTGGGTCAGATCTATGGAGCAGGAGCTGCTGTGGGGCAGATTTGAATCAGATCTATAGGGCAGGAGCTGCTGTGGGTCAGATCTATGGGCAGGAGCTGCTGTGGGGCACATGTGAGTTAGATCTATGGGGCAGGAGATGGTGTGGGGCAGATTTGGGTCAGATGTATGGGTCAGGAGCTGCTGTGTTGCTGATGAGGGTCAGATCTATGGGGCATGGGCTGCTGTGGTTCAGATCTACGGGACTGGAGCTGCAGTGGAGCACATGTGGGTCAGATCTATGGGGTAGAAGCTGTTGTGGGGCTGGTGGGGGTCATATCTATAAGGCAGGAGCTGCTGTGGGGCTGACTTTGGTCAGATCTATGGGGCAGGAGCTGCTTTGGGGCTGATGGTGGTTAGATCTATATGGCAGGAGCTGCTGTGGGGCACATGTGGGTCAGACCTATGGGGCAGGAGCTGCAGAGGGGATGATGTAGGTCAGATCTATGGGGCAGGAGTTGCTGTGGGGCAGATGAGGGACATATCTATGGTGCAAAATCTGCTGTTGGACTGATGTGAGTCAGATCTATGAGTTTGGAGCTGCTGTGGGGCACATGTGGGTCAGATCTATGGGGCAGGAGCTGCTGCGGGGCTGATTTGGGTCAGATCTATGTGGCAGGAGATGCTGTGGGTCAGATCTATGGGGCAGGAGCTGCTGTGGGGAACATGTGGGTCAGGTCTATGGGGCAGGAGCTGCTGTGGGCACATGTGGGTCAGATCTATGGGGCAGGAGTTGCTGTTGGGCAGATGTGGGGCATAACTATGGGGCAAAATCTGCTGTGGGGCTGATGTGGGTAAGATCTATGAGACAGGAGCTGCTGTGGTTCATATCTATGGGGCAGGAGCAGCTCTGGGGCAGATGTGGGTCAGATCTATGTGTTAGGAGCTGCTGTGGGGCACATGTGAGTCAGATCTATGGGGCAGGAGATGCTGTGGGGCAGATGTGGGTCAGATCTATGGGGCGAAGGCTACTGTGTGGCAGATGTGGGTCAGATCTATGGGGCAGGAGCTGCTGTGGGTCAGATCTATAGGCCAGGAGCTGCTGTGGCTGATGTGGGCCAGTTCTATGGGGCAGGAGATGCTGTGAGTCAGATGTATGAGGCAGGAGCTGCTGTGGGGCAGATGGGGGTCAGATCTATGGGGCAGGAGATGCTGTGGAGCAGATGTGGGTCAGATCTATAGGTCAGGAGCTGCTGTGGCTGATGTGGGCCAATTCTATGGGGCAGGAGATGCTGTGAGTCAGATGTATGAGGCAGGAGCTGCTGTGGGGCAGATGGGGGTCAGATCTATGGGGCAGGAGATGCTGTGGAGCAGATGTGGGTCAGATCTATGGGGCAGGAGCTGCTGTGGGGCAGATGTGGGTCAGATCTATGGGCATGAGCTGCTGTGCTGCACATGTTGGTAGGGTCTATGGGGCAGGAGCTGCTGTGGGGCAGATGTGGGTCAGATCTATTGGGCAGGAGCTGCTGTGGGGCTGATGTTGGTCAGATCTTTGGGGCAGCAGCTGCTGTGGAGCAGATCTGGGTAAGATCTATGTCGCAGGAGCTGCTGTGGGGCAGACGTGGCACATATCTATGGGGCAAAATCTGCTGTGGGGCTGATGTGGGTCAGATCTATGGGGCAGGATCTCCTGTGGGGCTGATGTGGGTCAAATCAATGGGGCAGAGATGCTCTGGGGCACATGTGGGTCAGATCTATGGAGCAGGAGCTGCTGTGGGGCAGATTTGAATCAGATCTATAGGGCAGGAGCTGCTGTGGGTCAGATCTATGGGCAGGAGCTGCTGTGGGGCACATGTGAGTTAGATCTATGGGGCAGGAGATGGTGTGGGGCAGATTTGGGTCAGATGTATGGGTCAGGAGCTGCTGTGTTGCTGATGAGGGTCAGATCTATGGGGCATGGGCTGCTGTGGTTCAGATCTACGGGACTGGAGCTGCAGTGGAGCACATGTGGGTCAGATCTATGGGGTAGAAGCTGTTGTGGGGCTGATGGGGGTCATATCTATAAGGCAGGAGCTGCTGTGGGGCTGACTTGGGTCAGATCTATGGGGCAGGAGCTGCTTTGGGGCTGATGGTGGTTAGATCTATATGGCAGGAGCTGCTGTGGGGCACATGTGGGTCAGACCTATGGGGCAGGAGCTGCAGAGGGGATGATGTAGGTCAGATCTATGGGGCAGGAGTTGCTGTGGGGAATATGAGGGACATATCTATGGTGCAAAATCTGCTGTTGGACTGATGTGAGTCAGATCTATGAGTTTGGAGCTGCTGTGGGGCACATGTGGGTCAGATCTATGGGGCAGGAGATGCTGTGGGGCTGATTTGGGTCAGATCTATGTGGCAGGAGATGCTGTGGGTCAGATCTATGGGGCAGGAGCTGCTGTGGGGAACATGTGGGTCAGGTCTATGGGGCAGGAGCTGTTGTGGGCACATGTGGGTCACACTGGGACCCATATGGGGACAAACGGAGACATCATAGAGACTCATAGGGACCTATTGGGACCAATAGGGACCCAAAGAGAGACATAGAGACCCCATAGAAACCCATGGAGACCCCATAGAGGCACAAAGTGACACATAGAGGGACACCAAGACCCATAGAAACCAGATAGAGACTCCATATAGACACATAGGAACACATAGAGACCCACTGGGACAGTGAGACTACATATAGACTCATAGGGACACATTAGGAGCCATTAAGACCCATAGGGACACATAGGACGACTTTGAAACTTATAGATACCCAAAGGAAGACATTTGGGCCCAGAGATAACCATAAGAGACCCCATAGAGACCCCATAGGGGCACATAGCAACCCATAGGGGGGACATTGGGACACATAGGTACACATTGTGACCCGTAGGAAGACACTGGGACCCATAGGGGGACATTGGGACACATAGGGACCCAATGAATTACAGTGGGGGACAGTGAGACCCATAGAGATACATAAGGACCCCGCTGAGACCCATAAGAGACCCTATAGAGGCACCTAGGGACCACATTGAAACTCATAGATACTTGTAGGAAGACATTTGGGCCCAGAGATATCCATAAGAGACCCCACAGAGACCCCATAGAGGCACATAGCAACCCATAGGGGGGACATTGGGACACGTAGGGAAACATTCTGACCCATAGGGAGACACTGGGACCCATATGGGGACATTGGGACACATAGGGACCCCTTGGACTACAGTGGGGGACAGCCAGACCCATAGAGACACATAGAAACCCCGCTGAGACCCATAAGAGACCCCATAGAGGCACATAGGGACCACATTGAAACCCATAGATAGCTATAGGAAGATATTTGGGCCCAGAGATACCCATAAGAAACCACATACAAGCACATAGCAACCCATAGGGGGGACATTGGGACACATAGTGACCCATGGGGGGACATTGGGACACATAGGTACACATAGGGAGACACTGGGACCCATAGGGGGACATTGGGACACATAGTGACCCCATGGATTAAAGTGGGGGACAGTCAGATCCATCGAGACACATAGGGACCCTGCTGAGACCCATAAGAGACCCCATAGAGGAACATAGCAACCCATAGGGGGGACATAGGGACACGTAGGGACACACCGTGACCCATGAGGAGACACTGGATCCCATAGGGGGACAATGGGACACATAAGGACCCCATGGATTACAGTGGGGGACAGTGAGACCCATAGAGACACATAGGGAACCCGCTGAGACCCATAAGAGACCCCATAGAGGCACATAGGGACCTAATGTAACCCATAGATACCCACAGGGAGACATTTGGGCCCAGAGCTATCCATAGGAGAGCCCATTGAGGCACATAGCAACCCATAGGGGGGACATTGGGACACATAGGGACACATAGTGACCCATAGGGAGACACTGGGACACATATGGGGATATTGGGACACATAGGGACCACATGGATTACAGTGGTGGACAGTGAGACCCATAGAGACACATAGGGACTTCGTTGAGACCCATAAGAGACCCCATAGAGGCACATAGGGACCACATTGAAACCCATAGATACCCTTAGGAATACATTTGGGACGATAGTTACCCATAAAAGACCCCATAGAGACCCCATAGAGGCACATAGCAAACCATAGTGGGGACATTGGGACACATAGGGACCCCATAGAGAGACATAGAGACATATAGGGACCCATTTAGAGGCATAATAACCCCATAGAGTCCTATAGGGACACCCAGAGATCCATAGGGAAACATTGGGACCCACAGGGGCTGTGTGGGAGATTGGTAATTACAGCCTGAACCTCTGATTAATCAGCTGAGGCAAGTGTGGGGTCAGCTGCGGGAGCACAGGTGAGAGTAATGGAGCTGTGCTCCCGGGAGGGCTGGAGCTCGACTCCACCTCCTCTGAGACCTCATTTAAGGGCTGACCCTCACTCGAGCCGCTTTCCATTATCTTTCCGAGCTCCCTGTTACCGGGTGAGGTCCCAGAAGACTGGAGGCTTGCCAACGTGACTCCCATTTCCAAGCAAGGTTGTCAGGAGGATCCGGGCAACTCCAGGCCTGTTAGCCTGACCTCGGTGCCAGGGAAGGGAATGGAACGAATTGTCTTGAGGGAGATGACAGATGCGGCAGGTGTGGGATGAGCAGGAGATCAGACCTAGCCAGCATGGGTTCGTGAAGGGCAGCTCCTGCTTGACCAATCTGATCTCCTTCTACGATCCTGTGACCCATCTGATGGATGAAGGAAAGAAAGAAAGGCTGTTGATGTGCTCTACTTGGACTTCAGCAAAGCCTTCACAACTGTCTCCCATGCTATTCTCCTACAAAAGCTGGCAGCCCTTTTCCAACCTTGAGAATTCTGTGATTCTGTGAGGCAGCATCTCTTGGACATCGCTCTGCAGTGAAGACCGCCCCAGCTTCCTCAGCGAAGGCATCACCACTGGTGAGTTTCTCTCTTGCTTAGAACCTCTGTACATTTGTTACCATCTTTGTTACCATCTGTAGAGTTACCACCTAGACAGGGGGACATAGAGAGACACTGGGACCCCTAGGGACCCATAGAGATCCAGAGGAAGACATTGGGACCCATAGAGAGACACTGGGACCCATAGGGAAACATAGAGAGACACTGGGACCCATAGGGACACAGAGAGACCCATAGACAGTGATTGGGAGCCATAAGGATAAATTGAGACCCATAGAGACCCCATTGAGACCCATAGTGCCTCAAAGAAACCCATAGCGACCCCATAGTCACCCATAGCGCCCCATAGGAACACAAAGATACCCCATAGAGCCCCATAGTGACCCATAGGGGCCCAAAGAGACCCCATAGCACCCCATAGCTACTCCATAGTGCCCCATAGCAGCCCATGGAGCCTCATAGACACTCCATTGTGCCCCACAGTGCCCCATTGCATTCCATAGAGACCCATAGACACCCTATACTGCTCCATAGAGCCCCATAGCACCCCATAGTGCCTCACAGCACCCCATAGCACAACATAGTGCCACATAGACACCACATAAGGACATATAGCCGCGCCATAGAGCCCCACAGACATCCCATAGAGCCCCGTAGGCAACCCATTGTGCCCCATAGAGCTCCCATAGCCACCCATAGAAACTAATTTACCAAATAGACACACTATAGCGTTCCATAGACACCCCATAGAAACCTCAGAACGCCCCATAGAGCTCCATAGGCACCCCATAGAGCCCCATAGAGAACCCATAGAGGCACATAGCAACCCATAAGGGGGACATTGGGACACATAGGGACACATAGTGACCCATAGGGTGACATTGGGACACATAGGGACACCATGGATTACATGGTTGATACAACCCATGTTGTATGTTTTCATGTTTATCAACATGGTTGATGTGGGTCAGATCTATGGGGCAGGAGCTGCTGTGAGGCTGATGGGTGTTAGATCTATGGGGAGGGGCTGCTGTGGTGCAGATGTGGGTCACATCTATGGGGCGGGAGATGCTGTGTGGCTGATGTGAGTCAGGTCTATTGGGCTGGAGTTGCTTTGGGGCTGATGGTGGTTAGATCTATGGGGCAGGAGCTGCTGTGAGGCGCATGTGGGTCAGACCTATGGGGCAGGAGCTGCTGTGGGGCGCATGTGGGTCAGATCTATGGGGCAGGAGTTGCTGTTGGGCAGATGTGGGACATAACTATGGGGCAAAATCTGCTGTGGGGCTGATGTGGGTAAGATCTATGAGACAGGAGCTGCTGTGGTTCAGATCTATGGGGCAGGAGCAGCTCTGGGGCACATGTGGGTCAGATCTATGTGTTAGGAGCTGCTGTGGGGCACATGTGGGTCAGATCTATGGGGCAGGAGCTGCTGTCGAGATGATGTGGGTCAGATTTTTGGGTAGGAGCTGCTGTGGGGCAGATCTGGGTAAGATATATGGGGCAGGAGCTGCTGTGTGTCAGATGTGGGTCAGATCTATGGGGCAGGAGCTGCTGTGGGGCAGATGTGGGTCAGATCTATGGGGCAGGAGCTGCTGTCGAGATGAAGTGGGTCAGATTTATGGGGCAAAGGCTGCTGTGTGGCAGATGTGGGTCAGATCTATGGGGCAGGAGCTGCTGTGGGTCAGATGTGGGTCAGATCTATAGGTCAGGAGCTGCTGTGGCTGATGTGGGCCAGTTCTATGGGGCATGAGGTGCTGTGAGTCAGATGTATGAGGCAGGAGCTGCTGTGGGGCAGATGGGGGTCAGATCTATGGGGCAGGAGCTGCTGTGGGGCAGATGTGGGTCAGATCTATGGGCAGGAGCTGCTGTGGGGCAGATGTTGGTAGGGTCTATGGGGCAGGAGCTGCTGTGGGGCAGATGTGGGTCAGATCTATGGGGCAGGAGCTGCTGTGGGGCTGATTTTGGTCAGATCTTTGGGGCAGCAGCTGCTGTGGAGCAGATCTGGGTAAGATCTATGTCGCAGGAGCTGCTGTGGGGCAGACGTGGCACATATCTATGGGGCAAAATCTGCTGTGGGGCTGATGTGGGTCAGATCTATGGGGCAGGATCTCCTGTGGGGCTGATGTGGGTCAAATCAATGGGGCAGAGCTGCTCTGAGGCACATGTGGGTCAGATCTATGGAGCAGGAGCTGCTGTGGGGCAGATTTGAATCAGATCTATAGGGCAGGAGCTGCTGTGGGTCAGATCTATGGGCAGGAGCTGCTGTGGGGCAAATGTGAGTTAGATCTATGGGGCAGGAGATGGTGTGGGGCAGATTTGGGTCAGATGTATGGGTCAGGAGCTGCTGTGTTGCTGATGAGGGTCAGATCTATGGGGCATGGGCTGCTGTGGTTCAGATCTACGGGACTGGAGCTGCAGTGGAGCACATGTGGGTCAGATCTATGGGGTAGAAGCTGCTGTGGGGCTGATGGTGGTTAGATCTATAAGGCAGGAGCTGCTGTGGGCACATGTGGGTCAGATCTATGGGGCAGGAGTTGCTGTTGGGCAGATGTGGGGCATAACTATGGGGCAAAATCTGCTGTGGGGCTGATGTGGGTAAGATCTATGAGACAGGAGCTGCTGTGGTTCAGATCTATGGGGCAGGAGCAGCTCTGGGGCACATGTGGGTCAGATCTATGTGTTAGGAGCTGCTGTGGGGCACATGTGGGTCAGATCTATGGGGCAGGAGATGCTGTGGGTCAGATGTGGGTCAGATCTATGGGGCAAAGGCTGCTGTGTGGCAGATGTGGGTCAGATCTATGGGCACGAGCTGCTGTGTGTCAGATGTGGGTCAGATCTATGGGGCAGGAGCTGCTTTGGGTCAGATGTGGGTCAGATCTATGGGGCAGGAGCTGCTGTTGGGCAGATGTGGGTTAGATCTCTGGGCAGGAGCTGCTGTGCTGCACATGTTGGTAGGGTCTATGGGGCAGGAGCTGCTGTGGGGCAGATATGGGTCAGATCTATAGGGCAGGAGCTGCTGTGGGGCTGATGTTGGTCAGATCTTTGGGGCAGCAGCTGCTGTGGAGCAGATCTGGGTAAGATCTATGTCGCAGGAGCTGCTGTGGGGCAGACGTGGCACATATCTATGGGGCAAAATCTGCTGTGGGGCTGATGTGGGTCAGATCTATAGGTCAGAAGCTGCTGTGGCTGATGTGGGCCAGTTCTATGGGGCAGGAGATGCTGTGAGTCAGATGTATGAGGCAGGAGCTGCTGTGGGGCAGATGGGGGTCAGATCTATGGGGCAGGAGATGCTGTGGAGCAGATGTGGGTCAGATCTATGGGGCAGGAGCTGCTGTGGGGCAGATGTGGGTTAGATCTATGAGACAGGAGCTGCTGTGGTTCAAATCTATGGGGCAGGAGCAGCTCTGGGGCACATGTGGGTCAGATCTATGTGTTAGGAGCTGCTGTGGGTCAGATGTGGGTCAGATCTATGGGGCAGGAGCTGCTGTGGGGCAGATGTGGGTCAGATCTATGTGTTAGGAGCTGCTGTGGGGCAGATGTGGGTCAGATCTATGGGGCAGGAGCTGTTGTGGGTCAGATGTGGGTCAGATCTATGGGGCAGAAGATGCTGTGGGGCAGATGTGGGTCAGATCTATGGGGCAGGAGATGCTGTGGGGCAGATGTGGGTCAGATCTATGGGGCAAAGGCTGCTGTGTGTCAGATGTGGGTCAGATCTATGGGGCAGGAGCTGCTGTGGCTGATGTGGGCCAGTTCTATGAGGCAGGAGATGCTGTGAGTCAGATGTATGAGGCAGGAGCTGCTGTGGGGCAAACGGTGGTCAGATCTATGGCGCAGGACCTGCTGTGGGGAGGTGTGGGTCAGATCTATGGGGCAAAGGCTGCTGTGTGGCAGATGTGGGTCAGATCTATAGGTCAGGAGTTGCTGTGGCTGATGTGGGCCAGTTCTATGGGGCAGGAGATGCTGTGAGTCAGATGTATGAGGCAGGAGATGCTGTGGAGCAGATGTGGGTCAGATCTATGGGGCAGGAGCTGCTGTGGGGCAGATGTGGGTTAGATCTATGGGCAGGAGCTGCTGTGCTGCACATGTTGGTAGGGTCTATGGGGCAGGAGCTGCTGTGGGGCAGATGTGGGTCAGATCTATGGGCAGGAGCTGCTGTGGGGCAGATGTTGGTAGGGTCTATGGGGCAGGAGCTGCTGTGGGGCAGATGTGGGTCAGATCTATGGGGCAGGAGCTGCTGTGGGGCTGATTTTGGTCAGATCTTTGGGGCAGCAGCTGCTGTGGAGCAGATCTGGGTAAGATCTATGTCGCAGGAGCTGCTGTGGGGCAGACGTGGCACATATCTATGGGGCAAAATCTGCTGTGGGGCTGATGTGGGTCAGATCTATGGGGCAGGATCTCCTGTGGGGCTGATGTGGGTCAAATCAATGGGGCAGAGCTGCTCTGGGGCACATGTGGGTCAGATCTATAGGGCAGGAGCTGCTGTGGGTCAGATCTATGGGCAGGAGCTGCTGTGGGGCAAATGTGAGTTAGATCTGTGGGGCAGGAGATGGTGTGGGGCAGATTTGGGTCAGATGTATGGGTCAGGAGCTGCTGTGTTGCTGATGAGGGTCAGATCTATGGGGCATGGGCTGCTGTGGTTCAGATCTACGGGACTGGAGCTGCAGTGGAGCACATGTGGGTCAGATCTATGGGGTAGAAGCTGCTGTGGGGCTGATGGTGGTTAGATCTATAAGGCAGGAGCTGCTGTGGGCACATGTGGGTCAGATCTATGGGGCAGGAGTTGCTGTTGGGCAGATGTGGGGCATAACTATGGGGCAAAATCTGCTGTGGGGCTGATGTGGGTAAGATCTATGAGACAGGAGCTGCTGTGGTTCAGATCTATGGGGCAGGAGCAGCTCTGGGGCACATGTGGGTCAGATCTATGTGTTAGGAGCTGCTGTGGGGCACATGTGGGTCAGATCTATGGGGCAGGAGATGCTGTGGGTCAGATGTGGGTCAGATCTATGGGGCAAAGGCTGCTGTGTGGCAGATGTGGGTCAGATCTATGGGCACGAGCTGCTGTGTGTCAGATGTGGGTCAGATCTATGGGGCAGGAGCTGCTTTGGGTCAGATGTGGGTCAGATCTATGGGGCAGGAGCTGCTGTTGGGCAGATGTGGGTTAGATCTCTGGGCAGGAGCTGCTGTGCTGCACATGTTGGTAGGGTCTATGGGGCAGGAGCTGCTGTGGGGCAGATATGGGTCAGATCTATAGGGCAGGAGCTGCTGTGGGGCTGATGTTGGTCAGATCTTTGGGGCAGCAGCTGCTGTGGAGCAGATCTGGGTAAGATCTATGTCGCAGGAGCTGCTGTGGGGCAGACGTGGCACATATCTATGGGGCAAAATCTGCTGTGGGGCTGATGTGGGTCAGATCTATAGGTCAGAAGCTGCTGTGGCTGATGTGGGCCAGTTCTATGGGGCAGGAGATGCTGTGAGTCAGATGTATGAGGCAGGAGCTGCTGTGGGGCAGATGGGGGTCAGATCTATGGGGCAGGAGATGCTGTGGAGCAGATGTGGGTCAGATCTATGGGGCAGGAGCTGCTGTGGGGCAGATGTGGGTTAGATCTATGAGACAGGAGCTGCTGTGGTTCAAATCTATGGGGCAGGAGCAGCTCTGGGGCACATGTGGGTCAGATCTATGTGTTAGGAGCTGCTGTGGGTCAGATGTGGGTCAGATCTATGGGGCAGGAGCTGCTGTGGGGCAGATGTGGGTCAGATCTATGTGTTAGGAGCTGCTGTGGGGCAGATGTCGGTCAGATCTATGGGGCAGGAGCTGCTGTGGGTCAGATGTGGGTCAGATCTATGGGGCAGAAGATTCTGTGGGGCAGATGTGGGTCAGATCTATGGGGCAGGAGATGCTGTGGGGCAGATGTGGGTCAGATCTATGGGGCAAAGGCTGCTGTGTGTCAGATGTGGGTCAGATCTATGGGCAGGAGCTGCAGTGGAGATGATGTAGGTCAGATCTGTGGTGTAGGAGCAGCAGTGGGGCAGATGTGTGTCAGATCTTTTGGGAGGATCTGCTGTGGGGCAGATGTGGGTCACATCTATGGGGCGGGAGATGCTGTGTGGCTGATGTGGGTCAAATCTATGGGGCAGGAGCTGCTGTTGGGCAGATGTGGGACATAACTATGGGGCAAAATCTGCTGTGGGGCTGATGTGGGTAAGATCTATGAGACAGGAGCTGCTGTGGTTCAGATCTATGGGGCAGGAGCAGCTCTGGGGCACATGTGGGTCAGATCTATGTGTTAGGAGCTCCTGTGGGGCACATGTGGGTCAGATCTATGGGGCAGGAGCTGCTGTCGAGATGATGTGGGTCAGATCTATGTGGCAGGAGCTGCTGTGGAGCAGATGTGGGTTAGATCTATGGGCAGGAGCTGCTGTGCTGCACATGTTGGTAGGGTCTATGGGGCAGGACCTGCTGTGGGGCAGATGTGGGTCAGATCTATGGGGCAGGAGCTGCTGTGGGGCTGATGTTGATCAGATCTTTGGGGCCGCAACTGCTGTGGAGCAGATCTGGGTAAGATCTATGTTGCTGGAGCTGCTGTGGGGCAGACGTGGCACATATCTATGGGGCAAAATCTGCTGTGGGGCTGATGTGTGTCAGACCTATAGGTCAGGAGCTGCTATGGCTGATGTGGGCCAGTTCTATGGGGCAGGAAATGCTGTGAGTCAGATGTATGAGGCAGGAGCTGCTGTGGGGCAGATGGGGGTCAGATCTATGGGGCAGGAGATGCTGTGGAGCAGATGTGGATCAGATCTATGGGGCAGGAGCTGCTGTGGGGCAGATGTGGGTTAGATCTATGAGACAGGAGCTGCTGTGGTTCAGATCTATGGGGCAGGAGCATATCTGGGGCACATGTGGGTCAGATCTATGTGTTAGGAGCTGCTGTGGGGCACATGTGCGTCAGATCTATGAGGCAGGAGCTGCTGTCAAGATTATGTGGGTCAGATCTTTGGGTAGGAGCTGCTGTGGGGCAGATCTGGGTAAGATGTATGGGGCAGGAGCTGCTGTGGATCAGATCTATGGGGCAGGAGATGCTGTGGGGCAGATGTGGGTCAGATCTATGGGGCAGGAGATGCTGTGTGGCAGATGTGGGTCAGATCTATGGGGCAGGAGCTGCTGTGGGGCTGATGTGGGTCAGATCTATAGGTCAGGAGCTGCTGTGGCTGATGTGGGCCAGCTCTATGGGGCAGGAGATGCTGTGAGTCAGATGTATTAGGCAGGAGCTGCTGTGGGGCAGATGGGTGTCAGATCTATGGGGCAGGAGATGCTGTGGAGCAGATGTGGGTCAGATCTATGGGGCAGGAGCTGCTGTGGGGCAGATGTGGGTTAGATCTACGAGACAGGAGCTGCTGTGGTTCAGATCTATGGGCAGGAGCTGCTGTGGGGCACATGTGGGTCAGATCTATGGGGCAGGAGATGCTGAGGGGCAGATGTGGGTCAGATCTATGGGGCAAAATCTGCTGTGGGGCTGATGTTGGTCAGATCTATGTGGTAGGAGCTGCTGTGGGGCTGATGTGGGTCAGATCTATGGGGCAGGAGATTCTGTGGGGCAAATGTGGGTCAGATCTATGGGGCAAAGGCTGCTGTGTGGCAGATGTGGGTCAGATCTATGGGGCAGGAGCTGCTGTGGGTCAGATGTGGGTCAGATCTATGGGGCAGGAGATGCTGTGGAGCAGATGTGGGTCAGATCTATGGGGCAGGAGCTGCTGTGGGGCAGATGTGGGTCAGATCTATGGGGCAGGAGCTGCTGTGGGCCAGATGTGGGTTAGATCTATGAGACAGGAGCTGCTGTGGTCCAGATCTATGGGGCAGGAGCAGCTCTGGGGCACATGTGGGTCAGATCTATGTGTTAGGAGCTGCTGTGGGGCACATGTGGGTCAGATCTATGGGGCAGGAGCTGCTGTTGAGATGAAGTGGGTCAGATCTTTGGGTAGGAGCTGCTGTGGGGCATATCTTGGTAAGATGTATGGGGAAGGAGCTGCTGTGGGGCAGATGTGGGTCAGATCTATGGGGCAGGAGATGCTGTGGGGCAGATGTGGATCAGATCTATGGGGCAAAGGCTGCTGTGTGGCAGATGTGGGTCAGATCTATGGGGCAGGAGCTGCTGTGGGTCAGATGTGGGTCAGATCTATAGGTCAGGAGCTGCTGTGGCTGATGTGGGCCAGTTCTATGGGGCAGGAGGTGCTGTGAGTCAGATGTATGAGGCAGGAGCTGCTGTGGGGCAGATGGGGGTCAGATCTATGGGGCAGGAGCTGCTGTGGGGCAGATGTGGGTCAGATCTATGGGGCAGGAGCTGCTATGGGGCAGATGTGGGTTAGATCTTTGGGCAGGAGCTGCTGTGCTGCACATGTTGGTAGAGTCTATGGGGCAGGAGCTGCTTTGGGGCACATGTGGGTCAGATCTATGGGGCAAAATCTGCTGTGGGGCTGATGTGGATCAGATCTATAGGTCAGGAGCTGCTGTGGCTGATGTGGGCCAGTTCTATGGGGCAGGAGATTCTGTGAGTCAGATGTACGAGGCAGGAGCTGCTGTGGGGCAGATGGGGGTCAGATCTATGGGGCAGGAGATGCTGTGGAGCAGATGTGGGTCAGATCTATGGGGCAGGAGCTGCTGTGGGGCAGATGTGGGTTAGATCTATGAGACAGGAGCTGCTGTGGTTCAGATCTATGGGGCAGGAGCAGCTCTGGGGCACATGTGGGTCAGATCTATGTGTTAGGTGCTGCTGTGGGGCACATGTGGGTCAGATCTATGGGGCAGGAGCTGCTGTCGAGAAGATGTGGGTCAGATCTTTGGGTAGGAGCTGCTGTGGGGCAGATCTGGGTAAGATGTATGGGGCAGGAGCTGCTGAGGGTCAGATGTGGGTCAGATCTATGGGGCAGGAGCTGCTGTGGGGCAGATGTGGGTTAGATCTATGGGCAGGAGTTGCTGTGCTGCACAAGTTGGTAGGGTCTATGGGGCAGGAGCTGCTGTGTGGCAGATGTGGGTCGGATCTATGGGGCAGGAGCTGCTGTGGGGCTGATGTTGGTCAGATCTATGGGGCAAAATCTGCTGTGGGGCTGATGTGGGTCAGATCTATGGGGCAGGATCTCCTGTGGGGCTGATGTGGGTCAGATCTATGGGGCAAAATCTGCTGTGGGGCTGATGTGGGTCAGATCTATAGGTCAGGAGCTGCTGTGGCTGATGTGGGCCAGTTCTATGGGGCAGGAGAAGCTGTGTGTCAGATGTATGAGGCAGGAGCTGCTGTGGGGCAGATGGGGGTCAGATCTATGGGGCAGGAGATGCTGTGGAGCAGATGTGGGTCAGATCTATGGGGCAGGAGATGCTGTGGGGCAGATGTGGGTCAGATCTATGGGGCAAAGGCTGCTGTGGGTCAGATGTGGGTTAGATCTATAGGTCAGGAGCTGCTGTGGCTGATGTGGGCCAGTTCTATGAGGCAGGAGATGCTGTGAGTCAGATGTATGTGGCAGGAGCTGCTGTGGGGCAGGTGGGGTCAGATCTATGGGGCAGGAGATGCTGTGGAGCAGATGTGGGTCAGATCTATGGGGCAGGAGCTGCGGTGGGGCAGATGTGGGTCACATCTATGGGCAGGAGCTGCTGTGCTGCACATGTTGGTAGGGTCTATGGGGCAGGAGCTGCTGTGGGGCAGATGTGGGTCAGATCTATGGGGCAGGAGCTGCTGTGGGGCAGATGTGGGTTAGATCTATGAGACAGGAGCTGCTGTGGTTCAGATCTATGGGGCAGGAGCAGCTGTGAGGCACATGTGGGTCAGATCTATGTGTTAGGAGCTGCTGTGGGGCACATGTGGGTCAGATCTATATGGCAGGAGCTGCTGTCGAGATGATGTGGGTCAGATCTTTGGGTAGGAGCTGCTGTGGGGCAGATCTTGGTAAGATGTATGGGGCAGGATCTGCTGTGGGTCAGATGTGGGTCAGATCTATGAGGCAGGAGCTGCTGTGGGGCAGATGTGGGTCAGATCTATGGGGCAGGAGATGCTGTGGGGCAGATGTGGGTCAGATCTATGGGGCAAAGGCTGCTGTGTGGCAGATGTGGGTCAGATCTATGGGGCAGGAGCTGCTGTGGGTCAGATGTGGGTCAGATCTATAGGTCAGGAGCTGCTGTGGCTGATGTGGGCCAGTTCTATGGGGCAGGAGATGCTGTGAGTCAGATGTATGAGGCAGGAGCTGCTGTGGGGCAGATGGGGGTCAGATCTATGGGGCAGGAGCTGCTGTGGGTCAGATGTGGGTCAGATCTATGGGGCAGGAGCTGCTGTGGGTCAGATGTGGGTCAGATCTATGGGGCAGGAGCTGCTGTGGAGCAGATCTGGGTAAGATCTATGCTGCAGGAGATGCTGTGAGTCAGATGTATGAGGCAGGAGCTGCTGTGGGGCAGATGGGGGTCAGATCTATAGGGCTGAGATGCTGTGGAGCAGATGTGGGTCAGATCTATGGGGCAGGAGCTGCTGTGGGGCAGATGTGGGTTAGATCTATGGGGCAGGAGCTGCTGTGCTGCACATGTTGGTAGGGTCTATGGGGCAGGAGCTGATGTAGGGAAGATTTGGGTCAGATCTATGAGGCAGGAGCTGCTGTGGGGCTGATGTGTGTCAGGTCTATGGGGCAGGACCTGCTGTGTGGCTGATGCGGGTCAGATCTATGGGCAGGAGCTGCAGTGGAGATGATGTAGGTCAGATCTGTGGTGTAGGAGCAGCAGTGGGGCAGATGTGTGTCAGATCTTTGGGGAGGATCTGCTGTGGGTCTGATGTGGGTCAGATCTATGGGGCAGGAGCTGTTGTGGCGCAGGTGTGGGTCAGATCTATGTTGCAGGAGCTGATGTGGGGCAGATGTAGGGCATATCTATGGGGAGGAGCTGCAGTGGTGCAGTTGTGGGTCACATCTATGGGGCGGGAGATGCTGTGTGGCTGATGTGGGTCAAATCTATGGGGCAGGAGCTGCTGTTGGGCAGATGTGGGACATAACTAAGGGGCAAAATCTGCTGTGGGGCTGATGTGGGTAAGATCTATGAGACAGGAGCTGCTGTGGTCCAGATCTATGGGGCAGGAGCAGCTCTGGGGCACATGTGGGTCAGATCTATGTGTTAGGAGCTGCTGTGGGGCACATGTGGGTCAGATCTATGGGGCAGGAGCTGCTGTCGAGATGATGTGGGTCAGATCTTTGGGTAGGAGCTTCTGTGGGGCAGATCTGTGTAAGATGTATGGGGCAGGAGCTGCTGTGGGGCAGATGTGGGTCAGATCTATGGGGCAGGAGATGCTGTGGGGCAGATGTGGGTCAGATCTATGGGGCAAAGGCTGCTGTGTGGCAGATGTGGATCAGATCTATGGGGCAGGAGCTGCTGTGGGTCAGATGTGGGTCAGATCTATGGGGCAGGAGCTGCTGTGGCTGATGTGGGCCAGTTCTATGGGGCAGGAGATGCTGTGAGTCAGATGTATGAGGCAGGAGCTGCTGTGGGGCAGATGGGGGTCAGATCTATGAGGCAGGAGCTGCTGTGGGTCAGATGTGGGTCAGATCTATAGGTCAGGAGCTGCTGTGGCTGATGTGGGCCAGTTCTATGGGGCAGGAGATGCTGTGAGTCAGATGTATGAGGCAGGAGCTGCTGTGGGGCAGATGGGGGTCAGATCTATGGGGCAGGAGCTGCTGTGGGGCTGATGTTGGTCAGATCTTTGGGGCAGCAGCTGCTGTGGAGCAGATCTGGGTAAGATCTATGTCGCAGGAGCTGCTGTGGGGCAGACGTGGCACATATCTATGGGGCAAAATCTGCTGTGGGGCTGATGTGGGTCAGATCTATAGGTCAGGAGCTGCTGTGGCTGATGTGGGCCAGTTCTATAGGGCAGGAGATGCTGTGAGTCAGATGTATGTGGCAGGAGCTGCTGTGGGGCAGATGGGGGTCAGATCTATGGGGCAGGAGATGCTGTGGAGCAGATGTGGGTCAGATCTATGGGGCAGGAGATGCTGTGGGGCAGATGTGGGTTAGATCTATGGGCAGGAGCTGCTGTGCTGCACATGTTGGTAGGGTCTATGGGGCAGGAGCTGCTGTGGGGCAGATGTGGGTCAGATCTATGGGGCAGGAGCTGCTGTGGGGCTGATGTTGGTCAGATCTTTGGGGCAGCAGCTGCTGTGGAGCAGATCTGGGTAAGATCTATGCTGCAGGAGCTGCTGTGGGGCAGACGTGGCACATATCTATGGGGCAAAATCTGCTGTGGGGCTGATGTGGGTCAGATCTATGGGGTAGGAGCTGCTGTGGGGCTGATGTGGGTCAGATCTATGGGCAGGAGCTGCTGTGGGGCTGATGTGGGTCAGATCTATGGGCAGGAGCTGATGTAGGGAAGATTTGGGTCTGATCTATGGGGCAGGAACTGCTGTGGTTCAGATCTATGGGGCAGGAGCAGCTGTGAGGCACATGTGGGTCAGATCTATGGTTTAGGTGCTGCTTTGGGGAAAATGTGGGTCAGATCTATGTGGCAGGAGATGCTCTGGGTCTGATGTGGGTCAGATCTATGGGGCAGGAGATGCTGTGAGTCAGATCTATGAGGCAGGAGCTGCTGTGGGGCTGATGTGTGTCAGGTCTATGGGGCAGGACCTGCTGTGTGGCTGATGCGGGTCAGATCTATGGGCAGGAGCTGCAGTGGAGATGATGTAGGTCAGATCTGTGGTGTAGGAGCAGCAGTGGGGCAGATATGTGTCAGATCTTTGGGGAGGATCTGCTGTGGGTCTGATGTGGGTCAGATCTATGGGGCAGGAGCTGTTGTGGCGCAGATGTGGGTCAGATCTATGTTGCAGGAGCTGATGTGGGGCAGATGTAGGGCATATCTATGGGGCGGAGCTGCTGTGGTGCAGATGTGGGTCACATCTATGGGGCGGGAGATGCTGTGTGGCTGATGTGGGTCAAATCTATGGGGCAGGAGCTGCTGTTGGGCAGATGTGGGACATAACTATGGGGCAAAATCTGCTGTGGGGCTGATGTGGGTAAGATCTATGAGACAGGAGCTGCTGTGGTTCAGATCTATGGGGCAGGAGCACCTCTAGGGCACATGCGGGTCAGATCTATGTTTTAGAAGCTGCTGTGGGGCACATGTCGGTCAGATCTATGGGGCAGGAGCTGCTGTCGAGATGATGTGGGTCAGATCTTTGGGTAGGAGCTGCTGTGGTGCAGATCTGTGTAAGATGTAAGGGGCAGGAGCTGCTGTGGGGC
The DNA here is from genome assembly GCF_054131305.1 of Coturnix japonica. Lineage (NCBI taxonomy): Eukaryota > Metazoa > Chordata > Aves > Galliformes > Phasianidae > Coturnix > Coturnix japonica. The sequence continues at coordinate 433,446 of NC_140697.1, forward strand.
AGAAGTGGGTCAGATCTATGGGGCAGGAGATGCTGTGGGGCAGATGTGGGTCAGATCTATGGGGCAAAGGCTGCTGTGTGGCAGATGTGGGTCAGATCTATGGGGCAGGAGCTGCTGTGGGTCAGATGTGGTTCAGATCTTTGCGGCAGGATCAGCAGTGGGGCATATTTGGGTCCGATCTATGGGGCAGGAGCTGCTGTGGGGCAGATGTGGTCGGATTTATGGGGCAGGAGTTTCTGTGGGGCACTTGTGGGTCAGATATATGGGGCAGTAGCTGCTGTGGGTCAGATCTATTGGGCAGCAGCTGTTTTGCATATGATGTGTGTCAGATCTTTCGGGCAGGAGCTGCTGTAGGTCTGATGGGGGTCAGATCTATGGGGCAGGAGCTGCTGTGGTGCAGATGTGGTTAAGATCTATGGGGCAGGAGCTTCTGTGGGGTTGATGTGGGTCAGATCTATGGGGCAGGAGCTGCTGTGGGGCACATGTGGGTCAGAAGCTTCTGTGGGGTTGATGTGGGTCAGATCTATTTGGCAGGAGCAGCTGTGCGGCATATGTGGGTTAAATCTATGGGCAGGAGCTGCTGTGCTGCACATGTTGGTAGGGTCTATGGGGCAGGAGCTGCTGTGGGGCAGATGTGGGTCAGATCTATGGGGCAGGAGCTGCTGTGGGGCAGATGTGGGTCAGATGTATGGGGCAGGAGCTGCTGTGGGGCTGATGTTGGTCAGATCTTTGGGGCAGCAGCTGCTGTGGAGCAGATCTGGGTAAGATCTATGTCGCAGGAGCTGCTGTTGGGCAGACGTGGCACATATCTATGGGGCAAAATCTGCTGTGGGGCTGATGTGGGTCAGATCTATAGGTCAGGAGCTGCTATGGCTGATGTGGGCCAGTTCTATGGGCAGGAGCTGCTGTGGGGCTGATGTGGGTCAGATCTATGGGCAGGAGCTGATGTAGGGAAGATTTGGGTCTGATCTATGGGGCAGGAACTGCTGTGGTTCAGATCTATGGGGCAGGAGCAGCTGTGAGGCACATGTGGGTCAGATCTATGGTTTAGGTGCTGCTTTGGGGAAAATGTGGGTCAGATCTATGTGGCAGGAGATGCTCTGGGTCTGATGTGGGTCAGATCTATGGGGCAGGAGATGTTGTGAGTCAGATCTATGAGGCAGGAGCTGCTGTGGGGCTGATGTGTGTCAGGTCTATGGGGCAGGAGCTGCTGTGTGGCTGATGCGGGTCAGATCTATGGGCAGGAGCTGCAGTGGAGATGATGTAGGTCAGATCTGTGGTGTAGGAGCAGCAGTGGGGCAGATGTGTGTCAGATCTTTGGGGAGGATCTGCTGTGGGTCTGATGTGGGTCAGATCTATGGGGCAGGAGCTGTTGTGGCGCAGATGTGGGTCAGATCTATGTTGCAGGAGCTGATGTGGGGCAGATGTAGGGCATATCTATGGGGAGGAGCTGCTGTGGTGCAGATGTGGGTCACATCTATGGGGCGGGAGATGCTGTGTGGCTGATGTGGGTCAAATCTATGGGGCAGGAGTTGCTGTTGGGCAGATGTGGGACATAACTATGGGGCAAAATCTGCTGTGGGGCTGATGTGGGTAAGATCTATGAGACAGGAGCTGCTGTGGTTCAGATCTATGGGGCAGGAGCACCTCTGGGGCACATGTGGGTCAGATCTATGTGTTAGAAGCTGCTGTGGGGCACATGTGGGTCAGATCTATGGGGCAGGAGCTGCTGTCGAGATGATGTGGGTCAGATCTTTCGGTAGGAGCTGCTGTGGTGCAGATCTGTGTAAGATGTAAGGGGCAGGAGCTGCTGTGGGGCAGATGTGGGTCAGATCTATGGGGCAAAGGCTGCTGTGTGGCAGATGTGCAGGAGCAGGAGCTGCTGTGGGGCTGATGTTGGTCAGATCTTTGGGGCAGGAGCTGCTGTGGAGCAGATCTGGGTAAGATCTATGTCGCAGGAGCTGCTGTGGGGCAGACGTGGCACATATCTATGGGGCAAAATCTGCTGTGGGGCTGATGTGGGTCAGATCTATGGGGCAGGAGCTGCTGTGGGGCACATGTGGGTCAGAAGCTTCTGTGGGGTTGATGTGGGTCAGATCTATTTGGCAGGAGCAGCTGTGCGGCATATGTGGGTTAAATCTATGGGCAGGAGCTGCTGTGCTGCACATGTTGGTAGGGTCTATGGGGCAGGAGCTGCTGTGGGGCAGATGTGGGTCAGATCTATGGGGCAGGAGCTGCTGTGGGGCAGATGTGGGTCAGATGTATGGGGCAGGAGCTGCTGTGGGGCTGATGTTGGTCAGATCTTTGGGGCAGCAGCTGCTGTGGAGCAGATCTGGGTAAGATCTATGTCGCAGGAGCTGCTGTTGGGCAGACGTGGCACATATCTATGGGGCAAAATCTGCTGTGGGGCTGATGTGGGTCAGATCTATAGGTCAGGAGCTGCTATGGCTGATGTGGGCCAGTTCTATGGGCAGGAGCTGCTGTGGGGCTGATGTGGGTCAGATCTATGGGCAGGAGCTGATGTAGGGAAGATTTGGGTCTGATCTATGGGGCAGGAACTGCTGTGGTTCAGATCTATGGGGCAGGAGCAGCTGTGAGGCACATGTGGGTCAGATCTATGGTTTAGGTGCTGCTTTGGGGAAAATGTGGGTCAGATCTATGTGGCAGGAGATGCTCTGGGTCTGATGTGGGTCAGATCTATGGGGCAGGAGATGTTGTGAGTCAGATCTATGAGGCAGGAGCTGCTGTGGGGCTGATGTGTGTCAGGTCTATGGGGCAGGAGCTGCTGTGTGGCTGATGCGGGTCAGATCTATGGGCAGGAGCTGCAGTGGAGATGATGTAGGTCAGATCTGTGGTGTAGGAGCAGCAGTGGGGCAGATGTGTGTCAGATTTTTGGGGAGGATCTGCTGTGGGTCTGATGTGGGTCAGATCTATGGGGCAGGAGCTGTTGTGGCGCAGATGTGGGTCAGATCTATGTTGCAGGAGCTGATGTGGGGCAGATGTAGGGCATATCTATGGGGAGGAGCTGCTGTGGTGCAGATGTGGGTCACATCTATGGGGCGGGAGATGCTGTGTGGCTGATGTGGGTCAAATCTATGGGGCAGGAGTTGCTGTTGGGCAGATGTGGGACATAACTATGGGGCAAAATCTGCTGTGGGGCTGATGTGGGTAAGATCTATGAGACAGGAGCTGCTGTGGTTCAGATCTATGGGGCAGGAGCAGCTCTGGGGCACATGTGGGTCAGATCTATGTGTTAGGAGCTGCTGTGGGGCACATGTGGGTCAGATCTATGGGGCAGGAGCAGCTCTGGGGCACATGTGGGTCAGATCTATGTGTTAGAAGCTGCTGTGGGGCACATGTGGGTCAGATCTATGGGGCAGGAGCTGCTGTCGAGATGATGTGGGTCAGATCTTTCGGTAGGAGCTGCTGTGGTGCAGATCTGTGTAAGATGTAAGGGGCAGGAGCTGCTGTGGGGCAGATGTGGGTCAGATCTATGGGGCAAAGGCTGCTGTGTGGCAGATGTGCAGGAGCAGGAGCTGCTGTGGGGCTGATGTTGGTCAGATCTTTGGGGCAGGAGCTGCTGTGGAGCAGATCTGGGTAAGATCTATGTCGCAGGAGCTGCTGTGGGGCAGACGTGGCACATATCTATGGGGCAAAATCTGCTGTGGGGCTGATGTGGGTCAGATCTATGGGGCAGGATCTCCTGTGGGGCTGATGTGGGTCAAATCAATTTGGGCAGGGCTGCTCTGGGGCACATGTGGGTCAGATCTATGGAGAAGGAGCTGCTGCGGGGCAGATTTGAATCAGATCTATAGGGCAGGAGCTGCTGTGGGTCAGATCTATGGGCAGGAGCTGCTGCGGGGCACATGTGAGTTAGATCTATGGGGCAGGAGATGGTGTGGGGCAGATTTGGGTCAGATGTATGGGTCAGGAGCTGCTGTGTTGCTGATGAGGGTCAGATCTATGGGGCATGGGCTGCTGTGGTTCAGATCTACGGGACTGGAGCTGCAGTGGAGCACATGTGGGTCAGATCTATGGGGTAGAAGCTGTTGTGGGGCTGATGGGGGTCATATCTATAAGGCAGGAGCTGCTGTGGGGCTGACTTGGGTCAGATCTATGGGGCAGGAGCTGCTTTGGGGCTGATGGTGGTTAGATCTATATGGCAGGAGCTGCTGTGGGGCACATGTGGGTCAGACCTATGGGGCAGGAGCTGCAGAGGGGATGATGAAGGTCAGATCTATGGGGCAGGAGTTGCTGTGGGGAATATGAGGGACATATCTATGGTGCAAAATCTGCTGTTGGACTGATGTGAGTCAGATCTATGAGTTTGGAGCTGCTGTGGGGCACATGTGGGTCAGATCTATGGGGCAGGAGATGCTGTGGGGCTGATTTGGGTCAGATCTATGTGGCAGGAGATGCAGTGGGTCAGATCTATGGGGCAGGAGCTGCTGTGGGGAACATGTGGGTCAGGTCTATGGGGCAGGAGCTGCTGTGGGCACATGTGGGTCACACTGGGACCCATATGGGGACAAAGGGAGACATCATAGAGACTCATAGGGACCTATTGGGACCAATAGGGACCCAAAGAGAGACATAGAGACCCCATAGAAACCCATGGAGACCCCATAGAGGCACAAAGTGACACATAGAGGGACACCAAGACCCATAGAAACCAGATAGAGACTCCATATAGACACATAGGAACACATAGAGACCCACTGGGACAGTGAGACCACATATAGACTCATAGGGACACATTAGGAGCCATTAAGACCCATAGGGACACATAGGACGACTTTGAAACTTATAGATACCCAAAGGAAGACATTTGGGCCCAGAGATAACCATAAGAGACCCCATAGAGACCCCATAGGGGCACATAGCAACCCATAGGGGGGACATTGGGACACATAGGTACACATTGTGACCCGTAGGAAGACACTGGGACCCATAGGGGGACATTGGGACACATAGGGACCCAATGAATTACAGTGGGGGACAGTGAGACCCATAGAGATACATAAGGACCCCGCTGAGACCCATAAGAGACCCCATAGAGGCAACTAGGGACCACATTGAAACTCATAGATACTTGTAGGAAGACATTTGGGCCCAGAGATATCCATAAGAGACCCCACAGAGACCCCATAGAGGCACATAGCAACCCATAGGGGGGACATTGGGACACGTAGGGAAACATTCTGACCCATAGGGAGACACTGGGACCCATATGGGGACATTGGGACACATAGGGACCCCTTGGACTACAGTGGGGGACAGCCAGACCCATAGAGACACATAGAAACCCCGCTGAGACCCATAAGAGACCCCATAGAGGCACATAGGGACCACATTGAAACCCATAGATAGCTATAGGAAGATATTTGGGCCCAGAGATACCCATAAGAAACCACATACAAGCACATAGCAACCCATAGGGGGGACATTGGGACACATAGTGACCCATAGGGGGACATTGGGACACATAGGGGGACATTGGGACACATAGTGACCCCATGGATTAAAGTGGGGGACAGTCAGATCCATCGAGACACATAGGGACCCTGCTGAGACCCATAAGAGACCCCATAGAGGAACATAGCAACCCATAGGGGGGACATAGGGACACATAGGGACACACCGTGACCCATGAGGAGACACTGGATCCCATAGGGGGACAATGGGACACATAAGGACCCCATGGATTACAGTGGGGGACAGTGAGACCCATAGAGACACATAGGGAACCCGCTGAGACCCATAAGAGACCCCATAGAGGCACATAGGGACCTAATGTAACCCATAGATACCCACAGGGAGACATTTGGGCCCAGAGCTATCCATAAGAGAGCCCATTGAGGCACATAGCAACCCATAGGGGGGACATTGGGACACATAGGGACACATAGTGACCCATAGGGAGACACTGGGACCCATATGGGGATATTGGGACACATAGGGACCACATGGATTACAGTGGTGGACAGTGAGACCCATAGAGACACATAGGGACTTCGTTGAGACCCATAAGAGACCCCATAGAGGCACATAGGGACCACATTGAAACCCATAGATACCCTTAGGAATACATTTGGGACGATAGTTACCCATAAAAGACCCCATAGAGACCCCATAGAGGCACATAGCAAACCATAGTGGGGACATTGGGACACATAGGGACCCCATAGAGAGACATTTAGAGGCATAATAACCCCATAGAGTCCTATAGGGACACCCAGAGATCCATAGGGAAACATTGGGACCCACAGGGGCTGTGTGGGAGATTGGTAATCACAGCCTGAACCTCTGATTAATCAGCTGAGGCAAGTGTGGGGTCAGCTGCGGGAGCACAGGTGAGAGTAATGGAGCTGTGCTCCCGGGAGGGCTGGAGCTCGACTCCACCTCCTCTGAGACCTCATTTAAGGGCTGACCCTCACTCGAGCCGCTTTCCATTATCTTTCCGAGCTCCCTGTTACCAGGTGAGGTCCCAGAAGACTGGAGGCTTGCCAACGTGACTCCCATTTCCAAGCAAGGTTGTCAGGAGGATCCGGGCAACTCCAGGCCTGTTAGCCTGACCTCGGTGCCAGGGAAGGGAATGGAACGAATTGTCTTGAGGGAGATGACAGATGCGGCAGGTGTGGGATGAGCAGGAGATCAGACCTAGCCAGCATGGGTTCGTGAAGGGCAGCTCCTGCTTGACCAATCTGATCTCCTTCTACGATCCTGTGACCCATCTGATGGATGAAGGAAAGAAAGAAAGGCTGTTGATGTGCTCTACTTGGACTTCAGCAAAGCCTTCACAACTGTCTCCCATGCTATTCTCCTACAAAAGCTGGCAGCCCTTTTCCAACCTTGAGAATTCTGTGATTCTGTGAGGCAGCATCTCTTGGACATCGCTCTGCAGTGAAGACCGCCCCAGCTTCCTCAGCGAAGGCATCACCACTGGTGAGTTTCTCTCTCGCTTAGAACCTCTGTACATTTGTTACCATCTTTGTTACCATCTGTATAGTTACCACCTAGACAGGGGGACATAGAGAGACACTGGGACCCATAGGGACCCATAGAGATCCAGAGGAAGACATTGGGACCCATAGAGAGACACTGGGACCCATAGGGACACATAGAGACCCATAGACAGTCATTGGGAGCCATAAGGATAAATTGAGACCCATAGAGACCCCATTGAGACCCATAGTGCCTCAAAGAAACCCATAGCGACCCCATAGTCACCCATAGCGCCCCATAGGAACACAAAGATACCACATAGAGCCCCATAGTGACCCATAGGGGCCCAAAGAGACCCCATAGCACCCCATAGCTACTCCATAGTGCCCCATAGCAGCCCATGGAGCCTCATAGACACTCCATTGTGCCCCACAGTGCCCCATTGCATTCCATAGAGACCCATAGACACCCTATACTGCTCCATAGAGCCCCATAGCACCCCATAGTGCCTCACAGCACCCCATAGCACAACATAGTGCCACATAGACACCACATAAGGACATATAGCCGCGCCATAGAGCCCCACAGACATCCCATAGAGCCCCGTAGGCAACCCATTGTGCCCAGTAGAGCTCCCATAGCCACCCATAGAAACTAATTTACCAAATAGACACACTATAGCGTTCCATAGACACCCCATAGAAACCTCAGAACGCCCCATAGAGCTCCATAGGCACCCCATAGAGCCCCATAGAGAACCCATAGAGGCACATAGCAACCCATAGGTGGGACATTGGGACACATACGGACACATAGTGACCCATAGGGAGACACTGGGACCCATAGGGTGACATTGGGACACATAGGGACACCATGGATTACATGGTTGATACAACCCATGTTGTATGTTTTCATGTTTATCAACATGGTTGATGTGGGTCAGATCTATGGGGCAGGAGCTGCTGTGGGGCACATGTGGGTCAGATCTATTGGGCCGGAGGTGCTGTGGGGCTGATGTAGGAAAGATCTATGGGGCAGGAGATGCTTTGGGGCAGATGTGGGTCAGGTCTATTGGTCTGGAGCTGCTGTGGGGCACTTGTGAATCAGATCTATGAGGCAGGGGCTGCTGTGGGTCAGATCTATGGGGCAGGAACAAATGTGGGCCTGATGTTGGTCAGATTTATGGAGCAGGAGCTGCTGTGTTGCAGATGTGGGTAAGATCTATGTTGCAGGAGCTGATGTGGGGCAGATGTAGGGCATATCAATGGGGCAGGAGCTGCTGTGAGGCTGATGGGTGTTAGATCTATGGGGAGGAGCTGCTGTGGTGCAGATGTGGGTCACATCTATGGGGCGGGAGATGCTGTGTGGCTGATGTGGGTCAGATCTATGGGGCAGGAGCAGCTTTGGGGCTGATGGTGGTAAGATCTATGGGGCAGGAGCTGCTGTGAGGCGCATGTGGGTCAGATCTATGGGGCAGGAGTTGCTGTTGGGCAGATGAGGGACATAACTATGGGGCAAAATCTGCTGTGGGGCTGATGTGGGTCAGATCTATGGGGCAGGAGCTGCTGTGGTTCAGATCTATGGGGCAGGAGAAGCTCTGGGGCACATGTGGGTCAGATCTATGTGTTATGAGCTGCTGTGGGGCACATGTGGGTCAGATCGATGGGGCGGGAGCTGCTGTCGAGATGATGTGGGTCAGATCTTTGGGTAGGAGCTGCTGTGCTGCAGATCTGTGTAAGATGTAAGGGGCAGGAGCTGCTGTGGCCAAGATGGGGGTCAGATCTATGGGGCAGGAGATGCTGTGGAGCAGATGTGGGTCAGATCTATGGGGCAGGAGCTGCTGTGGGGCAGATGTGGGTTAGATCTATGAGACAGGAGCTGCTGTGGTTCAGATCTATGGGGCAGGAGCAGCTCTGGGGCACATGTGGGTCAGATCTATGTGTTAGGAGCTGCTGTGGGGCACATGTGGGTCAGATCTATGGGGCAGGAGCTGCTGTCGAGATGATGTGGGTCAGATCTTTGGGTAGGAGCTGCTGTGGTGCAGATCTGTGTAAGATGTAAGGGGCAGGAGCTGCTGTGGGGCAGATGTGGGTCAGATCTATGGGGCAGGAGATGCTGTGGGGCAGATGTGGGTCAGATCTATGGGGCAAAGGCTGCTGTGTGGCAGATGTGGGTCAGATCTATGGGGCAGGAGCTGCTGTGGGTCAGATGTGGGTCAGATCTATGGGGCAGGAGCTGCTGTGGCTGATGTGGGCCAGTTCTATGGGGCAGGAGATGCTGTGAGTCAGATGTATGAGGCAGGAGCTGCTGTGGGGCAGATGGGGGTCAGATCTATGGGGCAGGAGATGCTGTGGAGCAGATGTGGGTCAGATCTATAGGTCAGGAGCTGCTGTGGCTGATGTGGGCCAGTTCTATGGGGCAGGAGATGCTGTGAGTCAGATGTATGAGGCAGGAGCTGCTGTGGGGCAGATGGGGGTCAGATCTATGGGGCAGGAGATGCTGTGGAGCAGATGTGGGTCAGATCTATGGGGCAGGAGCTGCTGTGGGGCAGATGTGGGTTAGATCTATGGGCAGGAGATGCTGTGGAGCAGATATGGGTCAGATCTATGGGTCAGGAGCTGCTGTTGCTGATGTGGGCCAGTTCTATCGGGCAGGAGATGCTGTGAGTCAGATCTATGAGGCAGGAGCTGCTGTGGGGCAGATGGGGGTCAGATCTATGGGGCAGGAGATGCTGTGGAGCAGATGTGGGTCAGATCTATGGGGCAGGAGATGCTGTGGGGCAGATGAGGGTTAGATCTATGGGCAGGAGCTGCTGTGCTGCACATGTTGGTAGGGACTATGGGGCAGGAGCTGCTGTGGGGCAGATGGGGGTCAGATGTATGGGGCAGGAGCTGCTGTGGGGCTGATGTTGGTCAGATCTATGGGGTAGGAGCTGCTGTGGGGCTGATGTGGGTCAGATCTATGCGCTGGAGCTGCTGTGGGGAAGATTTGGGTCTGATCTATGGGGCAGGAACTGCTGTGGTTCAGATCTATGGGGCAGGAGCAGCTGTGAGGCACATGTGGGTCAGATCTATGTGTTAGGGGCTGCTGTGGGGCAGATGTGGGTCAGATCTATGGGGCAGGAGCTGCTGTGGCTGATGTGGGCCAGTTCTATTGGGCAGGAGATGCTGTGAGTCAGATGTATGAGGCAGGAGCTGCTGTGGGGCAGATGTGGGTCAGATCTATGGGGCAGGAGATGCTGTGGGGCAGATGTGGGTCAGATCTATGGGGCAAAGGCTGCTGTGTGGCAGATGTGGGTCAGATCTATGGGGCAGGAGCTGCTGTGGGTCAGATGTGGGTCAGATCTATGGGGCAGGAGCTGCTGTGGCTGATGTGGGCCAGTTCTATGGGGCAGGAGATGCTGTGAGTCAGATGTATGAGGCAGGAGCTGCTGTGGGGCAGATGGGGGTCAGATCTATGGGGCAGGAGCTGCTGTGGGGCAGATGTGGGTCAGATCTATAGGTCAGGAGCTGCTGTGGCTGATGTGGGCCAGTTCTATGGGGCAGGAGATGCTGTGAGTGAGATGTATGAGGCAGGAGCTGCTGTGGGGCAGATGGGGGTCAGATCTATGGGGCAGGAGATGCTGTGGAGCAGATGTGGGTCAGATCTATGGGGCAGGAGCTGCTGTGGGGCAGATGTGGGTTAGATCTATGGGCAGGAGCTGCTGTGCTGCACATGTTGGTAGGGTCTATGGGGCAGGAGCTGCTGTGGGGCAGATGTGGGTCAGATCTTTGGGGCAGCAGCTGCTGTGGAGCAGATCTGGGTAAGATCTATGTCGCAGGAGCTGCTGTGGGGCAGACGTGGCACATATCTATGGGGCAAAATCTGCTGTGGGGCTGATGTGGGTCAGATCTATAGGTCAGGAGCTGCTGTGGCTGCTGTGGGCCAGTTCTATGGGGCAGGAGATGCTGTGAGTCAGATGTATGAGGCAGGAGCTGCTGTGGGGCAGATGGGGGTCAGATCTATTAGGCAGGAGATGCTGTGGAGCAGATGTGGGTCAGATCTATAGGTCAGGAGCTGCTGTGGCTGATGTGGGCCAGTTCTATGGGGCAGGAGATGCTTTGAGTCAGATGTATGAGGTAGGAGCTGCTGAGGGGCAGATGGGGGTCAGATCTATGGGGCAGGAGATGCTGTGGAGCCGATGTGGGTCAGATCTATGGGGCAGGAGCTGCTGTGGGGCAGATGTGGGTTAGATCTATGAGACAGGAGCTGCTGTGGTTCAGATCTATTGGGCAGGAGCACCTCTGGGGCACATGTGGGTCAGATCTATGTGTTAGGAGCTGCTGTGGGGCACATGTGGGTCAGATCTATGGGGCAGGAGCTGCTGTCGAGATGATATGTGTCAGATCTTTGGGTAGGAGCTGCTGTGGGGCAGATCTGTGTAAGATGTATGGGGCAGGAGCTGCTGTGGGTCAGACGTGGGTCAGATCTATGGGGCAGGAGCTGCTGTGGGGCAGATGTGGGTCAGATCTATGGGGCAGGAGATGCTGTGGGGCAGATGTGGGTCAGATCTATGGGGCAAAGGCTGCTGTGTGGCAGATGTGGGTCAGATCTATGGGCAGGAGCTGCTGTGCTGCACATGTTGGTAGGGTCTATGGGGCAGGAGCTGCTGTGGGTCAGATGTGGGTCAGATCTATAGGTCAGGAGCTGCTGTGGCTGATGTGGGCCAGTTCTATGGGGCAGGAGATGCTGTGAGTCAGATGTATGAGGCAGGAGCTGCTGTGGGGCAGATGGGGGTCAGATCTATGGGGCAGGAGATGCTGTGGAGCAGATGTGGGTCAGATCTATGGGGCAGGAGCTGCTGTGGGGCAGATGTGGGTTAGATCTATGGGCAGGAGCTGCTGTGCTGCACATGTTGGTAGGGTCTATGGGGCAGGAGCTGCTGTGGGTCAGATCTATGGGGCAGGAGCTGCTGTGGGTCAGATGTGGGTCAGATCTATGGGGCAGGAGCTGCTGTGGAGCAGATCTGGGTAAGATCTATGCTGCAGGAGATGCTGTGAGTCAGATGTATGAGGCAGGAGCTGCTGTGGGGCAGATGGGGGTCAGATCTATAGGGCTGAGATGCTGTGGAGCAGATGTGGGTCAGATCTATGGGGCAGGAGCTGCTGTGGGGCAGATGTGGGTTAGATCTATGGGGCAGGAGCTGCTGTGCTGCACATGTTGGTAGGGTCTATGGGGCAGGAGCTGCTGTGGGGCTGATGTGGGTCAGATCTATGGGCAGGAGCTGATGTAGGGAAGATTTGGGTCAGATCTATGAGGCAGGAGCTGCTGTGGGGCTGATGTGTGTCAGGTCTATGGGGCAGGACCTGCTGTGTGGCTGATGCGGGTCAGATCTATGGGCAGGAGCTGCAGTGGAGATGATGTAGGTCAGATCTGTGGTGTAGGAGCAGCAGTGGGGCAGATGTGTGTCAGATCTTTGGGGAGGATCTGCTGTGGGTCTGATGTGGGTCAGATCTATGGGGCAGGAGCTGTTGTGGCGCAGGTGTGGGTCAGATCTATGTTGCAGGAGCTGATGTGGGGCAGATGTAGGGCATATCTATGGGGAGGAGCTGCAGTGGTGCAGATGTGGGTCACATCTATGGGGCGGGAGATGCTGTGTGGCTGATGTGGGTCAAATCTATGGGGCAGGAGCTGCTGTTGGGCAGATGTGGGACATAACTAAGGGGCAAAATCTGCTGTGGGGCTGATGTGGGTAAGATCTATGAGACAGGAGCTGCTGTGGTCCAGATCTATGGGGCAGGAGCAGCTCTGGGGCACATGTGGGTCAGATCTATGTGTTAGGAGCTGCTGTGGGGCACATGTGGGTCAGATCTATGGGGCAGGAGCTGCTGTCGAGATGATGTGGGTCAGATCTTTGGGTAGGAGCTTCTGTGGGGCAGATCTGTGTAAGATGTATGGGGCAGGAGCTGCTGTGGGGCAGATGTGGGTCAGATCTATGGGGCAGGAGATGCTGTGGGGCAGATGTGGGTCAGATCTATGGGGCAAAGGCTGCTGTGTGGCAGATGTGGATCAGATCTATGGGGCAGGAGCTGCTGTGGGTCAGATGTGGGTCAGATCTATGGGGCAGGAGCTGCTGTGGCTGATGTGGGCCAGTTCTATGGGGCAGGAGATGCTGTGAGTCAGATGTATGAGGCAGGAGCTGCTGTGGGGCAGATGGGGGTCAGATCTATGGGGCAGGAGATGCTGTGGAGCAGATGTGGGTCAGATCTATAGGTCAGGAGCTGCTGTGGCTGATGTGGGCCAGTTCTATGGGGCAGGAGATGCTGTGAGTCAGATGTATGAGGCAGGAGCTGCTGTGGGGCAGATGGGGGTCAGATCTATGGGGCAGGAGCTGCTGTGGGGCTGATGTTGGTCAGATCTTTGGGGCAGCAGCTGCTGTGGAGCAGATCTGGGTAAGATCTATGTCGCAGGAGCTGCTGTGGGGCAGACGTGGCACATATCTATGGGGCAAAATCTGCTGTGGGGCTGATGTGGGTCAGATCTATAGGTCAGGAGCTGCTGTGGCTGATGTGGGCCAGTTCTATAGGGCAGGAGATGCTGTGAGTCAGATGTATGTGGCAGGAGCTGCTGTGGGGCAGATGGGGGTCAGATCTATGGGGCAGGAGATGCTGTGGAGCAGATGTGGGTCAGATCTATGGGGCAGGAGCTGCTGTGGGGCAGATGTGGGTTAGATCTATGGGCAGGAGCTGCTGTGCTGCACATGTTGGTAGGGTCTATGGGGCAGGAGCTGCTGTGGGGCAGATGTGGGTCAGATCTATGGGGCAGGAGCTGCTGTGGGGCTGATGTTGGTCAGATCTTTGGGGCAGCAGCTGCTGTGGAGCAGATCTGGGTAAGATCTATGCTGCAGGAGCTGCTGTGGGGCAGACGTGGCACATATCTATGGGGCAAAATCTGCTGTGGGGCTGATGTGGGTCAGATCTATGGGGTAGGAGCTGCTGTGGGGCTGATGTGGGTCAGATCTATGGGCAGGAGCTGCTGTGGGGCTGATGTGGGTCAGATCTATGGGCAGGAGCTGATGTAGGGAAGATTTGGGTCTGATCTATGGGGCAGGAACTGCTGTGGTTCAGATCTATGGGGCAGGAGCAGCTGTGAGGCACATGTGGGTCAGATCTATGGTTTAGGTGCTGCTTTGGGGAAAATGTGGGTCAGATCTATGTGGCAGGAGATGCTCTGGGTCTGATGTGGGTCAGATCTATGGGGCAGGAGATGCTGTGAGTCAGATCTATGAGGCAGGAGCTGCTGTGGGGCTGATGTGTGTCAGGTCTATGGGGCAGGACCTGCTGTGTGGCTGATGCGGGTCAGATCTATGGGCAGGAGCTGCTGTGGGGCTGATGTGTGTCAGGTCTATGGGGCAGGAGCTGCTGTGTGGCTGATGCGGGTCAGATCTATGGGCAGGAGCTGCAGTGGAGATGATGTAGGTCAGATCTGTGGTGTAGGAGCAGCAGTGGGGCAGATGTGTGTCAGATCTTTGGGGAGGATCTGCTGTGGGTCTGATGTGGGTCAGATCTATGGGGCAGGAGCTGTTGTGGCGCAGATGTGGGTCAGATCTATGTTGCAGGAGCTGATGTGGGGCAGATGTGGGTCACATCTATGGGGCGGGAGATGCTGTGTGGCTGATGTGGGTCAAATCTATGGGGCAGGAGCTGCTGTTGGGCAGATGTGGGACATAACTATGGGGCAAAATCTGCTGTGGGGCTGATGTGGGTAAGATCTATGAGACAGGAGCTGCTGTGGTTCAGATCTATGGGGCAGGAGCACCTCTGGGGCACATGCGGGTCAGATCTATGTTTTAGAAGCTGCTGTGGGGCACATGTCGGTCAGATCTATGGGGCAGGAGCTGCTGTCGAGATGATGTGGGTCAGATCTTTGGGTAGGAGCTGCTGTGGTGCAGATCTGTGTAAGATGTAAGGGGCAGGAGCTGCTGTGGGGCAGAAGTGGGTCAGATCTATGGGGCAGGAGATGCTGTGGGGCAGATGTGGGTCAGATCTATGGGGCAAAGGCTGCTGTGTGGCAGATGTGGGTCAGATCTATGGGGCAGGAGCTGCTGTGGGTCAGATGTGGTTCAGATCTTTGCGGCAGGATCAGCAGTGGGGCATATTTGGGTCCGATCTATGGGGCAGGAGCTGCTGTGGGGCAGATGTGGTCGGATTTATGGGGCAGGAGTTTCTGTGGGGCACTTGTGGGTCAGATATATGGGGCAGTAGCTGCTGTGGGTCAGATCTATTGGGCAGCAGCTGTTTTGCATATGATGTGTGTCAGATCTTTCGGGCAGGAGCTGCTGTAGGTCTGATGGGGGTCAGATCTATGGGGCAGGAGCTGCTGTGGTGCAGATGTGGTTAAGATCTATGGGGCAGGAGCTTCTGTGGGGTTGATGTGGGTCAGATCTATGGGGCAGGAGCTGCTGTGGGGCACATGTGGGTCAGAAGCTTCTGTGGGGTTGATGTGGGTCAGATCTATTTGGCAGGAGCAGCTGTGCGGCATATGTGGGTTAAATCTATGGGCAGGAGCTGCTGTGCTGCACATGTTGGTAGGGTCTATGGGGCAGGAGCTGCTGTGGGGCAGATGTGGGTCAGATCTATGGGGCAGGAGCTGCTGTGGGGCAGATGTGGGTCAGATGTATGGGGCAGGAGCTGCTGTGGGGCTGATGTTGGTCAGATCTTTGGGGCAGCAGCTGCTGTGGAGCAGATCTGGGTAAGATCTATGTCGCAGGAGCTGCTGTTGGGCAGACGTGGCACATATCTATGGGGCAAAATCTGCTGTGGGGCTGATGTGGGTCAGATCTATAGGTCAGGAGCTGCTATGGCTGATGTGGGCCAGTTCTATGGGCAGGAGCTGCTGTGGGGCTGATGTGGGTCAGATCTATGGGCAGGAGCTGATGTAGGGAAGATTTGGGTCTGATCTATGGGGCAGGAACTGCTGTGGTTCAGATCTATGGGGCAGGAGCAGCTGTGAGGCACATGTGGGTCAGATCTATGGTTTAGGTGCTGCTTTGGGGAAAATGTGGGTCAGATCTATGTGGCAGGAGATGCTCTGGGTCTGATGTGGGTCAGATCTATGGGGCAGGAGATGTTGTGAGTCAGATCTATGAGGCAGGAGCTGCTGTGGGGCTGATGTGTGTCAGGTCTATGGGGCAGGAGCTGCTGTGTGGCTGATGCGGGTCAGATCTATGGGCAGGAGCTGCAGTGGAGATGATGTAGGTCAGATCTGTGGTGTAGGAGCAGCAGTGGGGCAGATGTGTGTCAGATCTTTGGGGAGGATCTGCTGTGGGTCTGATGTGGGTCAGATCTATGGGGCAGGAGCTGTTGTGGCGCAGATGTGGGTCAGATCTATGTTGCAGGAGCTGATGTGGGGCAGATGTAGGGCATATCTATGGGGAGGAGCTGCTGTGGTGCAGATGTGGGTCACATCTATGGGGCGGGAGATGCTGTGTGGCTGATGTGGGTCAAATCTATGGGGCAGGAGTTGCTGTTGGGCAGATGTGGGACATAACTATGGGGCAAAATCTGCTGTGGGGCTGATGTGGGTAAGATCTATGAGACAGGAGCTGCTGTGGTTCAGATCTATGGGGCAGGAGCACCTCTGGGGCACATGTGGGTCAGATCTATGTGTTAGAAGCTGCTGTGGGGCACATGTGGGTCAGATCTATGGGGCAGGAGCTGCTGTCGAGATGATGTGGGTCAGATCTTTCGGTAGGAGCTGCTGTGGTGCAGATCTGTGTAAGATGTAAGGGGCAGGAGCTGCTGTGGGGCAGATGTGGGTCAGATCTATGGGGCAAAGGCTGCTGTGTGGCAGATGTGCAGGAGCAGGAGCTGCTGTGGGGCTGATGTTGGTCAGATCTTTGGGGCAGGAGCTGCTGTGGGGCTGATGTGGGTCAAATCAATGGGGCAGGGCTGCTCTGGGGCACATGTGGGTCAGATCTATGGAGAAGGAGCTGCTGCGGGGCAGATTTGAATCAGATCTATAGGGCAGGAGCTGCTGTGGGTCAGATCTATGGGCAGGAGCTGCTGCGGGGCACATTTGAGTTAGATCTATGGGGCAGGAGATGGTGTGGGGCAGATTTGGGTCAGATGTATGGGTCAGGAGCTGCTGTGTTGCTGATGAGGGTCAGATCTATGGGGCATGGGCTGCTGTGGTTCAGATCTACGGGACTGGAGCTGCAGTGGAGCACATGTGGGTCAGATCTATGGGGTAGAAGCTGTTGTGGGGCTGATGGGGGTCATATCTATAAGGCAGGAGCTGCTGTGGGGCTGACTTGGGTCAGATCTATGGGGCAGGAGCTGCTTTGGGGCTGATGGTGGTTAGATCTATATGGCAGGAGCTGCTGTGGGGCACATGTGGGTCAGACCTATGGGGCAGGAGCTGCAGAGGGGATGATGAAGGTCAGATCTATGGGGCAGGAGTTGCTGTGGGGAATATGAGGGACATATCTATGGTGCAAAATCTGCTGTTGGACTGATGTGAGTCAGATCTATGAGTTTGGAGCTGCTGTGGGGCACATGTGGGTCAGATCTATGGGGCAGGAGATGCTGTGGGGCTGATTTGGGTCAGATCTATGTGGCAGGAGATGCTGTGGGTCAGATCTATGGGGCAGGAGCTGCTGTGGGGAACATGTGGGTCAGGTCTATGGGGCAGGAGCTGCTGTGGGCACATGTGGGTCACACTGGGACCCATATGGGGACAAAGGGAGACATCATAGAGACTCATAGGGACCTATTGGGACCAATAGGGACCCAAAGAGAGACATAGAGACCCCATAGAAACCCATGGAGACCCCATAGAGGCACAAAGTGACACATAGAGGGACACCAAGACCCATAGAAACCAGATAGAGACTCCATATAGACACATAGGAACACATAGAGACCCACTGGGACAGTGAGACCACATATAGACTCATAGGGACACATTAGGAGCCATTAAGACCCATAGGGACACATAGGACGACTTTGAAACTTATAGATACCCAAAGGAAGACATTTGGGCCCAGAGATAACCATAAGAGACCCCATAGAGACCCCGTAGGGGCACATAGCAACCCATAGGGGGGACATTGGGACACATAGGTACACATTGTGACCCGTAGGAAGACACTGGGACCCATAGGGGGACATTGGGACACATAGGGACCCAATGAATTACAGTGGGGGACAGTGAGACCCATAGAGATACATAAGGACCCCGCTGAGACCCATAAGAGACCCCATAGAGGCAACTAGGGACCACACTGAAACTCATAGATACTTGTAGGAAGACATTTGGGCCCAGAGATATCCATAAGAGACCCCACAGAGACCCCATAGAGGCACATAGCAACCCATAGGGGGGACATTGGGACACGTAGGGAAACATTCTGACCCATAGGGAGACACTGGGACCCATATGGGGACATTGGGACACATAGGGACCCCTTGGACTACAGTGGGGGACAGCCAGACCCATAGAGACACATAGAAACCCCGCTGAGACCCATAAGAGACCCCATAGAGGCACATAGGGACCACATTGAAACCCATAGATAGCTATAGGAAGATATTTGGGCCCAGAGATACCCATAAGAAACCACATACAAGCACATAGCAACCCATAGGGGGGACATTGGGACACATAGTGACCCATAGGGGGACATTGGGACACATAGGGGGACATTGGGACACATAGTGACCCCATGGATTAAAGTGGGGGACAGTCAGATCCATCGAGACACATAGGGACCCTGCTGAGACCCATAAGAGACCCCATAGAGGAACATAGCAACCCATAGGGGGGACATAGGGACACATAGGGACACACCGTGACCCATGAGGAGACACTGGATCCCATAGGGGGACAATGGGACACATAAGGACCCCATGGATTACAGTGGGGGACAGTGAGACCCATAGAGACACATAGGGAACCCGCTGAGACCCATAAGAGACCCCATAGAGGCACATAGGGACCTAATGTAACCCATAGATACCCACAGGGAGACATTTGGGCCCAGAGCTATCCATAAGAGAGCCCATTGAGGCACATAGCAACCCATAGGGGGGACATTGGGACACATAGGGACACATAGTGACCCATAGGGAGACACTGGGACCCATATGGGGATATTGGGACACATAGGGACCACATGGATTACAGTGGTGGACAGTGAGACCCATAGAGACACATAGGGACTTCGTTGAGACCCATAAGAGACCCCATAGAGGCACATAGGGACCACATTGAAACCCATAGATACCCTTAGGAATACATTTGGGACGATAGTTACCCATAAAAGACCCCATAGAGACCCCATAGAGGCACATAGCAAACCATAGTGGGGACATTGGGACACATAGGGACCCCATAGAGAGACATTTAGAGGCATAATAACCCCATAGAGTCCTATAGGGACACCCAGAGATCCATAGGGAAACATTGGGACCCACAGGGGCTGTGTGGGAGATTGGTAATCACAGCCTGAACCTCTGATTAATCAGCTGAGGCAAGTGTGGGGTCAGCTGCGGGAGCACAGGTGAGAGTAATGGAGCTGTGCTCCCGGGAGGGCTGGAGCTCGACTCCACCTCCTCTGAGACCTCATTTAAGGGCTGACCCTCACTCGAGCCGCTTTCCATTATCTTTCCGAGCTCCCTGTTACCAGGTGAGGTCCCAGAAGACTGGAGGCTTGCCAACGTGACTCCCATTTCCAAGCAAGGTTGTCAGGAGGATCCGGGCAACTCCAGGCCTGTTAGCCTGACCTCGGTGCCAGGGAAGGGAATGGAACGAATTGTCTTGAGGGAGATGACAGATGCGGCAGGTGTGGGATGAGCAGGAGATCAGACCTAGCCAGCATGGGTTCGTGAAGGGCAGCTCCTGCTTGACCAATCTGATCTCCTTCTACGATCCTGTGACCCATCTGATGGATGAAGGAAAGAAAGAAAGGCTGTTGATGTGCTCTACTTGGACTTCAGCAAAGCCTTCACAACTGTCTCCCATGCTATTCTCCTACAAAAGCTGGCAGCCCTTTTCCAACCTTGAGAATTCTGTGATTCTGTGAGGCAGCATCTCTTGGACATCGCTCTGCAGTGAAGACCGCCCCAGCTTCCTCAGCGAAGGCATCACCACTGGTGAGTTTCTCTCTCGCTTAGAACCTCTGTACATTTGTTACCATCTTTATTACCATCTGTATAGTTACCACCTAGACAGGGGGACATAGAGAGACACTGGGACCCCTAGGGACCCATAGAGATCCAGAGGAAGACATTGGGACCCATAGAGAGACACTGGGACCCATAGGGACACATAGAGAGACACTGGGACCCATAGGGACACATAGAGATCCAGAGGAAGACATTGGGACCCATAGAGAGACACTGGGACCCATAGGGACACATAGAGACCCATAGACAGTCATTGGGAGCCATAAGGATAAATTGAGACCCATAGAGACCCCATTGAGACCCATAGTGCCTCAAAGAAACCCATAGCGACCCCATAGTCACCCATAGCGCCCCATAGGAACACAAAGATACCACATAGAGCCCCATAGTGACCCATAGGGGCCCAAAGAGACCCCATAGCTACTCCATAGTGCCCCATAGCAGCCCATGGAGCCTCATAGACACTCCATTGTGCCCCACAGTGCCCCATTGCATTCCATAGAGACCCATAGACACCCTATACTGCTCCATAGAGCCCCATAGCACCCCATAGTGCCTCACAGCACCCCATAGCACAACATAGTGCCACATAGACACCACATAAGGACATATAGCCGCGCCATAGAGCCCCACAGACATCCCATAGAGCCCCGTAGGCAACCCATTGTGCCCAGTAGAGCTCCCATAGCCACCCATAGAAACTAATTTACCAAATAGACACACTATAGCGTTCCATAGACACCCCATAGAAACCTCAGAACGCCCCATAGAGCTCCATAGGCACCCCATAGAGCCCCATAGAGAACCCATAGAGGCACATAGCAACCCATAGGGGGGACATTGGGACACATAGGGACACATAGTGACCCATAGGGAGACACTGGGACCCATAGGGTGACATTGGGACACATAGGGACACCATGGATTACATGGTTGATACAACCCATGTTGTATGTTTTCATGTTTATCAACATGGTTGATGTGGGTCAGATCTATGGGGCAGGAGCTGCTGTGGGGCACATGTGGGTCAGATCTATTGGGCCGGAGGTGCTGTGGGGCTGATGTAGGAAAGATCTATGGGGCAGGAGATGCTTTGGGGCAGATGTGGGTCAGGTCTATTGGTCTGGAGCTGCTGTGGGGCACTTGTGGGTCAGATCTATGAGGCAGGGGCTGCTGTGGGTCAGATCTATGGGGCAGGAACAAATGTGGGCCTGATGTTGGTCAGATTTATGGAGCAGGAGCTGCTGTGTTGCAGATGTGGGTAAGATCTATGTTGCAGGAGCTGATGTGGGGCAGATGTAGGGCATATCAATGGGGCAGGAGCTGCTGTGAGGCTGATGGGTGTTAGATCTATGGGGAGGAGCTGCTGTGGTGCAGATGTGGGTCACATCTATGGGGCGGGAGATGCTGTGTGGCTGATGTGGGTCAGATCTATGGGGCAGGAGCAGCTTTGGGGCTGATGGTGGTAAGATCTATGGGGCAGGAGCTGCTGTGAGGCGCATGTGGGTCAGATCTATGGGGCAGGAGTTGCTGTTGGGCAGATGAGGGACATAACTATGGGGCAAAATCTGCTGTGGGGCTGATGTGGGTCAGATCTATGGGGCAGGAGCTGCTGTGGTTCAGATCTATGGGGCAGGAGAAGCTCTGGGGCACATGTGGGTCAGATCTATGTGTTATGAGCTGCTGTGGGGCACATGTGGGTCAGATCGATGGGGCGGGAGCTGCTGTCGAGATGATGTGGGTCAGATCTTTGGGTAGGAGCTGCTGTGGGACAGATCTGGGTAAGATGTATGGGGCAGGAGCTGCTGTGGCCAAGATGGGGGTCAGATCTATGGGGCAGGAGATGCTGTGGAGCAGATGTGGGTCAGATCTATGGGGCAGGAGCTGCTGTGGGGCAGATGTGGGTTAGATCTATGAGACAGGAGCTGCTGTGGTTCAGATCTATGGGGCAGGAGCAGCTCTGGGGCACATGTGGGTCAGATCTATGTGTTAGGAGCTGCTGTGGGGCACATGTGGGTCAGATCTATGGGGCAGGAGCTGCTGTCGAGATGATGTGGGTCAGATCTTTGGGTAGGAGCTGCTGTGCTGCAGATCTGTGTAAGATGTAAGGGGCAGGAGCTGCTGTGGGGCAGATGTGGGTCAGATCTATGGGGCAGGAGATGCTGTGGGGCAGATGTGGGTCAGATCTATGGGGCAAAGGCTGCTGTGTGGCAGATGTGGGTCAGATCTATGGGGCAGGAGCTGCTGTGGGTCAGATGTGGGTCAGATCTATGGGGCAGGAGCTGCTGTGGCTGATGTGGGCCAGTTCTATGGGGCAGGAGATGCTGTGAGTCAGATGTATGAGGCAGGAGCTGCTGTGGGGCAGATGGGGGTCAGATCTATGGGGCAGGAGATGCTGTGGAGCAGATGTGGGTCAGATCTATAGGTCAGGAGCTGCTGTGGCTGATGTGGGCCAGTTCTATGGGGCAGGAGATGCTGTGAGTCAGATGTATGAGGCAGGAGCTGCTGTGGGGCAGATGGGGGTCAGATCTATGGGGCAGGAGATGCTGTGGAGCAGATGTGGGTCAGATCTATGGGGCAGGAGCTGCTGTGGGGCAGATGTGGGTTAGATCTATGGGCAGGAGCTGCTGTGCTGCACATGTTGGTAGGGTCTATGGGGCAGGAGCTGCTGTGGGGCAGATGTGGGTCAGATCTTTGGGGCAGCAGCTGCTGTGGAGCAGATCTGGGTAAGATCTATGTCGCAGGAGCTGCTGTGGGGCAGACGTGGCACATATCTATGGGGCAAAATCTGCTGTGGGGCTGATGTGGGTCAGATCTATAGGTCAGGAGCTGCTGTGGCTGCTGTGGGCCAGTTCTATGGGGCAGGAGATGCTGTGAGTCAGATGTATGAGGCAGGAGCTGCTGTGGGGCAGATGGGGGTCAGATCTATTAGGCAGGAGATGCTGTGGAGCAGATGTGGGTCAGATCTATAGGTCAGGAGCTGCTGTGGCTGATGTGGGCCAGTTCTATGGGGCAGGAGATGCTTTGAGTCAGATGTATGAGGTAGGAGCTGCTGAGGGGCAGATGGGGGTCAGATCTATGGGGCAGGAGATGCTGTGGAGCCGATGTGGGTCAGATCTATGGGGCAGGAGCTGCTGTGGGGCAGATGTGGGTTAGATCTATGAGACAGGAGCTGCTGTGGTTCAGATCTATTGGGCAGGAGCACCTCTGGGGCACATGTGGGTCAGATCTATGTGTTAGGAGCTGCTGTGGGGCACATGTGGGTCAGATCTATGGGGCAGGAGCTGCTGTCGAGATGATATGTGTCAGATCTTTGGGTAGGAGCTGCTGTGGGGCAGATCTGTGTAAGATGTAAGGGGCAGGAGCTGCTGTGGGTCAGACGTGGGTCAGATCTATGGGGCAGGAGCTGCTGTGGGGCAGATGTGGGTCAGATCTATGGGGCAGGAGCTGCTGTGGGGCAGGTGTGGGTTAGATCTATGGGCAGGAGCTGCTGTGCTGCACATGTTGGTAGGGTCTATGGGGCAGGAGCTGCTGTGGGTCAGATGTGGGTCAGATCTATGGGGCAGGAGCTGCTGTGGAGCAGATCTGGGTCTGATCTATGGGGCAGGAGCTGCTGTGGCTGATGTGGGCCAGTTCTATGGGGCAGGAGATGCTGTGAGTCAGATGTATAAGAGGAGCTGCTGTGGGGCAGATGGGGGTCAGATCTATAGGGCAGGAGATGCTGTGGAGCAGATGTAGGTCACATCTATGGGGCGGGAGATGCTGTGTGGCTGATGTGGGTCAAATCTATGGGGCAGGAGCTGCTGTTGGGCAGATGTGGGAAATAACTAAGGGGCAAAATCTGCTGTGGGGCTGATGTGGGTAAGATCTATGAGACAGGAGCTGCTGTGGTTCAGATCTATGGGGCAGGAGCAGCTCTGGGGCACATGTGGGTCAGATCTATGTGTTAGGAGCTGCTGTGGGGCACATGTGGGTCAGATCTATGGGGCAGGAGCTGCTGTCGAGATGATGTGGGTCAGATCTTTGGGTAGGAGCTTCTGTGGGGCAGATCTGTGTAAGATGTTTGGGGCAGGAGCTGCTGTGTGTCAGATGTGGGTCAGATCTATGGGGCAGGAGCTGCTTTGGGTCAGATGTGGGTCAGATCTATGGGGCAAAGGCTGCTGTGTGGCAGATGTGGGTCAGATCTATGGGGCAGGAGCTGCTGTGGGTCAGATGTGGGTCAGATCTATGGGGCAGGAGCTGCTGTGGCTGATGTGGGCCAGTTCTATGGGGCAGGAGATGCTGTGAGTCAGATGTATGAGGCAGGAGCTGCTGTGGGGCAGATGGGGGTCAGATCTATGGGGCAGGAGATGCTGTGGAGCAGATGTGGGTCAGATCTATGGGGCAGGAGCTGCTGTGGGGCAGATGTGGGTCAGATCTATGGGCAGGAGCTGCTGTGCTGCACATGTTGGTAGGGTCTATGGGGCAGGAGCTGCTGTGGGGCAGATGTGGGTCAGATCTATGGGGCAGGAGCTGCTGTGGGGCTGATGTTGGTCAGATCTTTGGGGCAGCAGCTGCTGTGGAGCAGATCTGGTTAAGATCTATGCTGCAGGAGCTGCTGTGGGGCAGACGTGGCACATATCTATGGGGCAAAATCTGCTGTGGGGCTGATGTGGGTCAGATCTATGGGGTAGGAGCTGCTGTGGGGCTGATGTGGGTCAGATCTATGGGCAGGAGCTGATGTAGGGAAGATTTGGGTCTGATCTATGGGGCAGGAACTGCTGTGGTTCAGATCTATGGGGCAGGAGCAGCTGTGAGGCACATGTGGGTCAGATCTATGGTTTAGGTGCTGCTTTGGGGAAAATGTGGGTCAGATCTATGTGGCAGGAGATGCTCTGGGTCTGATGTGGGTCAGATCTATGGGGCAGGAGATGCTGTGAGTCAGATCTATGAGGCAGGAGCTGCTGTGGGGCTGATGTGTGTCAGGTCTATGGGG
The DNA here is from genome assembly GCF_054131305.1 of Coturnix japonica. Lineage (NCBI taxonomy): Eukaryota > Metazoa > Chordata > Aves > Galliformes > Phasianidae > Coturnix > Coturnix japonica. Next base: position 458,532 of record NC_140697.1, read on the forward strand.
CAGGAGCTGCTGTGTGGCTGATGCGGGTCAGATCTATGGGCAGGAGCTGCAGTGGAGATGATGTAGGTCAGATCTGTGGTGTAGGAGCAGCAGTGGGGCAGATGTGTGTCAGATCTTTGGGGAGGATCTGCTGTGGGTCTGATGTGGGTCAGATCTATGGGGCAGGAGCTGTTGTGGCGCAGATGTGGGTCAGATCTATGTTGCAGGAGCTGATGTGGGGCAGATGTAGGGCATATCTATGGGGAGGAGCTGCTGTGGTGCAGATGTGGGTCACATCTCTGGGGCGGGAGATGCTGTGTGGCTGATGTGGGTCAAATCTATGGGGCAGGAGCTGCTGTTGGGCAGATGTGGGACATAACTATGGGGCAAAATCTGCTGTGGGGCTGATGTGGGTAAGATCTATGAGACAGGAGCTGCTGTGGTTCAGATCTATGGGGCAGGAGCACCTCTGGGGCACATGTGGGTCAGATCTATGGGGCAGGAGCTGCTGTCGAGATGATGTGGGTCAGATCTTTGGGTAGGAGCTGCTGTGGTGCAGATCTGTGTAAGATGTAAGGGGCAGGAGCTGCTGTGGGGCAGATGTGGGTCAGATCTATGGGGCAGGAGATGCTGTGGGGCAGATGTGGGTCAGATCTATGGGGCAAAGGCTGCTGTGTGGCAGATGTGGGTCAGATCTATGGGGCAGGAGCTGCTGTGGGTCAGATGTGGGTCAGATCTTTGCGGCAGGAGCAGCAGTGGGGCATATTTGGGTCCGATCTATGGGGCAGGAGCTGCTGTGGGGCAGATGTGGTCGGATTTATGGGGCAGGAGCTTCTGTGGGGCACTTGTGGGTCAGATATATGGGGCAGTAGCTGCTGTGGGTCAGATCTATTGGGCAGCAGCTGTTTTGCATATGATGTGTGTCAGATCTTTCGGGCAGGAGCTGCTCTGGGTCTGATGGGGGTCAGATCTATGGGGCAGGAGCTGCTGTGGTGCAGATGTGGTTAAGATCTATGGGGCAGGAGCTTCTGTGGGGTTGATGTGGGTCAGATCTATGGGGCAGGAGCTGCTGTGGGGCACATGTGGGTCAGAAGCTTCTGTGGGGTTGATGTGGGTCAGATCTATGGGGCAGGAGCAGCTGTGGGGCATATGTGGGTTAAATCTATGGGCAGGAGCTGCTGTGCTGCACATGTTGGTAGGGTCTATGGGGCAGGAGCTGCTGTGGGGCAGATGTGGGTCAGATCTATGGGGCAGGAGCTGCTGTGGGGCAGATGTGGGTCAGATGTATGGGGCAGGAGCTGCTGTGGGGCTGATGTTGGTCAGATCTTTGGGGCAGCAGCTGCTGTGGAGCAGATCTGGGTAAGATCTATGTCGCAGGAGCTGCTGTTGGGCAGACGTGGCACATATCTATGGGGCAAAATCTGCTGTGGGGCTGATGTGGGTCAGATCTATAGGTCAGGAGCTGCTATGGCTGATGTGGGCCAGTTCTATGGGCAGGAGCTGCTGTGGGGCTGATGTGGGTCAGATCTATGGGCAGGAGCTGATGTAGGGAAGATTTGGGTCTGATCTATGGGGCAGGAACTGCTGTGGTTCAGATCTATGGGGCAGGAGCAGCTGTGAGGCACATGTGGGTCAGATCTATGGTTTAGGTGCTGCTTTGGGGAAAATGTGGGTCAGATCTATGTGGCAGGAGATGCTCTGGGTCTGATGTGGGTCAGATCTATGGGGCAGGAGATGCTGTGAGTCAGATCTATGAGGCAGGAGCTGCTGTGGGGCTGATGTGTGTCAGGTCTATGGGGCAGGAGCTGCTGTGTGGCTGATGCGGGTCAGATCTATGGGCAGGAGCTGCAGTGGAGATGATGTAGGTCAGATCTGTGGTGTAGGAGCAGCAGTGGGGCAGATGTGTGTCAGATCTTTGGGGAGGATCTGCTGTGGGTCTGATGTGGGTCAGATCTATGGGGCAGGAGCTGTTGTGGCGCAGATGTGGGTCAGATCTATGTTGCAGGAGCTGATGTGGGGCAGATGTGGGTCACATCTCTGGGGCGGGAGATGCTGTGTGGCTGATGTGGGTCAAATCTATGGGGCAGGAGTTGCTGTTGGGCAGATGTGGGACATAACTATGGGGCAAAATCTGCTGTGGGGCTGATGTGGGTAAGATCTATGAGACAGGAGCTGCTGTGGTTCAGATCTATGGGGCAGGAGCAGCTCTGGGGCACATGTGGGTCAGATCTATGTGTTAGAAGCTGCTGTGGGGCACATGTGGGTCAGATCTATGGGGCAGGAGCTGCTGTCGAGATGATGTGGGTCAGATCTTTGGGTAGGAGCTGCTGTGGTGCAGATCTGTGTAAGATGTAAGGGGCAGGAGCTGCTGTGGGGCAGATGTGGGTCAGATCTATGGGGCAGGAGCTGCTGTGTGGCAGATGTGGGTCAGATCTATGGGGCAGGAGCTGCTGTGGGTCAGATGTGGTTCAGATCTTTGCGGCAGGAGCAGCAGTGGGGCAGATTTGGGTCAGATCTATGGGGCAGGAGCTGCTGTGGGGCAGATGTTGTCGGATTTATGGGGCAGGAGCTTCTGTGGGGCATTTGTGGGTCAGATATATGGGGCAGTAGCTGCTGTGGGTCAGATCTATTGGGCAGCAGCTGTTTTGCATATGATGTGTGTCAGATCGTTCGGGCAGGAGCTGCTGTGGGTATGATGGGGGTCAGATCTATGGGGCAGGAGCTGCTGTGGTGCAGATGTGGTTAAGATCTATGGGGCAGGAGCTTCTGTGGGGTTGATGTGGGTCAGATCTATGGGGCAGGAGCTGCTATGGGGCACATGTGGGTCAGAAGCTTCTGTGGGGTTGATGTGGGTCAGATCTATGGGGCAGGAGCAGCTGTGGGGAACATGTGGGTCAGATCTATTGGGCCGGAGGTGCTGTGGGGCTGATGTAGGAAAGATCTATGGGGCAGGAGATGCTGTGAGTCAGATGTATGAGGCAGGAGCTGCTGTGGGGCAGATGGGGGTCAGATCTATGGGGCAGGAGATGCTGTGGGTCAGATGGGGGTCAGATCTATAGGGCTGAGATGCTGTGGAGCAGATGTGGGTCAGATCTATGGGGCAGGAGCTGCTGTGGGGCAGATGTGGGTCAGATCTATGGGCAGGAGCTGCTGTGCTGCACATGTTGGTAGGGTCTATGGGGCAGGAGCTGCTGTGGGGCAGATGTGGGTCAGATGTATGGGGCAGGAGCTGCTGTGGGGCTGATGTTGGTCAGATCTTTGGGGCAGCAGCTGCTGTGGAGCAGATCTGGGTAAGATCTATGTCGCAGGAGCTGCTGTGGGGCAGACGTGGCACATATCTATGGGGCAAAATCTGCTGTGGGGCTGATGTGGGTCAGATCTATAGGTCAGGAGCTGCTATGGCTGATGTGGGGCAGTTCTATGGGCAGGCGCTGCTGTGGGGCTGATGTGGGTCAGATCTATGGGCAGGAGCTGATGTAGTGAAGATTTGGGTCTGATCTATGGGGCAGGAACTGCTGTGGTTCAGATCTATGGGGCAGGAGCAGCTGTGAGGCACATGTGGGTCAGATCTATGGTTTAGGTGCTGCTTTGGGGAAAATGTGGGCCAGATCTATGTGGCAGGAGATGCTCTGGGTCTGATGTGGGTCAGATCTATGGGGCAGGAGATGTTGTGAGTCAGATCTATGAGGCAGGAGCTGCTGTGGGGCTGATGTGTGTCAGGTCTATGGGGCAGGAGCTGCTGTGTGGCTGATGCGGGTCAGATCTATGGGCAGGAGCTGCAGTGGAGATGATGTAGGTCAGATCTGTGGTGTAGGAGCAGCAGTGGGGCAGATGTGTGTCAGATCTTTGGGGAGGATCTGCTGTGGGTCTGATGTGGGTCAGATCTATGGGGCAGGAGCTGTTGTGGCGCAGGTGTGGGTCAGATCTATGTTGCAGGAGCTGATGTGGGTCAGATGTAGGGCATATCTATGGGGAGGCGCTGCTGTGGTGCAGATGTGGGTCACATCTATGGGGCGGGAGATGCTGTGTGGCTGATGTGGGTCAAATCTATGGGGCAGGAGTTGCTGTTGGGCAGATGTGGGACATAACTATGGGGCAAAATCTGCTGTGGGGCTGATGTGGGTAAGATCTATGAGACAGGAGCTGCTGTGGTTCAGATCTATGGGGCAGGAGCACCTCTGGGGCACATGTGGGTCAGATCTATGTGTTAGAAGCTGCTGTGGGGCACATGTGGGTCAGATCTATGGGGCAGGAGCTGCTGTCGAGATGATGTGGGTCAGATCTTTGGGTAGGAGCTTCTGTGGTGCAGATCTGTGTAAGATGTAAGGGGCAGGAGCTGCTGTGGGGCAGATGTGGGTCAGATCTATGGGGCAAAGGCTGCTGTGTGGCAGATGTGCAGGAGCAGGAGCTGCTGTGGGGCTGATGTTGGTCAGATCTTTGGGGCAGGAGCTGCTGTGGAGCAGATCTGGGTAAGATCTATGTCGCAGGAGCTGCTGTGGGGCAGACGTGGCACATATCTATGGGGCAAAATCTGCTGTGGGGCTGATGTGGGTCAGATCTATGGGGCAGGATCTCCTGTGGGGCTGATGTGGGTCAAATCAATGGGGCAGGGCTGCTCTGGGGCACATGTGGGTCAGATCTATGGAGCAGGAGCTGCTGCGGGGCAGATTTGAATCAGATCTATAGGGCAGGAGCTGCTGTGGGTCAGATCTATGGGCAGGTGCTGCTGTGGGGCACATGTGAGTTAGATCTATGGGGCAGGAGATGGTGTGGGGCAGATTTGGGTCAGATGTATGGGTCAGGAGCTGCTGTGTTGCTGATGAGGGTCAGATCTATGGGGCATGGGCTGCTGTGGTTCAGATCTACGGGACTGGAGCTGCAGTGGAGCACATGTGGGTCAGATCTATGGGGTAGAAGCTGTTGTGGGGCTGATGGGGGTCATATCTATAAGGCAGGAGCTGCTGTGGGGCTGACTTGGGTCAGATCTATGGGGCAGGAGCTGCTTTGGGGCTGATGGTGGTTAGATCTATATGGCAGGAGCTGCTGTGGGGCACATGTGGGTCAGACCTATGGGGCAGGAGCTGCAGAGGGGATGATGTAGGTCAGATCTATGGGGCAGGAGTTGCTGTGGGGAATATGAGGGACATATCTATGGTGCAAAATCTGCTGTTGGACAGATGTGAGTCAGATCTATGAGTTTGGAGCTGCTGTGGGGCACATGTGGGTCAGATCTATGGGGCAGGAGATGCTGTGGGGCTGATTTGGGTCAGATCTATGTGGCAGGAGATGCTGTGGGTCAGATCTATGGGGCAGGAGCTGCTGTGGGGAACATGTGGGTCAGGTCTATGGGGCAGGAGCTGCTGTGGGCACATGTGGGTCACACTGGGACCCATATGGGGACAAAGGGAGACATCATAGAGACTCATAGGGACCTATTGGGACCAATAGGGACCCAAAGAGAGACATAGAGACCCCATAGAAACCCATGGAGACCCCATAGAGGCACAAAGTGACACATAGAGGGACACCAAGACCCATAGAAACCAGATAGAGACTCCATATAGACACATAGGAACACATAGAGACCCACTGGGACAGTGAGACCACATATAGACTCATAGGGACACATTAGGAGCCATTAAGACCCATAGGGACACATAGGACGACTTTGAAACTTATAGATACCCAAAGGAAGACATTTGGGCCCAGAGATAACCATAAGAGACCCCATAGAGACCCCGTAGGGGCACATAGCAACCCATAGGGGGGACATTGGGACACATAGGTACACATTGTGACCCGTAGGAAGACACTGGGACCCATAGGGGGACATTGGGACACATAGGGACCCAATGAATTACAGTGGGGGACAGTGAGACCCATAGAGATACATAAGGACCCCGCTGAGACCCATAAGAGACCCCATAGAGGCAACTAGGGACCACATTGAAACTCATAGATACTTGTAGGAAGACATTTGGGCCCAGAGATATCCATAAGAGACCCCACAGAGACCCCATAGAGGCACATAGCAACCCATAGGGGGGACATTGGGACACGTAGGGAAACATTCTGACCCATAGGGAGACACTGGGACCCATATGGGGACATTGGGACACATAGGGACCCCTTGGACTACAGTGGGGGACAGCCAGACCCATAGAGACACATAGAAACCCCGCTGAGACCCATAAGAGACCCCATAGAGGCACATAGGGACCACATTGAAACCCATAGATAGCTATAGGAAGATATTTGGGCCCAGAGATACCCATAAGAAACCACATACAAGCACATAGCAACCCATAGGGGGGACATTGGGACACATAGTGACCCATGGGGGGACATTGGGACACATAGGTACACATAGGGAGACACTGGGACCCATAGGGGGACATTGGGACACATAGTGACCCCATGGATTAAAGTGGGGGACAGTCAGATCCATCGAGACACATAGGGACCCTGCTGAGACCCATAAGAGACCCCATAGAGGAACATAGCAACCCATAGGGGGGACATAGGGACACGTAGGGACACACCGTGACCCATGAGGAGACACTGGATCCCATAGGGGGACAATGGGACACATAAGGACCCCATGGATTACAGTGGGGGACAGTGAGACCCATAGAGACACATAGGGAACCCGCTGAGACCCATAAGAGACCCCATAGAGGCACATAGGGACCTAATGTAACCCATAGATACCCACAGGGAGACATTTGGGCCCAGAGCTATCCATAGGAGAGCCCATTGAGGCACATAGCAACCCATAGGGGGGACATTGGGACACATAGGGACACATAGTGACCCATAGGGAGACACTGGGACACATATGGGGATATTGGGACACATAGGGACCACATGGATTACAGTGGTGGACAGTGAGACCCATAGAGACACATAGGGACTTCGTTGAGACCCATAAGAGACCCCATAGAGGCACATAGGGACCACATTGAAACCCATAGATACCCTTAGGAATACATTTGGGACGATAGTTACCCATAAAAGACCCCATAGAGACCCCATAGAGGCACATAGCAAACCATAGTGGGGACATTGGGACACATAGGGACCCCATAGAGAGACATAGAGACATATAGGGACCCATTTAGAGGCATAATAACCCCATAGAGTCCTATAGGGACACCCAGAGATCCATAGGGAAACATTGGGACCCACAGGGGCTGTGTGGGAGATTGGTAATTACAGCCTGAACCTCTGATTAATCAGCTGAGGCAAGTGTGGGGTCAGCTGCGGGAGCACAGGTGAGAGTAATGGAGCTGTGCTCCCGGGAGGGCTGGAGCTCGACTCCACCTCCTCTGAGACCTCATTTAAGGGCTGACCCTCACTCGAGCCGCTTTCCATTATCTTTCCGAGCTCCCTGTTACCGGGTGAGGTCCCAGAAGACTGGAGGCTTGCCAACGTGACTCCCATTTCCAAGCAAGGTTGTCAGGAGGATCCGGGCAACTCCAGGCCTGTTAGCCTGACCTCGGTGCCAGGGAAGGGAATGGAACGAATTGTCTTGAGGGAGATGACAGATGCGGCAGGTGTGGGATGAGCAGGAGATCAGACCTAGCCAGCATGGGTTCGTGAAGGGCAGCTCCTGCTTGACCAATCTGATCTCCTTCTACGATCCTGTGACCCATCTGATGGATGAAGGAAAGAAAGAAAGGCTGTTGATGTGCTCTACTTGGACTTCAGCAAAGCCTTCACAACTGTCTCCCATGCTATTCTCCTACAAAAGCTGGCAGCCCTTTTCCAACCTTGAGAATTCTGTGATTCTGTGAGGCAGCATCTCTTGGACATCGCTCTGCAGTGAAGACCGCCCCAGCTTCCTCAGCGAAGGCATCACCACTGGTGAGTTTCTCTCTTGCTTAGAACCTCTGTACATTTGTTACCATCTTTGTTACCATCTGTAGAGTTACCACCTAGACAGGGGGACATAGAGAGACACTGGGACCCATAGGGACCCATAGAGATCCAGAGGAAGACATTGGGACCCATAGAGAGACACTGGGACCCATAGGGAAACATAGAGAGACACTGGGACCCATAGGGACACATAGAGACCCATAGACAGTCATTGGGAGCCATAAGGATAAATTGAGACCCATAGAGACCCCATTGAGACCCATAGTGCCTCAAAGAAACCCATAGCGACCCCATAGTCACCCATAGCGCCCCATAGGAACACAAAGATACCCCATAGAGCCCCATAGTGACCCATAGGGGCCCAAAGAGACCCCATAGCACCCCATAGCTACTCCATAGTGCCCCATAGCAGCCCATGGAGCCTCATAGACACTCCATTGTGCCCCACAGTGCCCCATTGCATTCCATAGAGACCCATAGACACCCTATACTGCTCCATAGAGCCCCATAGCACCCCATAGTGCCTCACAGCACCCCATAGCACAACATAGTGCCACATAGACACCACATAAGGACATATAGCCGCGCCATAGAGCCCCACAGACATCCCATAGAGCCCCGTAGGCAACCCATTGTGCCCCATAGAGCTCCCATAGCCACCCATAGAAACTAATTTACCAAATAGACACACTATAGCGTTCCATAGACACCCCATAGAAACCTCAGAACGCCCCATAGAGCTCCATAGGCACCCCATAGAGCCCCATAGAGAACCCATAGAGGCACATAGCAACCCATAGGGGGGACATTGGGACACATAGGGACACATAGTGACCCATAGGGAGACACTGGGACCCATAGGGTGACATTGGGACACATAGGGACACCATGGATTACATGGTTGATACAACCCATGTTGTATGTTTTCATGTTTATCAACATGGTTGATGTGGGTCAGATCTATGGGGCAGGAGCTGCTGTGGGGCACATGTGGGTCAGATCTATTGGGCCGGAGGTGCTGTGGGGCTGATGTAGGAAAGATCTATGGGGCAGGAGATGCTTTGGGGCAGATGTGGGTCAGGTCTATTGGTCTGGAGCTGCTGTGGGGCACTTGTGGGTCAGATCTATGAGGCAGGGGCTGCTGTGGGTCAGATCTATGGGGCAGGAACAAATGTGGGCCTGATGTTGGTCAGATTTATGGAGCAGGAGCTGCTGTGTTGCAGATGTGGGTAAGATCTATGTTGCAGGAGCTGATGTGGGGCAGATGTAGGGCATATCAATGGGGCAGGAGCTGCTGTGAGGCTGATGGGTGTTAGATCTATGGGGAGGAGCTGCTGTGGTGCAGATGTGGGTCACATCTATGGGGCGGGAGATGCTGTGTGGCTGATGTGGGTCAGATCTATGGGGCAGGAGCAGCTTTGGGGCTGATGGTGGTAAGATCTATGGGGCAGGAGCTGCTGTGAGGCGCATGTGGGTCAGATCTATGGGGCAGGAGTTGCTGTTGGGCAGATGAGGGACATAACTATGGGGCAAAATCTGCTGTGGGGCTGATGTGGGTCAGATCTATGGGGGAGGAGCTGCTGTGGTTCAGATCTATGGGGCAGGAGAAGCTCTGGGGCACATGTGGGTCAGATCTATGTGTTATGAGCTGCTGTGGGGCACATGTGGGTCAGATCGATGGGGCGGGAGCTGCTGTCGAGATGATGTGGGTCAGATCTTTGGGTAGGAGCTGCTGTGCTGCAGATCTGTGTAAGATGTAAGGGGCAGGAGCTGCTGTGGCCAAGATGGGGGTCAGATCTATGGGGCAGGAGATGCTGTGGAGCAGATGTGGGTCAGATCTATGGGGCAGGAGCTGCTGTGGGGCAGATGTGGGTTAGATCTATGAGACAGGAGCTGCTGTGGTTCAGATCTATGGGGCAGGAGCAGCTCTGGGGCACATGTGGGTCAGATCTATGTGTTAGGAGCTGCTGTGGGGCACATGTGGGTCAGATCTATGGGGCAGGAGCTGCTGTCGAGATGATGTGGGTCAGATCTTTGGGTAGGAGCTGCTGTGCTGCAGATCTGTGTAAGATGTAAGGGGCAGGAGCTGCTGTGGGGCAGATGTGGGTCAGATCTATGGGGCAGGAGATGCTGTGGGGCAGATGTGGGTCAGATCTATGGGGCAAAGGCTGCTGTGTGGCAGATGTGGGTCAGATCTATGGGGCAGGAGCTGCTGTGGGTCAGATGTGGGTCAGATCTATGGGGCAGGAGCTGCTGTGGCTGATGTGGGCCAGTTCTATGGGGCAGGAGATGCTGTGAGTCAGATGTATGAGGCAGGAGCTGCTGTGGGGCAGATGGGGGTCAGATCTATGGGGCAGGAGATGCTGTGGAGCAGATGTGGGTCAGATCTATAGGTCAGGAGCTGCTGTGGCTGATGTGGGCCAGTTCTATGGGGCAGGAGATGCTGTGAGTCAGATGTATGAGGCAGGAGCTGCTGTGGGGCAGATGGGGGTCAGATCTATGGGGCAGGAGATGCTGTGGAGCAGATGTGGGTCAGATCTATGGGGCAGGAGCTGCTGTGGGGCAGATGTGGGTTAGATCTATGGGCAGGAGATGCTGTGGAGCAGATATGGGTCAGATCTATGGGTCAGGAGCTGCTGTTGCTGATGTGGGCCAGTTCTATGGGGCAGGAGATGCTGTGAGTCAGATCTATGAGGCAGGAGCTGCTGTGGGGCAGATGGGGGTCAGATCTATGGGGCAGGAGATGCTGTGGAGCAGATGTGGGTCAGATCTATGGGGCAGGAGATGCTGTGGGGCAGATGAGGGTTAGATCTATGGGCAGGAGCTGCTGTGCTGCACATGTTGGTAGGGACTATGGGGCAGGAGCTGCTGTGGGGCAGATGGGGGTCAGATGTATGGGGCAGGAGCTGCTGTGGGGCTGATGTTGGTCAGATCTATGGGGTAGGAGCTGCTGTGGGGCTGATGTGGGTCAGATCTATGCGCTGGAGCTGCTGTGGGGAAGATTTGGGTCTGATCTATGGGGCAGGAACTGCTGTGGTTCAGATCTATGGGGCAGGAGCAGCTGTGAGGCACATGTGGGTCAGATCTATGTGTTAGGGGCTGCTGTGGGGCAGATGTGGGTCAGATCTATGGGGCAGGAGCTGCTGTGGCTGATGTGGGCCAGTTCTATTGGGCAGGAGATGCTGTGAGTCAGATGTATGAGGCAGGAGCTGCTGTGGGGCAGATGTGGGTCAGATCTATGGGGCAGGAGATGCTGTGGGGCAGATGTGGGTCAGATCTATGGGGCAAAGGCTGCTGTGTGGCAGATGTGGGTCAGATCTATGGGGCAGGAGCTGCTGTGGGTCAGATGTGGGTCAGATCTATGGGGCAGGAGCTGCTGTGGCTGATGTGGGCCAGTTCTATGGGGCAGGAGATGCTGTGAGTCAGATGTATGAGGCAGGAGCTGCTGTGGGGCAGATGGGGTTCAGATCTATGGGGCAGGAGATGCTGTGGAGCAGATGTGGGTCAGATCTATAGGTCAGGAGCTGCTGTGGCTGATGTGGGCCAGTTCTATGGGGCAGGAGATGCTGTGAGTGAGATGTATGAGGCAGGAGCTGCTGTGGGGCAGATGGGGGTCAGATCTATGGGGCAGGAGATGCTGTGGAGCAGATGTAGGTCAGATCTATGGGGCAGGAGCTGCTGTGGGGCAGATGTGGGTTAGATCTATGGGCAGGAGCTGCTGTGCTGCACATGTTGGTAGGGTCTATGGGGCAGGAGCTGCTGTGGGGCAGATGTGGGTCAGATCTTTGGGGCAGCAGCTGCTGTGGAGCAGATCTGGGTAAGATCTATGTCGCAGGAGCTGCTGTGGGGCAGACGTGGCACATATCTATGGGGCAAAATCTGCTGTGGGGCTGATGTGGGTCAGATCTATAGGTCAGGAGCTGCTGTGGCTGCTGTGGGCCAGTTCTATGGGGCAGGAGATGCTGTGAGTCAGATGTATGAGGCAGGAGCTGCTGTGGGGCAGATGGGGGTCAGATCTATTAGGCAGGAGATGCTGTGGAGCAGATGTGGGTCAGATCTATAGGTCAGGAGCTGCTGTGGCTGATGTGGGCCAGTTCTATGGGGCAGGAGATGCTTTGAGTCAGATGTATGAGGTAGGAGCTGCTGAGGGGCAGATGGGGGTCAGATCTATGGGGCAGGAGATGCTGTGGAGCCGATGTGGGTCAGATCTATGGGGCAGGAGCTGCTGTGGGGCAGATGTGGGTTAGATCTATGAGACAGGAGCTGCTGTGGTTCAGATCTATTGGGCAGGAGCACCTCTGGGGCACATGTGGGTCAGATCTATGTGTTAGGAGCTGCTGTGGGGCACATGTGGGTCAGATCTATGGGGCAGGAGCTGCTGTCGAGATGATATGTGTCAGATCTTTGGGTAGGAGCTGCTGTGGGGCAGATCTGTGTAAGATGTATGGGGCAGGAGCTGCTGTGGGTCAGACGTGGGTCAGATCTATGGGGCAGGAGCTGCTGTGGGGCAGATGTGGGTCAGATCTATGGGGCAGGAGATGCTGTGGGGCAGATGTGGGTCAGATCTATGGGGCAAAAGCTGCTGTGTGGCAGATGTGGGTCAGATCTATGGGCAGGAGCTGCTGTGCTGCACATGTTGGTAGGGTCTATGGGGCAGGAGCTGCTGTGGGGCTGATGTGGGTCAGATCTATGGGCAGGAGCTGATGTAGGGAAGATTTGGGTCAGATCTATGAGGCAGGAGCTGCTGTGGGGCTGATGTGTGTCAGGTCTATGGGGCAGGAGCTGCTGTGTGGCTGATGCGGGTCAGATCTATGGGCAGGAGCTGCAGTGGAGATGATGTAGGTCAGATCTGTGGTGTAGGAGCAGCAGTGGGGCAGATGTGTGTCAGATCTTTGGGGAGGATCTGCTGTGGGTCTGATGTGGGTCAGATCTATGGGGCAGGAGCTGTTGTGGCGCAGGTGTGGGTCAGATCTATGTTGCAGGAGCTGATGTGGGGCAGATGTAGGGCATATCTATGGGGAGGAGCTGCAGTGGTGCAGATGTGGGTCACATCTATGGGGCGGGAGATGCTGTGTGGCTGATGTGGGTCAAATCTATGGGGCAGGAGCTGCTGTTGGGCAGATGTGGGACATAACTAAGGGGCAAAATCTGCTGTGGGGCTGATGTGGGTAAGATCTATGAGACAGGAGCTGCTGTGGTCCAGATCTATGGGGCAGGAGCAGCTCTGGGGCACATGTGGGTCAGATCTATGTGTTAGGAGCTGCTGTGGGGCACATGTGGGTCAGATCTATGGGGCAGGAGCTGCTGTCGAGATGATGTGGGTCAGATCTTTGGGTAGGAGCTTCTGTGGGGCAGATCTGTGTAAGATGTATGGGGCAGGAGCTGCTGTGGGGCAGATGTGGGTCAGATCTATGGGGCAGGAGATGCTGTGGGGCAGATGTGGGTCAGATCTATGGGGCAAAGGCTGCTGTGTGGCAGATGTGGATCAGATCTATGGGGCAGGAGCTGCTGTGGGTCAGATGTGGGTCAGATCTATGGGGCAGGAGCTGCTGTGGCTGATGTGGGCCAGTTCTATGGGGCAGGAGATGCTGTGAGTCAGATGTATGAGGCAGGAGCTGCTGTGGGGCAGATGGGGGTCAGATCTATGGGGCAGGAGATGCTGTGGAGCAGATGTTTGTCAGATCTATAGGTCAGGAGCTGCTGTGGCTGATGTGGGCCAGTTCTATGGGGCAGGAGATGCTGTGAGTCAGATGTATGAGGCAGGAGCTGCTGTGGGGCAGATGGGGGTCAGATCTATGGGGCAGGAGCTGCTGTGGGGCTGATGTTGGTCAGATCTTTGGGGCAGCAGCTGCTGTGGAGCAGATCTGGGTAAGATCTATGTCGCAGGAGATGCTGTGGGGCAGACGTGGCACATATCTATGGGGCAAAATCTGCTGTGGGGCTGATGTGGGTCAGATCTATAGGTCAGGAGCTGCTGTGGCTGATGTGGGCCAGTTCTATAGGGCAGGAGATGCTGTGAGTCAGATGTATGTGGCAGGAGCTGCTGTGGGGCAGATGGGGGTCAGATCTATGGGGCAGGAGATGCTGTGGAGCAGATGTGGGTCAGATCTATGGGGCAGGAGCTGCTGTGGGGCAGATGTGGGTTAGATCTATGGGCAGGAGCTGCTGTGCTGCACATGTTGGTAGGGTCTATGGGGCAGGAGCTGCTGTGGGGCAGATGTGGGTCAGATCTATGGGGCAGGAGCTGCTGTGGGGCTGATGTTGGTCAGATCTTTGGGGCAGCAGCTGCTGTGGAGCAGATCTGGGTAAGATCTATGCTGCAGGAGCTGCTGTGGGGCAGACGTGGCACATATCTATGGGGCAAAATCTGCTGTGGGGCTGATGTGGGTCAGATCTATGGGGTAGGAGCTGCTGTGGGGCTGATGTGGGTCAGATCTATGGGCAGGAGCTGATGTAGGGAAGATTTGGGTCTGATCTATGGGGCAGGAACTGCTGTGGTTCAGATCTATGGGGCAGGAGCAGCTGTGAGGCACATGTGGGTCAGATCTATGGTTTAGGTGCTGCTTTGGGGAAAATGTGGGTCAGATCTATGTGGCAGGAGATGCTCTGGGTCTGATGTGGGTCAGATCTATGGGGCAGGAGATGCTGTGAGTCAGATCTATGAGGCAGGAGCTGCTGTGGGGCTGATGTGTGTCAGGTCTATGGGGCAGGACCTGCTGTGTGGCTGATGCGGGTCAGATCTATGGGCAGGAGCTGCAGTGGAGATGATGTAGGTCAGATCTGTGGTGTAGGAGCAGCAGTGGGGCAGATGTGTGTCAGATCTTTGGGGAGGATCTGCTGTGGGTCTGATGTGGGTCAGATCTATGGGGCAGGAGCTGTTGTGGCGCAGATGTGGGTCAGATCTATGTTGCAGGAGCTGATGTGGGGCAGATGTAGGGCATATCTATGGGGCGGAGCTGCTGTGGTGCAGATGTGGGTCACATCTATGGGGCGGGAGATGCTGTGTGGCTGATGTGGGTCAAATCTATGGGGCAGGAGCTGCTGTTGGGCAGATGTGGGACATAACTATGGGGCAAAATCTGCTGTGGGGCTGATGTGGGTAAGATCTATGAGACAGGAGCTGCTGTGGTTCAGATCTATGGGGCAGGAGCACCTCTGGGGCACATGCGGGTCAGATCTATGTTTTAGAAGCTGCTGTGGGGCACATGTGGGTCAGATCTATGGGGCAGGAGCTGCTGTCGAGATGATGTGGGTCAGATCTTTGGGTAGGAGCTGCTGTGGTGCAGATCTGTGTAAGATGTAAGGGGCAGGAGCTGCTGTGGGGCAGAAGTGGGTCAGATCTATGGGGCAGGAGATGCTGTGGGGCAGATGTGGGTCAGATCTATGGGGCAAAGGCTGCTGTGTGGCAGATGTGGGTCAGATCTATGGGGCAGGAGCTGCTGTGGGTCAGATGTGGTTCAGATCTTTGCGGCAGGATCAGCAGTGGGGCATATTTGGGTCCGATCTATGGGGCAGGAGCTGCTGTGGGGCAGATGTGGTCGGATTTATGGGGCAGGAGTTTCTGTGGGGCACTTGTGGGTCAGATATATGGGGCAGTAGCTGCTGTGGGTCAGATCTATTGGGCAGCAGCTGTTTTGCATATGATGTGTGTCAGATCTTTCGGGCAGGAGCTGCTGTAGGTCTGATGGGGGTCAGATCTATGGGGCAGGAGCTGCTGTGGTGCAGATGTGGTTAAGATCTATGGGGCAGGAGCTTCTGTGGGGTTGATGTGGGTCAGATCTATGGGGCAGGAGCTGCTGTGGGGCACATGTGGGTCAGAAGCTTCTGTGGGGTTGATGTGGGTCAGATCTATTTGGCAGGAGCAGCTGTGCGGCATATGTGGGTTAAATCTATGGGCAGGAGCTGCTGTGCTGCACATGTTGGTAGGGTCTATGGGGCAGGAGCTGCTGTGGGGCAGATGTGGGTCAGATCTATGGGGCAGGAGCTGCTGTGGGGCAGATGTGTGTCAGATGTATGGGGCAGGAGCTGCTGTGGGGCTGATGTTGGTCAGATCTTTGGGGCAGCAGCTGCTGTGGAGCAGATCTGGGTAAGATCTATGTCGCAGGAGCTGCTGTTGGGCAGACGTGGCACATATCTATGGGGCAAATTCTGCTGTGGGGCTGATGTGGGTCAGATCTATAGGTCAGGAGCTGCTATGGCTGATGTGGGCCAGTTCTATGGGCAGGAGCTGCTGTGGGGCTGATGTGGGTCAGATCTATGGGCAGGAGCTGATGTAGGGAAGATTTGGGTCTGATCTATGGGGCAGGAACTGCTGTGGTTCAGATCTATGGGGCAGGAGCAGCTGTGAGGCACATGTGGGTCAGATCTATGGTTTAGGTGCTGCTTTGGGGAAAATGTGGGTCAGATCTATGTGGCAGGAGATGCTCTGGGTCTGATGTGGGTCAGATCTATGGGGCAGGAGATGTTGTGAGTCAGATCTATGAGGCAGGAGCTGCTGTGGGGCTGATGTGTGTCAGGTCTATGGGGCAGGAGCTGCTGTGTGGCTGATGCGGGTCAGATCTATGGGCAGGAGCTGCAGTGGAGATGATGTAGGTCAGATCTGTGGTGTAGGAGCAGCAGTGGGGCAGATGTGTGTCAGATCTTTGGGGAGGATCTGCTGTGGGTCTGATGTGGGTCAGATCTATGGGGCAGGAGCTGTTGTGGCGCAGATGTGGGTCAGATCTATGTTGCAGGAGCTGATGTGGGGCAGATGTAGGGCATATCTATGGGGAGGAGCTGCTGTGGTGCAGATGTGGGTCACATCTATGGGGCGGGAGATGCTGTGTGGCTGATGTGGGTCAAATCTATGGGGCAGGAGTTGCTGTTGGGCAGATGTGGGACATAACTATGGGGCAAAATCTGCTGTGGGGCTGATGTGGGTAAGATCTATGAGACAGGAGCTGCTGTGGTTCAGATCTATGGGGCAGGAGCACCTCTGGGGCACATGTGGGTCAGATCTATGTGTTAGAAGCTGCTGTGGGGCACATGTGGGTCAGATCTATGGGGCAGGAGCTGCTGTCGAGATGATGTGGGTCAGATCTTTCGGTAGGAGCTGCTGTGGTGCAGATCTGTGTAAGATGTAAGGGGCAGGAGCTGCTGTGGGGCAGATGTGGGTCAGATCTATGGGGCAAAGGCTGCTGTGTGGCAGATGTGCAGGAGCAGGAGCTGCTGTGGGGCTGATGTTGGTCAGATCTTTGGGGCAGGAGCTGCTGTGGAGCAGATCTGGGTAAGATCTATGTCGCAGGAGATGCTGTGGGGCAGACGTGGCACATATCTATGGGGCAAAATCTGCTGTGGGGCTGATGTGGGTCAGATCTATGGGGCAGGATCTCCTGTGGGGCTGATGTGGGTCAAATCAATGGGGCAGGGCTGCTCTGGGGCACATGTGGGTCAGATCTATGGAGAAGGAGCTGCTGCGGGGCAGATTTGAATCAGATCTATAGGGCAGGAGCTGCTGTGGGTCAGATCTATGGGCAGGAGCTGCTGCGGGGCACATTTGAGTTAGATCTATGGGGCAGGAGATGGTGTGGGGCAGATTTGGGTCAGATGTATGGGTCAGGAGCTGCTGTGTTGCTGATGAGGGTCAGATCTATGGGGCATGGGCTGCTGTGGTTCAGATCTACGGGACTGGAGCTGCAGTGGAGCACATGTGGGTCAGATCTATGGGGTAGAAGCTGTTGTGGGGCTGATGGGGGTCATATCTATAAGGCAGGAGCTGCTGTGGGGCTGACTTGGGTCAGATCTATGGGGCAGGAGCTGCTTTGGGGCTGATGGTGGTTAGATCTATATGGCAGGAGCTGCTGTGGGGCACATGTGGGTCAGACCTATGGGGCAGGAGCTGCAGAGGGGATGATGAAGGTCAGATCTATGGGGCAGGAGTTGCTGTGGGGAATATGAGGGACATATCTATGGTGCAAAATCTGCTGTTGGACTGATGTGAGTCAGATCTATGAGTTTGGAGCTGCTGTGGGGCACATGTGGGTCAGATCTATGGGGCAGGAGATGCTGTTGGGCTGATTTGGGTCAGATCTATGTGGCAGGAGATGCTGTGGGTCAGATCTATGGGGCAGGAGCTGCTGTGGGGAACATGTGGGTCAGGTCTATGGGGCAGGAGCTGCTGTGGGCACATGTGGGTCACACTGGGACCCATATGGGGACAAAGGGAGACATCATAGAGACTCATAGGGACCTATTGGGACCAATAGGGACCCAAAGAGAGACATAGAGACCCCATAGAAACCCATGGAGACCCCATAGAGGCACAAAGTGACACATAGAGGGACACCAAGACCCATAGAAACCAGATAGAGACTCCATATAGACACATAGGAACACATAGAGACCCACTGGGACAGTGAGACCACATATAGACTCATAGGGACACATTAGGAGCCATTAAGACCCATAGGGACACATAGGACGACTTTGAAACTTATAGATACCCAAAGGAAGACATTTGGGCCCAGAGATAACCATAAGAGACCCCATAGAGACCCCGTAGGGGCACATAGCAACCCATAGGGGGGACATTGGGACACATAGGTACACATTGTGACCCGTAGGAAGACACTGGGACCCATAGGGGGACATTGGGACACATAGGGACCCAATGAATTACAGTGGGGGACAGTGAGACCCATAGAGATACATAAGGACCCCGCTGAGACCCATAAGAGACCCCATAGAGGCACCTAGGGACCACATTGAAACTCATAGATACTTGTAGGAAGACATTTGGGCCCAGAGATATCCATAAGAGACCCCACAGAGACCCCATAGAGGCACATAGCAACCCATAGGGGGGACATTGGGACACGTAGGGAAACATTCTGACCCATAGGGAGACACTGGGACCCATATGGGGACATTGGGACACATAGGGACCCCTTGGACTACAGTGGGGGACAGCCAGACCCATAGAGACACATAGAAACCCCGCTGAGACCCATAAGAGACCCCATAGAGGCACATAGGGACCACATTGAAACCCATAGATAGCTATAGGAAGATATTTGGGCCCAGAGATACCCATAAGAAACCACATACAAGCACATAGCAACCCACAGGGGGGACATTGGGACACATAGTGACCCATAGGGGGACATTGGGACACATAGGGGGACATTGGGACACATAGTGACCCCATGGATTAAAGTGGGGGACAGTCAGATCCATTGAGACACATAGGGACCCTGCTGAGACCCATAAGAGACCCCATAGAGGAACATAGCAACCCATAGGGGGGACATAGGGACACATAGGGACACACCGTGACCCATGAGGAGACACTGGATCCCATAGGGGGACAATGGGACACATAAGGACCCCATGGATTACAGTGGGGGACAGTGAGACCCATAGAGACACATAGGGAACCCGCTGAGACCCATAAGAGACCCCATAGAGGCACATAGGGACCTAATGTAACCCATAGATACCCACAGGGAGACATTTGGGCCCAGAGCTATCCATAAGAGAGCCCATTGAGGCACATAGCAACCCATAGGGGGGACATTGGGACACATAGGGACACATAGTGACCCATAGGGAGACACTGGGACCCATATGGGGATATTGGGACACATAGGGACCACATGGATTACAGTGGTGGACAGTGAGACCCATAGAGACACATAGGGACTTCGTTGAGACCCATAAGAGACCCCATAGAGGCACATAGGGACCACATTGAAACCCATAGATACCCTTAGGAATACATTTGGGACGATAGTTACCCATAAAAGACCCCATAGAGACCCCATAGAGGCACATAGCAAACCATAGTGGGGACATTGGGACACATAGGGACCCCATAGAGAGACATTTAGAGGCATAATAACCCCATAGAGTCCTATAGGGACACCCAGAGATCCATAGGGAAACATTGGGACCCACAGGGGCTGTGTGGGAGATTGGTAATCACAGCCTGAACCTCTGATTAATCAGCTGAGGCAAGTGTGGGGTCAGCTGCGGGAGCACAGGTGAGAGTAATGGAGCTGTGCTCCCGGGAGGGCTGGAGCTCGACTCCACCTCCTCTGAGACCTCATTTAAGGGCTGACCCTCACTCGAGCCGCTTTCCATTATCTTTCCGAGCTCCCTGTTACCGGGTGAGGTCCCAGAAGACTGGAGGCTTGCCAACGTGACTCCCATTTCCAAGCAAGGTTGTCAGGAGGATCCGGGCAACTCCAGGCCTGTTAGCCTGACCTCGGTGCCAGGGAAGGGAATGGAACGAATTGTCTTGAGGGAGATGACAGATGCGGCAGGTGTGGGATGAGCAGGAGATCAGACCTAGCCAGCATGGGTTCGTGAAGGGCAGCTCCTGCTTGACCAATCTGATCTCCTTCTACGATCCTGTGACCCATCTGATGGATGAAGGAAAGAAAGAAAGGCTGTTGATGTGCTCTACTTGGACTTCAGCAAAGCCTTCACAACTGTCTCCCATGCTATTCTCCTACAAAAGCTGGCAGCCCTTTTCCAACCTTGAGAATTCTGTGATTCTGTGAGGCAGCATCTCTTGGGCATCGCTCTGCAGTGAAGACCGCCCCAGCTTCCTCAGCGAAGGCATCACCACTGGTGAGTTTCTCTCTCGCTTAGAACCTCTGTACATTTGTTACCATCTTTGTTACCATCTGTATAGTTACCACCTAGACAGGGGGACATAGAGAGACACTGGGACCCATAGGGACCCATAGAGATCCAGAGGAAGACATTGGGACCCATAGAGAGACACTGGGACCCATAGGGACACATAGAGACCCATAGACAGTCATTGGGAGCCATAAGGATAAATTGAGACCCATAGAGACCCCATTGAGACCCATAGTGCCTCAAAGAAACCCATAGCGACCCCATAGTCACCCATAGCGCCCCATAGGAACACAAAGATACCCCATAGAGCCCCATAGTGACCCATAGGGGCCCAAAGAGACCCCATAGCACCCCATAGCTACTCCATAGTGCCCCATAGCAGCCCATGGAGCCTCATAGACACTCCATTGTGCCCCACAGTGCCCCATTGCATTCCATAGAGACCCATAGACACCCTATACTGCTCCATAGAGCCCCATAGCACCCCATAGTGCCTCACAGCACCCCATAGCACAACATAGTGCCACATAGACACCACATAAGGACATATAGCCGCGCCATAGAGCCCCACAGACATCCCATAGAGCCCCGTAGGCAACCCATTGTGCCCAGTAGAGCTCCCATAGCCACCCATAGAAACTAATTTACCAAATAGACACACTATAGCGTTCCATAGACACCCCATAGAAACCTCAGAACGCCCCATAGAGCTCCATAGGCACCCCATAGAGCCCCATAGAGAACCCATAGAGGCACATAGCAACCCATAGGGGGGACATTGGGACACATAGGGACACATAGTGACCCATAGGGAGACACTGGGACCCATAGGGTGACATTGGGACACATAGGGACACCATGGATTACATGGTTGATACAACCCATGTTGTATGTTTTCATGTTTATCAACATGGTTGATGTGGGTCAGATCTATGGGGCAGGAGCTGCTGTGGGGCACATGTGGGTCAGATCTATTGGGCCGGAGGTGCTGTGGGGCTGATGTAGGAAAGATCTATGGGGCAGGAGATGCTTTGGGGCAGATGTGGGTCAGGTCTATTGGTCTGGAGCTGCTGTGGGGCACTTGTGGGTCAGATCTATGAGGCAGGGGCTGCTGTGGGTCAGATCTATGGGGCAGGAACAAATGTGGGCCTGATGTTGGTCAGATTTATGGAGCAGGAGCTGCTGTGTTGCAGATGTGGGTAAGATCTATGTTGCAGGAGCTGATGTGGGGCAGATGTAGGGCATATCAATGGGGCAGGAGCTGCTGTGAGGCTGATGGGTGTTAGATCTATGGGGAGGAGCTGCTGTGGTGCAGATGTGGGTCACATCTATGGGGCGGGAGATGCTGTGTGGCTGATGTGGGTCAGATCTATGGGGCAGGAGCAGCTTTGGGGCTGATGGTGGTAAGATCTATGGGGCAGGAGCTGCTGTGAGGCGCATGTGGGTCAGATCTATGGGGCAGGAGTTGCTGTTGGGCAGATGAGGGACATAACTATGGGGCAAAATCTGCTGTGGGGCTGATGTGGGTCAGATCTATGGGGCAGGAGCTGCTGTGGTTCAGATCTATGGGGCAGGAGAAGCTCTGGGGCACATGTGGGTCAGATCTATGTGTTATGAGCTGCTGTGGGGCACATGTGGGTCAGATCGATGGGGCGGGAGCTGCTGTCGAGATGATGTGGGTCAGATCTTTGGGTAGGAGCTGCTGTGGGACAGATCTGGGTAAGATGTATGGGGCAGGAGCTGCTGTGGCCAAGATGGGGGTCAGATCTATGGGGCAGGAGATGCTGTGGAGCAGATGTGGGTCAGATCTATGGGGCAGGAGCTGCTGTGGGGCAGATGTGGGTTAGATCTATGAGACAGGAGCTGCTGTGGTTCAGATCTATGGGGCAGGAGCAGCTCTGGGGCACATGTGGGTCAGATCTATGTGTTAGGAGCTGCTGTGGGGCACATGTGGGTCAGATCTATGGGGCAGGAGCTGCTGTCGAGATGATGTGGGTCAGATCTTTGGGTAGGAGCTGCTGTGCTGCAGATCTGTGTAAGATGTAAGGGGCAGGAGCTGCTGTGGGGCAGATGTGGGTCAGATCTATGGGGCAGGAGATGCTGTGGGGCAGATGTGGGTCAGATCTATGGGGCAAAGGCTGCTGTGTGGCAGATGTGGGTCAGATCTATGGGGCAGGAGCTGCTGTGGGTCAGATGTGGGTCAGATCTATGGGGCAGGAGCTGCTGTGGCTGATGTGGGCCAGTTCTATGGGGCAGGAGATGCTGTGAGTCAGATGTATGAGGCAGGAGCTGCTGTGGGGCAGATGGGGGTCAGATCTATGGGGCAGGAGATGCTGTGGAGCAGATGTGGGTCAGATCTATAGGTCAGGAGCTGCTGTGGCTGATGTGGGCCAGTTCTATGGGGCAGGAGATGCTGTGAGTCAGATGTATGAGGCAGGAGCTGCTGTGGGGCAGATGGGGGTCAGATCTATGGGGCAGGAGATGCTGTGGAGCAGATGTGGGTCAGATCTATGGGGCAGGAGCTGCTGTGGGGCAGATGTGGGTTAGATCTATGGGCAGGAGCTGCTGTGCTGCACATGTTGGTAGGGTCTATGGGGCAGGAGCTGCTGTGGGGCAGATGTGGGTCAGATCTTTGGGGCAGCAGCTGCTGTGGAGCAGATCTGGGTAAGATCTATGTCGCAGGAGCTGCTGTGGGGCAGACGTGGCACATATCTATGGGGCAAAATCTGCTGTGGGGCTGATGTGGGTCAGATCTATAGGTCAGGAGCTGCTGTGGCTGCTGTGGGCCAGTTCTATGGGGCAGGAGATGCTGTGAGTCAGATGTATGAGGCAGGAGCTGCTGTGGGGCAGATGGGGGTCAGATCTATTAGGCAGGAGATGCTGTGGAGCAGATGTGGGTCAGATCTATAGGTCAGGAGCTGCTGTGGCTGATGTGGGCCAGTTCTATGGGGCAGGAGATGCTTTGAGTCAGATGTATGAGGTAGGAGCTGCTGAGGGGCAGATGGGGGTCAGATCTATGGGGCAGGAGATGCTGTGGAGCCGATGTGGGTCAGATCTATGGGGCAGGAGCTGCTGTGGGGCAGATGTGGGTTAGATCTATGAGACAGGAGCTGCTGTGGTTCAGATCTATTGGGCAGGAGCACCTCTGGGGCACATGTGGGTCAGATCTATGTGTTAGGAGCTGCTGTGGGGCACATGTGGGTCAGATCTATGGGGCAGGAGCTGCTGTCGAGATGATATGTGTCAGATCTTTGGGTAGGAGCTGCTGTGGGGCAGATCTGTGTAAGATGTAAGGGGCAGGAGCTGCTGTGGGTCAGACGTGGGTCAGATCTATGGGGCAGGAGCTGCTGTGGGGCAGATGTGGGTCAGATCTATGGGGCAGGAGCTGCTGTGGGGCAGGTGTGGGTTAGATCTATGGGCAGGAGCTGCTGTGCTGCACATGTTGGTAGGGTCTATGGGGCAGGAGCTGCTGTGGGTCAGATGTGGGTCAGATCTATGGGGCAGGAGCTGCTGTGGAGCAGATCTGGGTCTGATCTATGGGGCAGGAGCTGCTGTGGCTGATGTGGGCCAGTTCTATGGGGCAGGAGATGCTGTGAGTCAGATGTATAAGAGGAGCTGCTGTGGGGCAGATGGGGGTCAGATCTATAGGGCAGGAGATGCTGTGGAGCAGATGTAGGTCACATCTATGGGGCGGGAGATGCTGTGTGGCTGATGTGGGTCAAATCTATGGGGCAGGAGCTGCTGTTGGGCAGATGTGGGAAATAACTAAGGGGCAAAATCTGCTGTGGGGCTGATGTGGGTAAGATCTATGAGACAGGAGCTGCTGTGGTTCAGATCTATGGGGCAGGAGCAGCTCTGGGGCACATGTGGTTCAGATCTATGTGTTAGGAGCTGCTGTGGGGCACATGTGGGTCAGATCTATGGGGCAGGAGCTGCTGTCGAGATGATGTGGGTCAGATCTTTGGGTAGGAGCTTCTGTGGGGCAGATCTGTGTAAGATGTTTGGGGCAGGAGCTGCTGTGTGTCAGATGTGGGTCAGATCTATGGGGCAGGAGCTGCTTTGGGTCAGATGTGGGTCAGATCTATGGGGCAAAGGCTGCTGTGTGGCAGATGTGGGTCAGATCTATGGGGCAGGAGCTGCTGTGGGTCAGATGTGGGTCAGATCTATGGGGCAGGAGCTGCTGTGGCTGATGTGGGCCAGTTCTATGGGGCAGGAGATGCTGTGAGTCAGATGTATGAGGCAGGAGCTGCTGTGGGGCAGATGGGGGTCAGATCTATGGGGCAGGAGATGCTGTGGAGCAGATGTGGGTCAGATCTATGGGGCAGGAGCTGCTGTGGGGCAGATGTGGGTCAGATCTATGGGCAGGAGCTGCTGTGCTGCACATGTTGGTAGGGTCTATGGGGCAGGAGCTGCTGTGGGGCAGATGTGGGTCAGATCTATGGGGCAGGAGCTGCTGTGGGGCTGATGTTGGTCAGATCTTTGGGGCAGCAGCTGCTGTGGAGCAGATCTGGGTAAGATCTATGCTGCAGGAGCTGCTGTGGGGCAGACGTGGCACATATCTATGGGGCAAAATCTGCTGTGGGGCTGATGTGGGTCAGATCTATGGGGTAGGAGCTGCTGTGGGGCTGATGTGGGTCAGATCTATGGGCAGGAGCTGATGTAGGGAAGATTTGGGTCTGATCTATGGGGCAGGAACTGCTGTGGTTCAGATCTATGGGGCAGGAGCAGCTGTGAGGCACATGTGGGTCAGATCTATGGTTTAGGTGCTGCTTTGGGGAAAATGTGGGTCAGATCTATGTGGCAGGAGATGCTCTGGGTCTGATGTGGGTCAGATCTATGGGGCAGGAGATGCTGTGAGTCAGATCTATGAGGCAGGAGCTGCTGTGGGGCTGATGTGTGTCAGGTCTATGGGGCAGGAGCTGCTGTGTGGCTGATGCGGGTCAGATCTATGGGCAGGAGCTGCAGTGGAGATGATGTAGGTCAGATCTGTGGTGTAGGAGCAGCAGTGGGGCAGATGTGTGTCAGATCTTTGGGGAGGATCTGCTGTGGGTCTGATGTGGGTCAGATCTATGGGGCAGGAGCTGTTGTGGCGCAGATGTGGGTCAGATCTATGTTGCAGGAGCTGATGTGGGGCAGATGTAGGGCATATCTATGGGGAGGAGCTGCTGTGGTGCAGATGTGGGTCACATCTCTGGGGCGGGAGATGCTGTGTGGCTGATGTGGGTCAAATCTATGGGGCAGGAGCTGCTGTTGGGCAGATGTGGGACATAACTATGGGGCAAAATCTGCTGTGGGGCTGATGTGGGTAAGATCTATGAGACAGGAGCTGCTGTGGTTCAGATCTATGGGGCAGGAGCACCTCTGGGGCACATGTGGGTCAGATCTATGGGGCAGGAGCTGCTGTCGAGATGATGTGGGTCAGATCTTTGGGTAGGAGCTGCTGTGGTGCAGATCTGTGTAAGATGTAAGGGGCAGGAGCTGCTGTGGGGCAGATGTGGGTCAGATCTATGGGGCAGGAGATGCTGTGGGGCAGATGTGGGTCAGATCTATGGGGCAAAGGCTGCTGTGTGGCAGATGTGGGTCAGATCTATGGGGCAGGAGCTGCTGTGGGTCAGATGTGGGTCAGATCTTTGCGGCAGGAGCAGCAGTGGGGCATATTTGGGTCCGATCTATGGGGCAGGAGCTGCTGTGGGGCAGATGTGGTCGGATTTATGGGGCAGGAGCTTCTGTGGGGCACTTGTGGGTCAGATATATGGGGCAGTAGCTGCTGTGGGTCAGATCTATTGGGCAGCAGCTGTTTTGCATATGATGTGTGTCAGATCTTTCGGGCAGGAGCTGCTCTGGGTCTGATGGGGGTCAGATCTATGGGGCAGGAGCTGCTGTGGTGCAGATGTGGTTAAGATCTATGGGGCAGGAGCTTCTGTGGGGTTGATGTGGGTCAGATCTATGGGGCAGGAGCTGCTGTGGGGCACATGTGGGTCAGAAGCTTCTGTGGGGTTGATGTGGGTCAGATCTATGGGGCAGGAGCAGCTGTGGGGCATATGTGGGTTAAATCTATGGGCAGGAGCTGCTGTGCTGCACATGTTGGTAGGGTCTATGGGGCAGGAGCTGCTGTGGGGCAGATGTGGGTCAGATCTATGGGGCAGGAGCTGCTGTGGGGCAGATGTGGGTCAGATCTATGGGGCAGGAGCTGCTGTGGGGCTGATGTTTGTCAGATCTTTGGGGCAGCAGCTGCTGTGGAGCAGATCTGGGTAAGATCTATGTCGCTGGAGCTGCTGTTGGGCAGACGTGGCACATATCTATGGGGCAAAATCTGCTGTGGGGCTGATGTGGGTCAGATCTATAGGTCAGGAGCTGCTGTGGCTGATGTGGGCCAGTTCTATGGGGCAGGAGATGCTGTGAGTCAGATGTATGAGGCAGGAGCTGCTGTGGGGCAGATGGGGGTCAGATCTATGGGGCAGGAGATGCTGTGGAGCAGATGTGGGTCAGATCTACGGGGCAGGAGCTGCTGTGGGGCAGATGTGGGTTAGATCTATGGGCAGGAGCTGCTGTGCTGCACATGTTGGTAGGGTCTATGGGGCAGGAGCTGCTGTGGGGCAGATGTGGGTCAGATCTATGGGGCAGGAGCTGCTGTGGGGCTGATGTTGGTCAGATCTTTGGGGCAGCAGCTGCTGTGGAGCAGATCTGGGTAAGATCTATGTCGCAGGAGCTGCTGTTGGGCAGACGTGGCACATATCTATGGGGCAAAATCTGCTGTGGGGCTGATGTGGGTCAGATCTATAGGTCAGGAGCTGCTATGGCTGATGTGGGCCAGTTCTATGGGCAGGAGCTGCTGTGGGGCTGATGTGGGTCAGATCTATGGGCAGGAGCTGATGTAGGGAAGATTTGGGTCTGATCTATGGGGCAGGAACTGCTGTGGTTCAGATCTATGGGGCAGGAGCAGCTGTGAGGCACATGTGGGTCAGATCTATGGTTTAGGTGCTGCTTTGGGGAAAATGTGGGTCAGATCTATGTGGCAGGAGATGCTCTGGGTCTGATGTGGGTCAGATCTATGGGGCAGGAGATGCTGTGAGTCAGATCTATGAGGCAGGAGCTGCTGTGGGGCTGATGTGTGTCAGGTCTATGGGGCAGGAGCTGCTGTGTGGCTGATGCGGGTCAGATCTATGGGCAGGAGCTGCAGTGGAGATGATGTAGGTCAGATCTGTGGTGTAGGAGCAGCAGTGGGGCAGATGTGTGTCAGATCTTTGGGGAGGATCTGCTGTGGGTCTGATGTGGGTCAGATCTATGGGGCAGGAGCTGTTGTGGCGCAGATGTGGGTCAGATCTATGTTGCAGGAGCTGATGTGGGGCAGATGTGGGTCACATCTCTGGGGCGGGAGATGCTGTGTGGCTGATGTGGGTCAAATCTATGGGGCAGGAGTTGCTGTTGGGCAGATGTGGGACATAACTATGGGGCAAAATCTGCTGTGGGGCTGATGTGGGTAAGATCTATGAGACAGGAGCTGCTGTGGTTCAGATCTATGGGGCAGGAGCACCTCTGGGGCACATGTGGGTCAGATCTATGTGTTAGAAGCTGCTGTGGGGCACATGTGGGTCAGATCTATGGGGCAGGAGCTGCTGTCGAGATGATGTGGGTCAGATCTTTGGGTAGGAGCTGCTGTGGTGCAGATCTGTGTAAGATGTAAGGGGCAGGAGCTGCTGTGGGGCAGATGTGGGTCAGATCTATGGGGCAGGAGCTGCTGTGTGGCAGATGTGGGTCAGATCTATGGGGCAGGAGCTGCTGTGGGTCAGATGTGGTTCAGATCTTTGCGGCAGGAGCAGCAGTGGGGCAGATTTGGGTCAGATCTATGGGGCAGGAGCTGCTGTTGGGCAGATGTTGTCGGATTTATGGGGCAGGAGCTTCTGTGGGGCATTTGTGGGTCAGATATATGGGGCAGTAGCTGCTGTGGGTCAGATCTATTGGGCAGCAGCTGTTTTGCATATGATGTGTGTCAGATCGTTCGGGCAGGAGCTGCTGTGGGTATGATGGGGGTCAGATCTATGGGGCAGGAGCTGCTGTGGTGCAGATGTGGTTAAGATCTATGGGGCAGGAGCTTCTGTGGGGTTGATGTGGGTCAGATCTATGGGGCAGGAGCTGCTATGGGGCACATGTGGGTCAGAAGCTTCTGTGGGGTTGATGTGGGTCAGATCTATGGGGCAGGAGCAGCTGTGGGGAACATGTGGGTCAGATCTATTGGGCCGGAGGTGCTGTGGGGCTGATGTAGGAAAGATCTATGGGGCAGGAGATGCTGTGAGTCAGATGTATGAGGCAGGAGCTGCTGTGGGGCAGATGGGGGTCAGATCTATGGGGCAGGAGATGCTGTGGGTCAGATGGGGGTCAGATCTATAGGGCTGAGATGCTGTGGAGCAGATGTGGGTCAGATCTATGGGGCAGGAGCTGCTGTGGGGCAGATGTGGGTTAGATCTATGGGCAGGAGCTGCTGTGCTGCACATGTTGGTAGGGTCTATGGGGCAGGAGCTGCTGTGGGGCAGATGTGGGTCAGATGTATGGGGCAGGAGCTGCTGTGGGGCTGATGTTGGTCAGATCTTTGGGGCAGCAGCTGCTGTGGAGCAGATCTGGGTAAGATCTATGTCGCAGGAGCTGCTGTTGGGCAGACGTGGCACATATCTATGGGGCAAAATCTGCTGTGGGGCTGATGTGGGTCAGATCTATAGGTCAGGAGCTGCTATGGCTGATGTGGGCCAGTTCTATGGGCAGGCGCTGCTGTGGGGCTGATGTGGGTCAGATCTATGGGCAGGAGCTGATGTAGTGAAGATTTGGGTCTGATCTATGGGGCAGGAACTGCTGTGGTTCAGATCTATGGGGCAGGAGCAGCTGTGAGGCACATGTGGGTCAGATCTATGGTTTAGGTGCTGCTTTGGGGAAAATGTGGGCCAGATCTATGTGGCAGGAGATGCTCTGGGTCTGATGTGGGTCAGATCTATGGGGCAGGAGATGTTGTGAGTCAGATCTATGAGGCAGGAGCTGCTGTGGGGCTGATGTGTGTCAGGTCTATGGGGCAGGAGCTGCTGTGTGGCTGATGCGGGTCAGATCTATGGGCAGGAGCTGCAGTGGAGATGATGTAGGTCAGATCTGTGGTGTAGGAGCAGCAGTGGGGCAGATGTGTGTCAGATCTTTGGGGAGGATCTGCTGTGGGTCTGATGTGGGTCAGATCTATGGGGCAGGAGCTGTTGTGGCGCAGGTGTGGGTCAGATCTATGTTGCAGGAGCTGATGTGGGTCAGATGTAGGGCATATCTATGGGGAGGAGCTGCTGTGGTGCAGATGTGGGTCACATCTATGGGGCGGGAGATGCTGTGTGGCTGATGTGGGTCAAATCTATGGGGCAGGAGTTGCTGTTGGGCAGATGTGGGACATAACTATGGGGCAAAATCTGCTGTGGGGCTGATGTGGGTAAGATCTATGAGACAGGAGCTGCTGTGGTTCAGATCTATGGGGCAGGAGCACCTCTGGGGCACATGTGGGTCAGATCTATGTGTTAGAAGCTGCTGTGGGGCACATGTGGGTCAGATCTATGGGGCAGGAGCTGCTGTCGAGATGATGTGGGTCAGATCTTTGGGTAGGAGCTTCTGTGGTGCAGATCTGTGTAAGATGTAAGGGGCAGGAGCTGCTGTGGGGCAGATGTGGGTCAGATCTATGGGGCAAAGGCTGCTGTGTGGCAGATGTGCAGGAGCAGGAGCTGCTGTGGGGCTGATGTTGGTCAGATCTTTGGGGCAGGAGCTGCTGTGGAGCAGATCTGGGTAAGATCTATGTCGCAGGAGCTGCTGTGGGGCAGACGTGGCACATATCTATGGGGCAAAATCTGCTGTGGGGCTGATGTGGGTCAGATCTATGGGGCAGGATCTCCTGTGGGGCTGATGTGGGTCAAATCAATGGGGCAGGGCTGCTCTGGGGCACATGTGGGTCAGATCTATTGAGCGGGAGCTGCTGCGGGGCAGATTTGAATCAGATCTATAGGGCAGGAGCTGCTGTGGGTCAGATCTATGGGCAGGTGCTGCTGTGGGGCACATGTGAGTTAGATCTATGGGGCAGGAGATGGTGTGGGGCAGATTTGGGTCAGATGTATGGGTCAGGAGCTGCTGTGTTGCTGATGAGGGTCAGATCTATGGGGCATGGGCTGCTGTGGTTCAGATCTACGGGACTGGAGCTGCAGTGGAGCACATGTGGGTCAGATCTATGGGGTAGAAGCTGTTGTGGGGCTGATGGGGGTCATATCTATAAGGCAGGAGCTGCTGTGGGGCTGACTTGGGTCAGATCTATGGGGCAGGAGCTGCTTTGGGGCTGATGGTGGTTAGATCTATATGGCAGGAGCTGCTGTGGGGCACATGTGGGTCAGACCTATGGGGCAGGAGCTGCAGAGGGGATGATGAAGGTCAGATCTATGGGGCAGGAGTTGCTGTGGGGAATATGAGGGACATATCTATGGTGCAAAATCTGCTGTTGGACTGATGTGAGTCAGATCTATGAGTTTGGAGCTGCTGTGGGGCACATGTGGGTCAGATCTATGGGGCAGGAGATGCTGTGGGGCTGATTTGGGTCAGATCTATGTGGCAGGAGATGCTGTGGGTCAGATCTATGGGGCAGGAGCTGCTGTGGGGAACATGTGGGTCAGGTCTATGGGGCAGGAGCTGCTGTGGGCACATGTGGGTCACACTGGGACCCATATGGGGACAAAGGGAGACATCAT
The DNA here is from genome assembly GCF_054131305.1 of Coturnix japonica. Taxonomy (NCBI): domain Eukaryota; kingdom Metazoa; phylum Chordata; class Aves; order Galliformes; family Phasianidae; genus Coturnix; species Coturnix japonica. Next base: position 489,764 of record NC_140697.1, read on the forward strand.
AGAGACTCATAGGGACCTATTGGGACCAATAGGGACCCAAAGAGAGACATAGAGACCCCATAGAAACCCATGGAGACCCCATAGAGGCACAAAGTGACACATAGAGGGACGCCAAGACCCATAGAAACCAGATAGAGACTCCATATAGACACATAGGAACACATAGAGACCCACTGGGACAGTGAGACCACATATAGACTCATAGGGACACATTAGGAGCCATTAAGACCCATAGGGACACATAGGACGACTTTGAAACTTATAGATACCCAAAGGAAGACATTTGGGCCCAGAGATAACCATAAGAGACCCCATAGAGACCCCATAGGGGCACATAGCAACCCATAGGGGGGACATTGGGACACATAGGTATACATTGTGACCCGTAGGAAGACACTGGGACCCATAGGGGGACATTGGGACACATAGGGACCCAATGAATTACAGTGGGGGACAGTGAGACCCATAGAGATACATAAGGACCCCGCTGAGACCCATAAGAGACCCCATAGAGGCAACTAGGGACCACATTGAAACTCATAGATACTTGTAGGAAGACATTTGGGCCCAGAGATATCCATAAGAGACCCCACAGAGACCCCATAGAGGCACATAGCAAACCATAGGGGGGACATTGGGACACGTAGGGAAACATTCTGACCCATAGGGAGACACTGGGACCCATATGGGGACATTGGGACACATAGGGACCCCTTGGACTACAGTGGGGGACAGCCAGACCCATAGAGACACATAGAAACCCCGCTGAGACCCATAAGAGACCCCATAGAGGCACATAGGGACCACATTGAAACCCATAGATAGCTATAGGAAGATATTTGGGCCCAGAGATACCCATAAGAAACCACATACAAGCACATAGCAACCCATAGGGGGGACATTGGGACACATAGTGACCCATAGGGGGACATTGGGACACATAGGGGGACATTGGGACACATAGTGACCCCATGGATTAAAGTGGGGGACAGTCAGATCCATCGAGACACATAGGGACCCTGCTGAGACCCATAAGAGACCCCATAGAGGAACATAGCAACCCATAGGGGGGACATAGGGACACATAGGGACACACCGTGACCCATGAGGAGACACTGGATCCCATAGGGGGACAATGGGACACATAAGGACCCCATGGATTACAGTGGGGGACAGTGAGACCCATAGAGACACATAGGGAACCCGCTGAGACCCATAAGAGACCCCATAGAGGCACATAGGGACCTAATGTAACCCATAGATACCCACAGGGAGACATTTGGGCCCAGAGCTATCCATAAGAGAGCCCATTGAGGCACATAGCAACCCATAGGGGGGACATTGGGACACATAGGGACACATAGTGACCCATAGGGAGACTCTGGGACCCATATGGGGATATTGGGACACATAGGGACCACATGGATTACAGTGGTGGACAGTGAGACCCATAGAGACACATAGGGACTTCGTTGAGACCCATAAGAGACCCCATAGAGGCACATAGGGACCACATTGAAACCCATAGATACCCTTAGGAATACATTTGGGACGATAGTTACCCATAAAAGACCCCATAGAGACCCCATAGAGGCACATAGCAAACCATAGTGGGGACATTGGGACACATAGGGACCCCATAGAGAGACATTTAGAGGCATAATAACCCCATAGAGTCCTATAGGGACACCCAGAGATCCATAGGGAAACATTGGGACCCACAGGGGCTGTGTGGGAGATTGGTAATCACAGCCTGAACCTCTGATTAATCAGCTGAGGCAAGTGTGGGGTCAGCTGCGGGAGCACAGGTGAGAGTAATGGAGCTGTGCTCCCGGGAGGGCTGGAGCTCGACTCCACCTCCTCTGAGACCTCATTTAAGGGCTGACCCTCACTCGAGCCGCTTTCCATTATCTTTCCGAGCTCCCTGTTACCGGGTGAGGTCCCAGAAGACTGGAGGCTTGCCAACATGACTCCCATTTCCAAGCAAGGTTGTCAGGAGGATCCGGGCAACTCCAGGCCTGTTAGCCTGACCTCGGTGCCAGGGAAGGGAATGGAACGAATTGTCTTGAGGGAGATGACAGATGCGGCAGGTGTGGGATGAGCAGGAGATCAGACCTAGCCAGCATGGGTTCGTGAAGGGCAGCTCCTGCTTGACCAATCTGATCTCCTTCTACGATCCTGTGACCCATCTGATGGATGAAGGAAAGAAAGAAAGGCTGTTGATGTGCTCTACTTGGACTTCAGCAAAGCCTTCACAACTGTCTCCCATGCTATTCTCCTACAAAAGCTGGCAGCCCTTTTCCAACCTTGAGAATTCTGTGATTCTGTGAGGCAGCATCTCTTGGACATCGCTCTGCAGTGAAGACCGCCCCAGCTTCCTCAGCGAAGGCATCACCACTGGTGAGTTTCTCTCTCGCTTAGAACCTCTGTACATTTGTTACCATCTTTGTTACCATCTGTATAGTTACCACCTAGACAGGGGGACATAGAGAGACACTGGGACCCCTAGGGACCCATAGAGATCCAGAGGAAGACATTGGGACCCATAGAGAGACACTGGGACCCATAGGGACACATAGAGACCCATAGACAGTCATTGGGAGCCATAAGGATAAATTGAGACCCATAGAGACCCCATTGAGACCCATAGTGCCTCAAAGAAACCCATAGCGACCCCATAGTCACCCATAGCGCCCCATAGGAACACAAAGATACCCCATAGACACCCCATAGTGACCCATAGGGGCCCAAAGAGACCCCATAGCACCCCATAGCTACTCCATAGTGCCCCATAGCAGCCCATGGAGCCTCATAGACACTCCATTGTGCCCCACAGCACCCCATTGCACCCCATAGGGACCCATAGACACAGCATACTGCTCCATAGAGCCCCATAGACACCCCATAGTTCCCCACAGCACCCCATAGCAGCTCACAGTGCCCCATAGACACCACATAAGGCCCTACAGCCACACCATAGAGCCCAATTGAACCACATAGACACCCCATATCACCCCATAGTGCCTGTAGACACCCAATAGAGCCCCATAGAGACCCACTTAACCCCATACAGACCCCATGCAGACCACATAGAGCCCCACAGACAACCCATAGATCCCCAAAGACACCCCATAGACTCCCCATAGAGCCCCATAGGGACCTCATAGCGCCCCATAGAGACCCCATTCTTCCGCATAGAGCCCCATAGCAAACCATAGCACCCCATAGTCACCCATAGCACCCCATAGGAACCCAAGGATACCCCAAAGCACCCCATAGCCACCCTACAGCACCGCATAGCCACCCCATAGAGCCCCATAGACACCACATAGTGACCCATAGGGGCCCAAAGAGACCCCATAGCACCCCATAACTACTCCATAGTGCCCCATAGCAGCCCATGGAGCCTCATTGACACTCCATTGTGCCCCAGAGCACCCCATTGCACCCCATAGGGACCCATAGACACAGCATACTGCTCCATAGAGCCCCATAGACACCCCATAGTTCCCCACAGCACCCCATAGCAGCCCACAGTGCCCCATAGACACCGCATAAGGCCCTACAGCCACACCATGGAGCCCAATTGAACCACATAGACACCCCATATCGCCCCACAGTGCCTGTAGACACCCAATAGAGCCCCATAGAGACCCACTGAACCCCATATAGAGCCTCACAGACAACCCATAGATCCCCAAAGACACCCCATAGACTCCCCATAGAGCCCCATAGGGACCCCATAGCGCCCCATAGAGACCCCATTCTTCCGCATAGAGCCCCATAGCAAACCATAGCACCCCATAGTCACCCATAGCGCCCCATAGGAACCCAAGGATACCCCAAAGCACCCCATAGCCACCCTACAGCACCGCATAGCCACCCCATAGAGCCCCATAGACACCACATAGTGACCCATAGCGCCCCATAGGGGCACAAAGAGACCCCAAATCATCCCATAGCTACTCCACAGTGCCCCATAGCAGCCCATGGAGCCTCATAGACACTCCCTTGTGCCCCACAGCGCCCCATTGCACCCCATAGGGACCCATAGACACCCTATACTGCTCCATAGAGCCCCATAGCTCCCCATAGTGCCTCACAGCACCCCATAGCACAACATAGTGCCACATAGACACCACATAAGGACATATAGCCACGCCATAGAGCCCCATAGACATCCCATAGAGCCCCGTAGGCAACCCATTGTGCCCCATAGAGCTCCCATAGCCACCCATAGAAACTCATTTTGCCACATAGACACACCATAGCGTTCCATAGACACCCCATAGAAACCTCAGAACGCCCCATAGAACCCCATAGAGCTCCATAGGCACCCCATAGAGCACCATAGAGAACCCATAGAGGCACATAGCAACCCATAGGGGGGACATTGGGACACATAGGGACACATAGTGACCCATAGGGAGACACTGGGACCCATAGGGTGACATTGGAACACATAGGGACACCATGGATTACAGTGGGGGACAGTGATACCCGTAGAGACACATAGAGACTCTGCTGAGACCCATAAGAGACCCCATAGAGGCACATAGGGACCACACTGAAACCCATAGATACCCATAGGAGGACATTTAAGCCCATAGATACAAATAAGAGACCCCATAGAGGCACATAGCTACCCATAGTGGGACATTGGGACACATAGAGACCCCATGGATTTAGGTGGGGGACAGTGAGACCCATAGAGGCACATAGGGACCACATTGAAACCCATAGATACCCATAGGAAGACATTTGGGCCCAGAGATACCCATAAGAGACCACATAGAGACCCCATAGAGGTACATAGCAACCCATAGTGTGGACATTGGGACACAGAGGGACCCCATGGATTACAGTGGGGAACAGTGAGACCCGTAGAGACACATAGGGGCTCCACTGATACCCATAAGAGACCCCATAGAGGCACATAGGGACCTCACTGAAACCCATAGATACCCATAGGAAGACATTTGGGCCCAGAGATACCAATAAGAGTCCCCATAGAAACCCCAAAGGGGGCCATTGGGACACATAAGTGGGACATTCGGCACTTAGGAACACATAGTGACCCATAGGGAGACACTGGGACCCATAGGGGTATATTGGGACACATAGGGACCCCATGGAACATAGTGGGGGACAGTGAGACCCATAGAGACAAATAGGGACTCCGCTGTAACCCTTAAGAGACCCCATAGAGGCACATAGGGACGTAATGTAAACTATGGATACCAACAGGTAGATATTTTGGCCCAGAGATACTCATAAGAGACCCCATGGAGACACTTAGCAACACATAGGAGGGACATTGGGACACATAGGGACACATTGTAACCCATAGGCTGACACTGGGACCAATAGGGGGACATTGGGACACATAGGGACCCCATGGATTTCAGTGGGGGACAGTGAGACCCATAGAGACACATAGGGACCTCGCTGAGACCCATAAGAGACCCCATAGAGGCACATAGGGACTGCATTGAAACCCATAGATACCCATAGGAAGACATTTGGGCCCAGAGATATCCATGAGACCCCATAGAGACCCCATAGAGACCCCCTAGAGGCACATAGCAACCCATAGGGGGGACATTGGGACACATAGGTACACATAGTGACCCATAGGGGGCAGTGGGACACATAGGGATCCCATGGATTACAGTGGGGGACAGTGAGACCCATAGAGACACATAGGGACACTGCTGAGACCCATAAGAGACCCCATAGAGGCACATAGGGACCACATTGAAAACCATAGGTACCCATAGGAATACATTTGGGTCCAGAGATACCCATAAGAGACCCCGCAGAGGCACATACCAACCCACAGGGGAGACGTTGGGACACATAGTGACTCATTAGTGACCCAAAGGGAGTCACTGGGACCCATATGGATACATAGAGATCCATAGGGGGACATTGGGACACATAGGGACCCCATAGAGAGACATAGAGACACATAGGGACCCATTTAGAGGCATAATAACCCCATAGAGACCTATAGGGACAGCTAGAGACCCATAGGGAAACATTGGGACCCAGAGGGGCTGTATGGGAGATTGGTAATCACAGCCTGAACCTCTGATTAATCAGCTGAGGCAAGTGTGGGGTCAGCTGCGGGAGCACAGGTGAGAGTAATGGAGCTGTGCTCCCGGGAGGGCTGGAGCTCGACTCCACCTCCTCTGAGACCTCATTTAAGGGCTGACCCTCACTCGAGCCGCTTTCCATTATCTTTCCGAGCTCCCTGTTACCGGGTGAGGTCCCAGAAGACTGGAGGCTTGCCAACGTGACTCCCATTTCCAAGCAAGGTTGTCAGGAGGATCCGGGCAACTCCAGGCCTGTTAGCCTGACCTCGGTGCCAGGGAAGGGAATGGAACGAATTGTCTTGAGGGAGATGACAGATGCGGCAGGTGTGGGATGAGCAGGAGATCAGACCTAGCCAGCATGGGTTCGTGAAGGGCAGCTCCTGCTTGACCAATCTGATCTCCTTCTACGATCCTGTGACCCATCTGATGGATGAAGGAAAGAAAGAAAGGCTGTTGATGTGCTCTACTTGGACTTCAGCAAAGCCTTCACAACTGTCTCCCATGCTATTCTCCTACAAAAGCTGGCAGCCCTTTTCCAACCTTGAGAATTCTGTGATTCTGTGAGGCAGCATCTCTTGGACATCGCTCTGCAGTGAAGACCGCCCCAGCTTCCTCAGCGAAGGCATCACCACTGGTGAGTTTCTCTCTCGCTTAGAACCTCTGTACATTTGTTACCATCTTTGTTACCATCTGTATAGTTACCACCTAGACAGGGGGACATAGAGAGACACTGGGACCCCTAGGGACCCATAGAGATCCAGAGGAAGACATTGGGACCCATAGAGAGACACTGGGACCCATAGGGACACATAGAGACCCATAGACAGTCATTGGGAGCCATAAGGATAAATTGAGACCCATAGAGACCCCATTGAGACCCATAGTGCCTCAAAGAAACCCATAGCGACCCCATAGTCACCCATAGCGCCCCATAGGAACACAAAGATACCCCATAGACACCCCATAGTGACCCATAGGGGCCCAAAGAGACCCCATAGCACCCCATAGCTACTCCATAGTGCCCCATAGCAGCCCATGGAGCCTCATAGACACTCCATTGTGCCCCACAGCACCCCATTGCACCCCATAGGGACCCATAGACACAGCATACTGCTCCATAGAGCCCCATAGACACCCCATAGTTCCCCACAGCACCCCATAGCAGCTCACAGTGCCCCATAGACACCACATAAGGCCCTACAGCCACACCATAGAGCCCAATTGAACCACATAGACACCCCATATCACCCCATAGTGCCTGTAGACACCCAATAGAGCCCCATAGAGACCCACTTAACCCCATACAGACCCCATGCAGACCACATAGAGCCCCACAGACAACCCATAGATCCCCAAAGACACCCCATAGACTCCCCATAGAGCCCCATAGGGACCTCATAGCGCCCCATAGAGACCCCATTCTTCTGCATAGAGCCCCATAGCAAACCATAGCACCCCATAGTCACCCATAGCACCCCATAGGAACCCAAGGATACCCCAAAGCACCCCATAGCCACCCTACAGCACCGCATAGCCACCCCATAGAGCCCCATAGACACCACATAGTGACCCATAGGGGCCCAAAGAGACCCCATAGCACCCCATAACTACTCCATAGTGCCCCATAGCAGCCCATGGAGCCTCATAGACACTCCATTGTGCCCCAGAGCACCCCATTGCACCCCATAGGGACCCATAGACACAGCATACTGCTCCATAGAGCCCCATAGACACCCCATAGTTCCCCACAGCACCCCATAGCAGCCCACAGTGCCCCATAGACACCGCATAAGGCCCTACAGCCACACCATGGAGCCCAATTGAACCACATAGACACCCCATATCGCCCCACAGTGCCTGTAGACACCCAATAGAGCCCCATAGAGACCCACTGAACCCCATACAGACCCCATGCAGACCCCATAGAGCCTCACAGACAACCCATAGATCCCCAAAGACACCCCATAGACTCCCCATAGAGCCCCATAGGGACCCCATAGCACCCCATAGAGACCCCATTCTTCCGCATAGAGCCCCATAGCAAACCATAGCACCCCATAGTCACCCATAGCGCCCCATAGGAACCCAAGGATACCCCAAAGCACCCCATAGCCACCCTACAGCACCGCATAGCCACCCCATAGAGCCCCATAGACACCACATAGTGACCCATAGCGCCCCATAGGGGCACAAAGAGACCCCAAATCATCCCATAGCTACTCCACAGTGCCCCATAGCAGCCCATGGAGCCTCATAGACACTCCCTTGTGCCCCAGAGCGCCCCATTGCACCCCATAGGGACCCATAGACACCCTATACTGCTCCATAGAGCCCCATAGCTCCCCATAGTGCCTCACAGCACCCCATAGCACAACATAGTGCCACATAGACACCACATAAGGACATATAGCCGCGCCATAGAGCCCCATAGACATCCCATAGAGCCCCGTAGGCAACCCATTGTGCCCCATAGAGCTCCCATAGCCACCCATAGAAACTCATTTTGCCACATAGACACACCATAGCGTTCCATAGAAACATACACCATAGCGTTCCCCATAGAAACCTCAGAACGCCCTATAGAACCCCATAGAGCTCCATAGGCACCCCATAGAGCCCAATAGCTACCCACAGAACACCACAGAGCCCAATAGGCACCCAATAGCCACCCCATAGTGCTCCACAGACATCACATAGAGCCCCATAGTGCCCCACATCGACACACAGTGCCCGATTGAACCCCATACATATCTCATAGAGCCCCATAGACACCCTATACTACTCCATAGAGCCCCATAGGCACCCTACAGTGCCCCATAGCCAGTCCACAGCACCCCATACTACCCCATAGAGCACCATAGACACACATAGCATCCCATAGAAACACATAGGGACCCATAAAGACACATAGCACCCCATAGACACCCCATAGAGACCCCATAGACGCACATAGACACCCATAGGGAGACATTGGGACACATAGGGTGACACTGGGACCCATAGAGACTTATAGACAGACATATGGACCACATAGAGACCAATAGAGACCCCATGGGGGAACACTGGGACCCATAGAAATTCCATAGGGACCCATTGAAACCTCATAGTGACACAGTGAGTACCATAGAGACCCATAGAAAGACACTGGGACCCATATGGGGACAAAGGGAGACATCATAGAGACTCATAGGGACCCATTGGGACCAATAGGGACCCATAGAGAGACCCCATAGAAACCCATGGAGAACCCATAGAGGCACATAGTGACACATTGAGAGAAGTTGGGACCCATAGAAACCACATAGAGACTCCATATAGACACATAGGAACACAAAGAGACACATTGGGACCTATAGAGACCCCATATAAACTCATAGGGACACATTAGGAGCCATTAAGACCAATAGGGACACATAGGACAACTTTGAAACACATAGAGACCAATAGGAAGATATTCGGGCCCAGAGATACCCATAAGAGACCCCATAGAGAACCCATAGAGGCACATAGCAACCCACAGGGGTGACATTGGGACATATAGAGACATATAGTGACCCATAGGGAGACATTGGGACCAATAGGTGGACATTGGGACACATAGGGACCCTATGGATTACAGTGGGGGACAGTGAGACCCATACAGACACATAGGAACCGCACTGAAACCCATAGATACCCATAGGAAGACATTTGGGCCCAGAGATACCCATAAGAGACCCAATAAAGACTACATAGAGGCACAAGAAACTCATAGGTGGGACATTAGGACATATAGGGACACATAGTGACCCATAGGGAGACACTGAGACCCATAGGGGGACACTGGGACACATATGGACACCATGCATTACACTGGGGGACAGTGAGACCAATAGAGACACAGAGGGATTCTGCTGAGACCCATAAAAGAACCCATAGAGTCACATAGGGACCACATTGAAACCCATAGAGTCACATAGGGACCACATTGAAACCCATAGATACCCATAGGAATACACTTGGGTCCAGAGATGCCCATAAGAGACCCCATAGAAACCTTCTAAATGTGTCCCTATGTGTCTCTATGTCACTCTATGGGGTTCCAATGTGTCCCAATGTCCTCCTATGGATGTCTATGTCCCCCCATGGGTCCCAGTGTCGTCCGTATGTGCCTCTATGGGGTCTCTTATGGGTCTCAACCGGGTCCCTGTGTGTCTCTAGGGGTCTCACTGTCCCCCAATGTAATGCATGTGGTCCCTATGTGTGCCAATGTCTCCCTATGGGTCCCAGTGTCTCCCTATGGGTCACTATGTGTCCCTATGTTTCCCAATGTCCCCCCTATGGGTTGCTATTTGCCTCTATGGGGTCTCTATGGGGTCTCCTATGGGTATCTCTGGGCCCAAATATTTTCCTATGGGTATCTATGGGTTTCAATGTGGTCCCTATGCGCCTCTATGAGGTCTTTAATTGGTCTCAACGGGGTCCCTATGTGTCTCTATGGGTTTCACTGTCCCCCTTGTAATCCATGGGGTCCCTATGGGTCCCAGTGTCTCCCTATGGGTCCCAGTGTATCCCTATGGGTCACTATGTGTCCCTATGTGTCCCAATGTCCCCGCTATGGGTTGCTATGTGCCTCTATAGGGTCTCTATGGGGTCTCTTATGCGTATCTCTGGGCCGAAAATTCTCCCTCTGTGTATCTATGGGTTTCAGTGTCGTCCGTATGTGCCTCTATGGGGTCTCTTATGGGTCTCAACCGGGTCCCTGTGTGTCTCTAGGGGTCTCACTGTCCCCCAATGTAATGCATGTGGTCCCTATGTGTGCCAATGTCTCCCTATGGGTCCCAGTGTCTCCCTATGGGTCACTATGTGTCCCTATGTTTCCCAATGTCCCCCCTATGGGTTGCTATTTGCCTCTATGGGGTCTCTATGGGGTATCTTATGGGTATCTCTTGGTCCAACTGTCTTCCTATGGGTATCTATGGGTTTCAGTGTGGTCCCTATGCGCCTCTATGAGGACTTTAATGGGTCTCAGCAAGGTCCCTATGTGTCTCTATGGGTCTCACTGTCCCCCTTGTAATCCATGGGGTCCCTATTTGTCCCATTGTCCCTATGGTTCCCAGTGTCTCCCTATAAGTCAGTATGTGTCCCTATTTGTCCCAGTGTCCCCCGTATGGATTGCTATGTGCCTCTTTGGGGACTCTATGGGGTCTCTTATGGGTCTCAGCGGGGTCCCTGTGTGTCTCTATGGGTCTCAATGTCCATGTAATCCATGGGGTCCCTATGTGTCCCATTGTTCCGCTGTGGGTCCCAGTGTCTACCTATGGGTCTCTGTGTGTCTCTGTGTTTCCCAATGTCCCGCCTATGGGATGCTATGTGCCTCTATAGGGTTTATATGGGTCTCTTATGCGTATCTCTGTGCTCAAATGTCTTCCTATGGGTATCTATGGGTTTCAATGTGGTCCCTATGTGCCCCTAAATTATTGGGTTTCATCTCGAAAAGAAGACACATTCTCTTTAAAATGATGCTTTGTAACAAATTATGACTCATTGATTCCAGAATATCTGTCTTCCCCTACAAAATAATGACATTAACATAAGAATTATCCATTTCAGACAAATTTCCCATGTATTTCACACTAATATCAAGACTTACACCAGAAAAAAAATGTGTTCTCTCTTAGTTATCACTCTTGAATCTTGCAAAAAATTCATTTTCTTACCAATAGAAAAACATCTCTAACCCCGCTATTCTGGGTTTTCCGCCACTTTAACCCCGCTTTTCTTGGTTTTCCTCCGCTCTATCTTCGCTTTTCTTGATTTTCCTCTGCTCTAGCCCCGCTTTTCTTGGTTTTCCTCCTCTCTAACTTCGCCTTTCTTGGTTTTCCTCTGCTCTAACTTCGAATTTCTTGGTTTTCATCCGCTCTAACTCCGCTTTTCTTGGTTTTCCCCCGATCTAACCCCGCTTTACTTGGTTTTCATCCGCTCTAACCTAGATTTTCTTGGTTTCATCAGGTCTTGGTGTCATCACTGGTGAGTTTCCCTTTTTTCCTTATACCTTCTGTACTTCTACTATCATCCTTGTAGTTACCATTCTTGTTAACCTGTATGGTTACCACCAATACATCCTGCAATGACAGCTAATCACATTCTTTCTCCTTCTCCAAGCAATTCTACCATAACGGCTCCCTTTCAGCTGTGGGGTTGTTCTTGATCAAGTTAGATGAGCCACCAGACACCTTAACTGTTGTCCCTGCACTCTCCCAGACACACAGCTTCAGCTCAGATTTGGCAAGGCAGAAACTCCTAAGTCTCACAAACCTCTCAAAGACCTTAAAAACTGCTTTTATGCATAAATCCATGTTGGAAACTTGTTAGCCAATTCTAATATGAATCAGATTTACATTACTGTATTTCCTCCATAACATTTACTTCTGGGGCAACAATGCCCACTGTTGTATTTGCTTTCAGTCTGTACATTTGATAAGAAATGGCATAAAGCAGCAGGCTTCCCATCTGATAATACACAGTGACACACACCTCCCCCCCTTTTAAGAGCATCTTCAGCCGGCCCCCGTCTCTAAAATATAAGGAGTCCTTTAGAAGGCTGAAGAGGTATTCCAGAATACAATGGAGATGTTGGAATCACGGTTCCCAGCGACTGCCGCTTGTGAGAGAAAAGAGCGGTTGCGGACAAAACGGTAGACGAAAAAGAGCGACTTTAGCCGGCTGCTTTCTTCCGCTGAGGGAGGTTTCTCTCTGCAGCCCGGAAAACAGTACTTTTGTGCTCAACTTCTTTTCTCGCTGAAAGCACAACTCCTAGAACTGTTTCGAGGGGTTACCTTTCAAATGGGGAAAGATTTCGTTTCTTTCATTATTTTTCGGTACTACACTTTTAGTTTCTCTGTCGACAGAGGAAAGAAACGAATATCTCCTTCTTACATATCTGACTAGCTAGCTGAGTAGCTCTGGGATACGCCGTCGGATTGAAATCGACTTGATGTCCCCATCGCTCCTTTAAGGGCTGCAGGGATAAGCTTTATCCTCTAAAGAAAGAAGCCGGCTAAAAACTCACTCCCGAATGCAACGGAGATGTTGGAATCACGGTTCCCAGCGACTGCCGCTTGTGAGAGAAAAGAGCGGTTGCGGACAAATCGGTAGACGAAAAAGAGCGACATTAGCCAGCTGCTTTCTTCCGCTGAGGGGGGTTTGTCTCTGTAGCCCGGAAAGGAGTACTTTTGTGCTCCACTTCTTTTCCCGCTGAAAGCACAAGTCCTTGAACTGTTTCGAGGTGTTACCTTTCAAATGGCGAAAGATTTCGTTTCTTTCATTATTTTTCTGTACTTCACTTATATTTTATCTGTCGACAGAGGAAAGAAACGAATATCTCCTTCTTACATATCTGACTAGCTAGCTGAGTAGCTCTGGGATATACGCCGTCGGATTGAAATCGACTTGATGTCCCCATCGCTGCATTCTGGGCTGAAGGGATAAGCTTTTTACTCTGAAGAAAGAAGCCGGCTAAAGACGCACTCCCGAATGCAACGGAGGTGTTGGAATCACGGATCCCAGCGGCTGCCGCTTGTTAGAGAAAAGAGCAGTTGCGGACAAAACGGTCGACGAAAAAGAGCGACTTTAGCCGGCTGCTTTCTTCCGCTGAGGGAGGTTTCTCTCTGCAGCCCGGAAAGGAGTACTTTTGTGCTCAACTTCTTTTCTCGCTGAAAGCACAACTCCTAGAACTGTTTCGAGGTGTTACCTTTCAAATGGGGAAAGATTTCGTTTCTTTCATTATTTTTCGGTACTACACTTTTAGTTTCTCTGTCGACAGAGGAAAGAAACGAATATCTCCTTCTTACATATCTGACTAGCTAGCTGAGTAGCTCTGGGATATACGCCGTCGGATTGAAATCGACTTGATGTCCCCATCGCTCCTTTCTGTGCTGAAGGGATAAGCTTTTTCCTCTGAAGAAAGAAGCCGGCTAAAGACGCACTCCCGAATGCAAAGGAGATGTTGGAATCACGGTTCCCAGCGACTGCCGCTTGTGAGAGAAAAGAGCGGTTGCGGACAAAACGGTAGACGAAAAAGAGCGACTTTAGCCGGCTGCTTTCTTCCGCTGAGGGAGGTTTCTCTCTGCAGCCCGGAAAACAGTACTTTTGTGCTCAACTTCTTTTCTCGCTGAAAGCACAACTCCTAGAACTGTTTCGAGGGGTTACCTTTCAAATGGGGAAAGATTTCGTTTCTTTCATTATTTTTCGGTACTACACTTTTAGTTTCTCTGTCGACAGAGGAAAGAAACGAATATCTCCTTCTTACATATCTGACTAGCTAGCTGAGTAGCTCTGGGATACGCCGTCGGATTGAAATCGACTTGATGTCCCCATCGCTCCTTTAAGGGCTGCAGGGATAAGCTTTATCCTCTAAAGAAAGAAGCCGGCTAAAAACTCACTCCCGAATGCAAAGGAGATGTTGGAATCACGGTTCCCACCGACTGCCGCTTGTGAGAGAAAAGAGCGGTTGCGGACAAAACGGTAGACGAAAAAGAGCGACTTTAGCCGGCTGCTTTCTTCCGCTGAGGGAGGTTTCTCTCTGCAGCCCGGAAAGGAGTACTTTTGTGCTCAACTTCTTTTCTCGCTGAAAGCACAACTCCTAGAACTGTTTCGAGGTGTTACCTTTCAAATGGGGAAAGATTTCGTTTCTTTCATTATTTTTCGGTACTACACTTTTAGTTTCTCTGTCGACAGAGGAAAGAAACGAATATCTCCTTCTTACATATCTGACTAGCTAGCTGAGTAGCTCTGGGATATACGCCGTCGGATTGAAATCGACTTGATTTCCCCATCGCTTTTTTCTGGGCTGAAAGGATAAGCTTTTTCCTCTGAAGAAAGAAGCCGGCTAAAAACGCATTCCCGAATGCAAAGGAGATGTTGGAATCACGGTTCCCAGCGACTGCCGCTTGTGAGAGAAAAGAGCTGTTGCGGACAAATCGGTAGACGAAAAAGAGCGACTTTAGCCGGCTGTTGTCTTCCGCTGAGGGGGGTTTCTCTCTGTAGCCCGGAAAGGAGCACTTTTGTGCTCAACTTCTTTTCTCGCTGAAAGCAGAACTCCTAGAACTGTTTCGAAGTGTTAACTTTCAAATGGGGAAAGATTCCGTTTCTTTCATTTTTTTCGGTACTACACTTTTAGTTTCTCTGTCGACAGAGGAAAGAAACGAATATCTCCTTCTTACATATCTGACTAGCTAGCTGAGTAGCTCTGGGATACGCCGTCGGATTGAAATCGACTTGATGTCCCCATCGCTCCTTTAAGGGCTGCAGGGATAAGCTTTATCCTCTAAAGAAAGAAGCCGGCTAAAAACTCACTCCCGAATGCAACGGAGATGTTGGAATCACGGTTCCCAGCGACTGCCGCTTGTGAGAGAAAAGAGCGGTTGCGGACAAATCGGTAGACGAAAAAGAGCGACTTTAGCCGGCTGCTTTCTTCCGCTGAGGGAGGTTTCTCTCTGTAGCCCGGAAAGGAGTACTTTTGTGCTCAACTTCTTTTCTCGCTGAAAGCACAACTCCTAGAACTGTTTCGAGGTGTTACCTTTCAAATGGGGAAAGATTTCGTTTCTTTCATTATTTTTCGGTACTACACTTTTAGTTTCTCTGTCGACAGAGGAAAGAAACGAATATCTCCTTCTTACATATCTGACTAGCTAGCTGAGTAGCTCTGGGATATACGCCGTCGGATTGAAATCGACTTGATGTCCCCATCGCTTTTTTCCGGGCTGCAGGCAAAGCTTTATCCTCTGAAGAAAGAAGCCGGCTAAAAACGCACTCCCGAATGCAACGGAGGTGTTGGAACCACGGTTCCCAGCGACTGCCGCTTGTGAGAGAAAAGAGCGGTTGCGGACAAAACGGTAGACGAAAAAGAGCGACTTTAGTCGGCTGCTTTCTTCCGCTGAGGGAGGTTTCTCTCTGTAGCCCGGAAAGGAGTACTTTTGTGCTCAACTTCTTTTCTCGCTGAAAGCACAACTCCTAGAACTGTTTCGAGGTGTTACCTTTCAAATGGGGAAAGATTTCGTTTCTTTCATTATTTTTCGGTACTACACTTTTAGTTTCTCTGTCGACAGAGGAAAGAAACGAATATCTCCTTCTTACATATCTGACTAGCTAGCTGAGTAGCTCTGGGATATACGCCGTCGGAGAGAAATCGACTTGATTTCCCCATCGCTCCTTTCTGAGCTGCAGGGATAAGCTTTTTCCTCGGAAGAAAGAAGCCGGCTAAAAGCGCAATCCCCGAATGCAACGGAGATGTTGGAATCACGGTTCCCAGCGGCTGCCGCTTGTGAGAGAAAAGAGCGGTTGCGGACAAAACGGTAGACGAAAAAGAGCGACTTTAGCCGGCTGCTTTCTTCCGCTGAGGGGGGTTTCTCTCTCTAGCCTGGAAAGACGCAATCTTGTGCTCAACTTCTTTTCTCGCTAAAAGCACAAGTCCTAGAACTGTTTCGAGGGGTTACCTTTCAAATGGGGAAAGATTTCGTTTCTTTCATATTTTTGGTACTACACTTCTAGTTTCTCTGTCGACAGAGTAAAGATAAGAATATCTCCTTCTTACATATCTGACTAGCTAGCTGAGTAGCTCTGGGATATACGCCGTCGGAGAGAAATCGACTTGATTTCCCCATCGCTCCTTTCTGAGCTGCAGGGATAAGCTTTTTCCTCTGAAGAAAGAAGCCGGCTAAAAGCGCAATCCCCGAATGCAACGGAGATGTTGGAATCACGGTTCCCAGCGACTGCCGCTTGTGAGAGAAAAGAGCGGTTGCGGACAAAACGGTAGACGAAAAAGAGCGACATTATCCGGCTGCTTTCTTCCGCTGAGGGGGGTTTGTCTCTGTAGCCCGGAAAGGAGTACTTTTGTGCTCCACTTCTTTTCCCGCTGAAAGCACAAGTCCTTGAACTGTTTCGAGGTGTTACCTTTCAAATGGCGAAAGATTTCGTTTCTTTCATTATTTTTCTGTACTTCACTTATATTTTATCTGTCGACAGAGGAAAGAAACGAATATCTCCTTCTTACATATCTGACTAGCTAGCTGAGTAGCTCTGGGATATACGCCGTCGGATTGAAATCGACTTGATGTCCCCATCGCTGCATTCTGGGCTGAAGGGATAAGCTTTTTACTCTGAAGAAAGAAGCCGGCTAAAGACGCACTCCCGAATGCAACAGAGGTGTTGGAATCACGGATCCCAGCGGCTGCCGCTTGTGAGAGAAAAGAGCAGTTGCGGACAAAACGGTCGACGAAAAAGAGCGACTTTAGCCGGCTGCTTTCTTCCGCTGAGGGAGGTTTCTCTCTGCAGCCCGGAAAGGAGTACTTTTGTGCTCAACTTCTTTTCTCGCTGAAAGCACAACTCCTAGAACTGTTTCGAGGTGTTACCTTTCAAATGGCGAAAGATTTCGTTTCTTTCATTATTTTTCAGTTCTTCACTTTTATTTTATCTGTCGACAGAGGAAAGAAACGAATATCTCCTTCTTACATATCTGACTAGCTAGCTGAGTAGCTCTGGGATATACGCCGTCGGATTGAAATCGACTTGATTTCCCCATCGCTTTTTTCTGGGCTGAAGGGATAAGCTTTTTCCTCTGAAGAAAGAAGCCGGCTAAAAACGCATTCCCGAATGCAAAGGAGATGTTGGAATCACGGTTCCCAGCGACTGCCGCTTGTGAGAGAAAAGAGCGGTTGCGGACAAAACGGTAGACGAAAAAGAGCGACTTTAGCCGGCTGCTTTCTTCCGCTGAGGGAGGTTTCTCTCTGCAGCCCGGAAAGGAGTACTTTTGTGCTCAACTTCTTTTCTCGCTGAAAGCACAACTCCTAGAACTGTTTCGAGGTGTTACCTTTCAAATGGGGAAAGATTTCGTTTCTTTCATTATTTTTCGGTACTACACTTTTAGTTTCTCTGTCGACAGAGGAAAGAAACGAATATCTCCTTCTTACATATCTGACTAGCTAGCTGAGTAGCTCTGGGATATACGATGACGGATTGAAATCGACTTGATGTCCCCATCGCTTTTTTCCGGGCTGCAGGCAAAGCTTTATCCTCTGAAGAAAGAAGCCGGCTAAAAACGCACTCCCGAATGCAACGGAGGTTTTGGAATCACGGTTCCCAGCGACTGCCGCTTGTGAGAGAAAAGAGCGGTTGCGGACAAAACGGTAGACGAAAAAGAGCGACTTTAGCCGGCTGCTTTCTTCCGCTGAGGGAGGTTTCTCTCTGTAGCCCGGAAAGGAGTACTTTTGTGCTCAACTTCTTTTCTCGCTAAAAGCACAAGTCCTAGAACTGTTTCGAGGGGTTACCTTTCAAATGGGGAAAGATTTCGTTTCTTTCATATTTTTGGTACTACACTTCTAGTTTCTCTGTCGACAGAGTAAAGATAAGAATATCTCCTTCTTACATATCTGACTAGCTAGCTGAGTAGCTCTGGGATATACGCCGTCGGAGAGAAATCGACTTGATTTCCCCATCGCTCCTTTCTGAGCTGCAGGGATAAGCTTTTTCCTCTGAAGAAAGAAGCCGGCTAAAAGCGCAATCCCCGAATGCAACGGAGATGTTGGAATCACGGTTCCCAGCGGCTGCCGCTTGTGAGAGAAAAGAGCGGTTGCGGACAAAACGGTCGACGAAAAAGAGCGACTTTAGCCGGCTGCTTTCTTCCGCTGAGGGAGGTTTCTCTCTGTAGCCCGGAAAGGAGTACTTTTGTGCTCAACTTCTTTTCTCGCTGAAAGCACAACTCCTAGAACTGTTTCGAGGTGTTACCTTTCAAATGGGGAAAGATTTCGTTTCTTTCATTATTTTTCGGTACTACACTTTTAGTTTCTCTGTCGACAGAGGAAAGAAACGAATATCTCCTTCTTACATATCTGACTAGCTAGCTGAGTAGCTCTGGGATATACGCCGTCGGATTGAAATCGACTTGATTTCCCCATCGCTCCTTTCTGGGCTGAAGGGATAAGCTTTTTCCTCTGAAGAAAGAAGCCGGCTAAAGACGCACTCCCGAATGCAAAGGAGATGTTGGAATCACGGTTCCCAGCGACTGCCGCTTGTGAGAGAAAAGAGCGGTTGCGGACAAAACGGTAGACGAAAAAGAGCGACTTTAGCCGGCTGCTTTCTTCCGCTGAGGGAGGTTTCTCTCTGTAGCCCGGAAAGGAGTACTTTTGTGCTCAACTTCTTTTCTCGCTAACAGCACAACTCCTAGAACTGTTTCGCGGTGTTACCTTTCAAATGGGGAAAGATTTCGTTTCTTTCATTATTTTTCGGTACTTCACTTTTAGTTTATCTGTCGACAGAGGAAAGAAACGAATATCTCCTTCTTACATATCTGACTAGCTAGCTGAGTAGCTCTGGGATATACGCCGTCGGATTGAAATCGACTTGATGTCCCCATCGCTTTTTTCTGGGCTGAAGGGATAAGCTTTTTCCTCTGAAGAAAGAAGCCGGTTAAAAACGCACTCCCGAATGCAACGGAGGTGTTGGAATCACGGTTCCCAGCGACTGCCGCTTGTGAGAGAAAAGAGCGGTTGCGGACAAAACGGTAGACGAAAAAGAGCGACTTTAGCCGGCTACTTTCTTCCGCTGAGGGAGGTTTCTCTCTGTAGCCCGGAAAGGAGTACTTTTGTGCTCAACTTCTTTTCTCGCTAACAGCACAAGTCCTAGAACTGTTTCGAGGTGTTACCTTTCAAATGGGGAAAGATTTCGTTTCTTTCATTATTTTTCGGTACTACACTTTTAGTTTCTCTGTCGACAGAGGAAAGAAACGAATATCTCCTTCTTACATATCTGACTAGCTAGCTGAGTAGCTCTTGGATATACGCCGTCGGATTGAAATCGACTTGATGTCCCCATCGCTCCTTTCTGGGCTGAAGGGATAAGCTTTTTCCTCTGAAGAAAGAAGCCGGCTAAAGACGCACTCCCGAATGCAAAGGAGATGTTGGAATCACGGTTCCCAGCGACTGCCGCTTGTGAGAGAAAAGAGCGGTTGCGGACAAAACGGTAGACGAAAAAGAGCGACTTTAGTCTGCTGCTTTCTTCCGCTGAGGGAGGTTTCTCTCTGTAGCCCGGAAAGGAGTACTTTTGTGCTCAACTTCTTTTCTCGCTGAAAGCACAACTCCTAGAACTGTTTCGAGGTGTTACCTTTCAAATGGCGAAAGATTTCGTTTCTTTCATTATTTTTCAGTACTTCACTTTTATTTTATCTGTCGACAGAGGAAAGAAACGAATATCTCCTTCTTACATATCTGACTAGCTAGCTGAGTAGCTCTGGGATATACGCCGTCGGATTGAAATCGACTTGATGTCCCCATCGCTCCTTTCTGTGCTGAAGGGATAAGCTTTTTACTCTGAAGAAAGAAGCCGGCTAAAAACGCACTCCCGAATGCAACGGAGAAGTTGGAATCACGGTTCCCAGCGGCTGCCGCTTGTGAGAGAAAAGAGCGGTTGCTTACAAAATGGTAGAAGAAAAAGAGCGACTTTAGCCGGCTGCTTTCTTCCGCTGAGGGAGGTTTCTCTCTGTAGCCCGGAAAGGAGTACTTTTGTGCTCAACTTCTTTTCTCGCTAAAAGCACAAGTCCTAGAACTGTTTCGAGGGGTTACCTTTCAAATGGGGAAAGATTTCGTTTCTTTCATATTTTTGGTACTACACTTCTAATTTCTCTGTCGACAGAGTAAAGATAAGAATATCTCCTTCTTACATATCTGACTAGCTAGCTGAGTAGCTCTGGGATATACGCCGTCGGATTGAAATCGACTTGATGTCCCCATCGCTCCTTTCTGTGCTGAAGGGATAAGCTTTTTACTCTGAAGAAAGAAGCCGGCTAAAGACGCACTCCCGAATGCAACGGAGATGTTGGAATCACGGTTCCCAGCGGCTGCCGCTTGTGAGAGAAAAGAGCGGTTGCGGACAAAACGGTAGACGAAAAAGAGCGACATTAGCCGGCTGCTTTCTTCCGCTGAGGGGGGTTTCTCTCTGTAGCCCGGAAAGGAGTACTTTTGTGCTCAACTTCTCTTCTCGCTGAAAGCACAACTCCTAGAACTGTTTCGAGGTGTTACCTTTCAAATGGCGAAAGATTTCGTTTCTTTCATTATTTTTCGGTACTTCACTTTTAGTTTATCTGTCGACAGAGGAAAGAAACGAATATCTCCTTCTTACATATCTGACTAGCTAGCTGAGTAGCTCTGGGATATACGCCTTTTCTACAAAAATTCTCATCCCCACAGATGATCATATTCAAAACATCTATAACTATATGGACTATAGATATTGTAAATTAATTCAATAAAATTCAACAATAAAACAAAATAACCAAGAAGCTGCTTCCGTCAAAAGGCAGAGTATTCTGACGAGGAGAAAACAGCAATACTAACATCCCGTCACGGCGTTGCCATCAGGGCTCAAGCTAAGGCAGCCAGCTGACCAGGGCAGAACTTGTGTTAGATGCTGCTCAGTGACAACACCCAGAACAAAGTAGCAAGGATGTGAAGTGTAGGAAACTACTTGCGCTTATCACATTCTGTCTGCTGTAACAGCACTATTCAAAGATTTCTTATCAGGCCAAGATCTTTGTGAAGCAGCAGTTTGTTCATTACTGCCATCATGGCCGCACACCCCTACTAACTGTTGGGCAGGGCTGCAGTGGAGAACGCCCTCCACACGCAGTCCTGGGCAGGCAAGGGCTGTCGGTGCACAGTGCACACGCTCCTTGCCATCTGCACACACACATGGGCTGGCTTAGCACTGCAAGGCACATCGTCTCGCCTGGGCACTGCAGGTCCTCGCTTGGTGGTATGCAGAGACAGCGGGGCCAACAGATGAAGTTATCTGTGTTGTGTGCTTGACTTGGGAGCTGACAATCTAGTTGGACCCACATAAGTCCAACAGCAGATTTTGCACCATAGATATGTCCCTCATATTCCCCACAGCAACTCCTACCCCATAGATCTGACCTACATCATCCCCTCTGCAGCTCCTGCCCCATAGGTCTGACCCACATGTGCCCCACAGCAGCTCCTGCCATATAGATCTAAACACCATCAGCCCCAAAGCAGCTCCTGCCCCATAGATCTGACCCAAGTCAGCCCCACAGCATCTCCTGCCTTATAGATCTAAACACCATCAGCCCCAAAGCAGCTCCTGCCCCATAGATCTGACCCAAGTCAGCCCCACAGCATCTCCTGCTTTATAGATCTAAACACCATCAGCCCCACAACAGCTTCTACCCCATAGATCTGACCCACATGTGCTCCACTGCAGCTCCAGTCCCGTAGATCTGACTCACAACAGCCCATGTCCCATAGATCTGACCAACATCAGCCACACAGCAGCTCCTGACCCATACATCTGACCCAAATCTGCCCCAAACCATCTCCTGCCCCATAGATCTAACTCACATGTGCCCCACAGCAGCTCCTGCTCATTGATCAGCCCCACTGCAGTTCCTGCCCTATAGATCTGACCAACATCAGCCCCACATCAGCTCCTGCCCCATAGATCTGACCCTCATCAGCCTCATAGCATCTCCCGCTCCATAGATCTTAACCGTATCAGCCCCACAGCAGCTCCTGCCCCATAGATCTGACCCACATCAGCCCCACAGAAGCTCCTGCCCCATAGGTCTGAACCACATCTGCCCCACAGCAGATTTTACCCCACAGATCTGACCCACATCAGCCCCCAGGAGATCCTGCCCCATAGATCTGACCCACATCAGTACCACAGCAGATCCTCCCCAAAGATCTGTCACACATCTGCCTCACTGCTGCTCCTACATCACAGATCTGACCTACATCATCTCCTCTGCAGCTCCTGCCCCATAGATCTGACTCATCGCAGCTCATGCCCCATAGATCTGACCCGCATCAGCCACCCAGCAGGTCCTGCCCCATAGATCTGACCCACATCAGACCCACAGTTGAGATCCCATAGATCTGACCCACATCAGCCACACAGCAGCTCCTGACTCATAAATCTGACCCACATCAGCCCCACAGCAGCTCCTGCCCCATAGATCTGACTCAAATCTGCCCCACAGCAGCTCCTGCCTCATAGATCTGACCAAAGTAAGCCCCACAGCAGCTCCTGCCTTATAGATATGACCCCCATCAGCCCCACAGCAGCTTCTACCCCATAGATCTGACCCAGATGTGCTCCACTGCAGCTCCAGTCCCGTAGATCTGACCCACAGCAGCCCATGCCCCATAGATCTGACCCTCATCAGCCACACAGCAGCTCCTGACCCAAACATCTGACCCAAATCTGCCCCACACCATCTCCTGCCCCATAGATCTAACTCACATGTGCCCCACAGCAGCTCCTGCCCATAGATCAGCCCCACTGCAGCTCCTGCCCTATAGATCTGACCAACATCAGCCCCACATCAGCTCCTGCCCCATAGATCTGACCCTCATCAGCCCCATAGCATCTCCCGCTCCATAGATCTTAACCGTATCAGCCCCACAGCAGCTCCTGCCCCATAGATCTGACCCACATCTGCACCACAGCAGCTCTTGCCCCATAGATCTGACCCACATCTGCCCCACAGCAGCTCCTGACCCATAGATCTGACCCACATCAACCCCACAGAAGCTCCTGCCCCATAGATCTGAACCACATCTGCCCCACAGCAGATCCTCCCCAAAGATCTGTCACACATCTGCCTCACTGCTGCTCCTACACCACAGATCTGGCCTACATCATCTCCACTGCAGCTCCTGCCCCGTAGATCTGACTCATCGCAGCTCATGCCCCATAGATCTGACCCGCATCAGCCACACAGCAGGTCCTGCCCAATAGACCTGACACACATCAGCCCCAAAGCAGCTCCTGCCTCATAGATCTGACACACAGCATCTCCTGCCCCATAGATCTGACCCACATCAGCCCCACAGCAGCTCCTGCCCCATAGATCTGACCCACATCAGACGCACAGCTGAGGACCCATAGATCTGACCCACATCAGCCACACAGCAGCTCCTGACTCATAAATCTGACCCACATCAGCCCCACAGCAGCTCCTGCCTTATAGATATGACCCCCATCAGCCCCACAGCAGCTTCTACCCCATAGATCTGACCCACATGTGCTCCACTGCAGCTCCAGTCCCGTAGATCTCACCCACAGCAGCCCATGCCCCATAGATCTGACCCTCATCAGCCACACAGCAGCTCCTGACCCAAACATCTGACCCAAATCTGCCCCACACCATCTCCTGCCCCATAGATCTAACTCACATGTGCCCCACAGCAGCTCCTGCTCCATAGATCTGACCCACAGCAGCTCCTGCCCTATAGATCTGATTCAAATCTGCCCCACAGCAGCTCCTGCTCCAGAGATCTGACCCACATGTGCCCCAAAGCAGCTCTGCCCCATTGGTTTGACCCACATCAGCCATACAGGAGATCCTGCCCCATAGATATGACACACATCAGCCCCACAGCAGATTTTGCCCCATAGATCTGTGCCACGTCTGCCCCACAGCAGCTCCTGCGACATAGATCTTACCCAGATCTGCTCCACAGCAGCTGCTGCCCCAAAGATCTGACCAACATCGCCCCACAGCAGATCCTGCCCCATAGATCTGACCCCCATCTGCCCCACAGCAGCTCCTGCCTCATACATCTGACTCACAGCATCTCTTGCCCCATAGAACTGGCCCACATCAGCCACAGCAGCTCCGGACGTATAGATCTGACCCACATCTGACCCACACCAGCTCCTGCCCCATAGATCTGACCCACATGTGCCCCACAGCAGCTCCTAACACATAGATCTGACCCACATGTGCCCCAGAGCTGCTCCTGCCCCATAGATCTGAACTACAGCAGCTCCTGTCTCATAGATCTTACCCACATCAGCCCCACAGCAGATTTTGCCCCATAGTTATGCCCCACATCTGCCCAACTGCAGGTCCTTCCCCATAGATCTGACCCACAGCATCTCCTGCCACATAGATCTGACCCAAATCAGCCCCACAGCATCTCCTGCCCCATAGATCTGACCCACATGTGCCCCACAGCAGCTCCAAACTCATAGATCTGACTCACATCAGTCCAACAGCAGATTTTGCACCATAGATATGTCCTTCATATTCCCCACAGCAACTCCTGCCCCATAGATCTGACCTACATCATCCCCTCTGCAGCTCCTGCCCCATAGGTCTGACCCACATGTGCCCCACAGCAGCTCCTGCCATATAGATCTAACCACCGTAAGCCCCAAAGCAGCTCTTGCCCCATAGATCTGACCCAAGTCAGCCCCACAGCAGCTCCTGCCATATAGATCTAACCACCATCAGCCCCACAACAGCTTCTACCCCATAGATCTGACCCACATGTGCTCCACTGCAGCTCCAGTCCCGTAGATCTGAACCACAGCAGCCCATGCCCCATAGATCTGACCCTCATCAGCAACACAGCAGCTCCTGACCCATACATCTGACCCAAATCTGCCCCACACCATCTCCTGCCCCATAGATCTAACTCACATGTGCCCCACAGCAGCACCTGCACATAGATCTGACCCACAGCAGCTCCTGCCCTATAGATCTGATTCAAATCAGCCCCAGAGCAGCTCCTGCCCCATAGACCCTACCAACATGTGCAGCACAGCAGCTCCTGCCCATAGATCTGACCCACATCTGCCCCACAGCAGCTCCTGCCCCATAGATATGACCCACATCTGCTCCACAGCAGCTCCTGCCCCATAGATCTGACCCACATCTGACCCACAGCAGCTCCTGCCCCATAGATCTGACCCACATCTGACCCACAGCAGCTCCAGCCCCATACATCTTACCCAGATCTGCCCCACAGCAGCTCCTACCCAAAGATCTGACCCACATCATCTCGACTGCAGCTCCTGCCCCATAGATCTGACCCACATGTGCCCCACAGCAGCTCCTAACACATAGATCAGACCCACATGTGCCCCAGAGCTGCTCCTGCCCCATAGATCTGAACCACAGCAGCTCCTGTCTCATAGATCTTACCCACATCAGCCCCACAGCAGATTTTGCCCCATAGTTATGTCCCACATCTGCCCAACAGCAACTCCTACGCCATAGATCTTACCCACATGCGCCCCACAGCAGCTCCTGCCCCATAGATCTGACCCACATGCGCCCCACAGCAGCTCCTGCCCCATAGGTCTGACCCACATGCGCCTCACAGCAGCTCCTGCCCCATAGATCTGACCCGCATCAGCCACACAGCAGGTCCTGCCCAATAGACCTGACACACATCAGCCCCAAAGCAGCTCCTGCCTCATAGATCTGACACACAGCATCTCCTGCCCCATAGATCTGACCCACATCAGCCCCACAGCAGCTCCTGCCCCATAGATCTGACCCACATCAGACCCACAGCTGAGGACCCATAGATCTGACCCACATCAGCCACACAGCAGCTCCTGACTCATAAATCTGACCCACATCAGCCCCACAGCAGCTCCTGCCTTATAGATATGACCCCCATCAGCCCCACAGCAGCTTCTACCCCATAGATCTGACCCACATGTGCTCCACTGCAGCTCCAGTCCCGTAGATCTCACCCACAGCAGCCCATGCCCCATAGATCTGACCCTCATCAGCCACACAGCAGCTCCTGACCCAAACATCTGACCCAAATCTGCCCCACACCATCTCCTGCCCCATAGATCTAACTCACATGTGCCCCACAGCAGCTCCTGCTCCATAGATCTGACCCACAGCAGCTCCTGCCCTATAGATCTGATTCAAATCTGCCCCACAGCAGCTCCTGCTCCATAGATCTGACCCACATGTGCCCCAAAGCAGCTCTGCCCCATTGATTTGACCCACATCAGCCCCACTGCAGCTCCTGCCCTATAGATCTGACCAACATCAGCCCCACAGCAGCTCCTGCCCCATAGATCTGACCCACAGCATCTCCTGCCCCATAGATCTGACCCAAATCAGCCCCTCTGCAGCTCCTGCCCCATAGGTCTGACCTACATCATCCCCTCTGCAGCTCCTGCCCCATAGGTCTGACCCACATGTGCCCCACAGCAGCTCCTGCCATATAGATCTAACCACCATCAACCCCAAAGCAGCTCTGCCCCATAGATCTGACCCAAGTCAGCCCCACAGCAGCTCCTGTCTTATAGATATGACCCCCATCAGCCCCACAACAGCTTCTACCCCATAGATCTGACCCACATGTGCTCCACTGCAGCTCCAGTCCCGTAGATCTGAACCACAGCAGCCCATGCCCTATAGATCTGACCAACATCAGCCCCACCATCAGCTCCTGCCGCATACATCTGACCCAAATCTGCCCCACACCATCTCCTGCCCCATAGATCTAACTCACATGTGCCCCACAGCAGCTCCTGCTCCATAGATCTGACCCACAGCAGCTCCTACCCTATAGATCTGATTCAAATCTGCCCCACAGCAGCTCCTGCTCCAGAGATCTGACCCACATGTGCCCCAAAGCAGCTCTGCCCCATTGGTTTGACCCACATCAGCCACACAGCATCTCCCGCCCCATAGATGTGACCCACATCTGCACCACAGCAGCTCCTCCCCATAGATCTAACACCCATCAGCCTCACAGCAGCTCCTCCCCATAGATATGCCCTACATCTGCCCCACATCAGCTCCTGCAACATAGATCTGACCCACATCTGCAACACAGCAGGTCCTGCTCCATAAATCTGACCAACATCAGGCCCACATTTGTTCCTGCCCCATATATCTGACCCACAGCAGCCCCTGCCTCATAGATCTGACCCACAAGTGCCCCACAGCAGCTCCAGCCCAATAGACCTGACCCACATCAACCCCACAGAAGCTCCTGCCCCATAGATCTGACCCACATCAACCCCACAGAAGCTCCTGCCCCATAGATCTTAACCACATCTGCACCACAGCAGCTCCTGCCCCATAGATCTGACCCCCATCAGACCCACAGCAGCTCCTGCCCGAAAGATCTGACACACATCATATGCAAAACAGCTGCTGCCCAATAGATCTGATCCACAGCAGCTACTGCCCCATATATCTGACCCACAAATGCCCCACAGAAGCTCCTGCCCCATAAATCCGACCACATCTGCCCCACAGCAGCTCCTGCCCCCTTAATCAGACCCAAATCTGCCCCACTGCTGCTCCTGCCGCAAAGATCTGACCCACATCTGCGCCACAACAGCTCCTGCCCCATAGATCTGACCCACATCAGACCCACAGCAGATCCTCCCCAAAGATCTGACACACATCTGCCCCACTGCTGCTCCTACACCACAGATCTGACCTACATCATCTCCAATGCAGCTCCTGCCCATAGATCTGACCCGCATCAGCCACACAGCAGGTCCTGCCCCATAGACCTGACACATATCAGCCCCACAGCAGCTCCTGCCTCATAGATCTGACTCACAGTACTCCTGCCCCATAGATCTGACCCATATCAGACCCAGAGCATCTCCTGCCACATAGATCTGACCCACATTTTCCCCAAAGCAGCACCTAAACCATAGATCTGACCCACATGTGCCTCACAGCTGCTCCTGCCCCATAGATCTGAACCACAGCAGTTCCTGCCCCATAGATCAGACCCAAATCTTCCCTACATCAGCTCCTGCCCATAGATCTGACCCACATCAGCCCCACAGCAGCTCCTACCCCATAGATCTGACCCACATCAGCCCCACAGCAGATTTTGCCCCATAGATATGTGCCACGTCTGCCCCACAGCAGCTCCTGCGACATAGATCTTACCCAGATCTGCTCCACAGCAGCTGCTGCCCCAAAGATCTGACCAACATCAGCCCCACAGCAGCTCCTGCCCCATAGATCTGACCCACATCTGCCCCACAGCAGCTCCTGCCCCATAGACCCTACCAAGATGTGCAGCACAGCAGCTCCTGCCCATAGATCTAACCCACATCTGCCCCACAGCAGCTCCTGCCCCATAGATCTGACCCACATCTGCTCCACAGCATCTCCTACCCATAGATCTGACCCCCATCTGCCCCACAGCAGCTCCTGCCTCATACATCTGACTCACAGCATCTCCTGCCCCATAGAACTGGCTCACATCAGCCACAGCAGCTCCTAACCTATAGATCTGACCCACATCTGACCCACAGCAGCTCCTACCCAAAGATCTGACCCACATCATCTCGACAGCAGCTCCTGCCCCATAGATCTGACCCACATGTGCCCCACAGCAGCTCCTAACACATAGATCTGACCCACATGTGCCCCAGAGCTGCTCCTGCCCCATAGATCTGAACCACAGCAGCTCCTGTCTCATAGATCTAACCCACATCTGCCCCACAGCAGCTCCTGCCCCATAGATCTGACCCACATCTGCTCCACAGCATCTCCTGCCCCATAGATCTGACCCCCATCTGCCCCACAGCAGCTCCTGCCTCATACATCTGACTCACAGCATCTCCTGCCCCATAGAACTGGCCCACATCAGCCACAGCAGCTCCTGACCTATAGATCTGACCCAAATCTGACCCACAGCAGCTCCTGCCTCATAGATCTGACCCACATCTGCCACACAGCAGCCTTTACCCCATAGATCTGACCCACATCTGCTCCACAGCATCTCCTGCCCCATAGATCTGACCCACATCTGCCCCACAGCAGCTCCTGCCCCATATATCTGACCCACATCTGACCCACAGCAGCTCCTGCCCCATAGATCTGACCCACATGAGCCCAACAGCAGCTCCTAACACATAGATCTGACCCACATGTGCCCCAGAGCTGCTCCTGCCCCATAGATCTGAACCACAGCAGCTCCTGTCTCATAGATCTAACCCACATCTGCCCCACAGAAGCTCCTGCCCCATAGATCTGACCCACATCTGCTCCACAGCATCTCCTGCCCCATAGATCTGACCCCCATCTGCCCCACAGCAGCTCCTGCCTCATACATCTAACTCACAGCATCTCCTGCCCCATAGAACAGGCCCACATCAGCCACAGCAGCTCCTGACCTATAGATCTGACCCACATCAGCCCCACAGCAGATTTTGCCCCATAGATATGTGCCACGTCTGCCCCACAGCAGCTCCTGCGACATAGATCTTACCCAGATCTGCTCCACAGCAGCTGCTGCCCCAAAGATCTGACCAACATCAGCCCCACAGCAGCTCCTGCCCCATAGATCTGACCCACATCTGCCCCACAGCATCTCCTGCCCCATAGACCCTACCAACATGTGCAGCACAGCAGCTCCTGCCCATAGATCTGAGCCACATCTGCCCCACAGCAGCTCCTGCCCCATAGATCTGACCCACATGCGCCCCACAGCAGCTCCTGCCCCATAGGTCTGACCCACATGCGCCTCACAGCAGCTCCTGCCCCATAGATCTAACCTCCATCAGCCCCAAAGCAGCTCCTGCCCCATAGATTTGACCCACATCAGCCACACAGCATCTCCCGCCCCATAGATGTGACCCACATCTGCACCACAGCAGCTCCTCCCCATAGATCTAACGCCCATCAGCCTCACAGCAGCTCCTCCCCATAGATATGCCCTACATCTGCCCCACATCAGCTCCTGCAACATAGATCTGACCCACATCTGCAACACAGCAGGTCCTGCTCCATAAATCTGACCAACATCAGGCCCACATTTGTTCCTGCCCCATATATCTGACCCACAGCAGCCCCTGCCTCATAGATCTGACCCACAAGTGCCCCACAGCAGCTCCAGCCCAATAGACCTGACCCACATCAACCCCACAGAAGCTCCTGCCCCATAGATCTGACCCACATCAACCCCACAGAAGCTCCTGCCCCATAGATCATAACCACATCTGCACCACAGCAGCTCCTGCCCCATAGATCTGACCCCCATCAGACCCACAGCAGCTCCTGCCCGAAAGATCTGACCCACATCTGCGCCACAACAGCTCCTGCCCCATAGATCTGACCCACATCAGACCCACAGCAGATCCTCCCCAAAGATCTGACACACATCTGCCCCACTGCTGCTCCTACACCACAGATCTGACCTACATCATCTCCAATGCAGCTCCTGCCCATAGATCTGACCCGCATCAGCCACACAGCAGCTCCTGCCCCATAGACCTGACACACATCAGCCCCACAGCAGCTCCTGCCTCATAGATCTGACTCACAGTACTCCTGCCCCATAGATCTGACCCATATCAGACCCAGAGCATCTCCTGCCACATAGATCTGACCCACATTTTCCCCAAAGCAGCACCTAAACCATAGATCTGACCCACATGTGCCTCACAGCTGCTCCTGCCCCATAGATCTGAACCACAGCAGTTCCTGCCCCATAGATCAGACCCAAATCTTCCCTACATCAGCTCCTGCCCATAGATCTGACCCCCATCTGCCCCACAGCAGCTCCTGCCTCATACATCTGACTCACAGCATCTCTTGCCCCATAGAACTGGCCCACATCAGCCACAGCAGCTCCTGACGTATAGATCTGACCCACATCTGACCCACACCAGCTCCTGCCCCATAGATCTGACCCACATGTGCCCCACAGCAGCTCCTAACACATAGATCTGACCCACATGTGCCCCAGAGCTGCTCCTGCCCCATAGATCTGAACTACAGCAGCTCCTGTCTCATAGATCTTACCCACATCAGCCCCACAGCAGATTTTGCCCCATAGTTATGCCCCACATCTGCCCAACTGCAGGTCCTTCCCCATAGATCTGACCCACAGCATCTCCTGCCACATAGATCTGACCCAAATCAGCCCCACAGCATCTCCTGCCCCATAGATCTGACCCACATGTGCCCCACAGCAGCTCCAAACTCATAGATCTGACTCACATCAGTCCAACAGCAGATTTTGCACCATAGATATGTCCTTCATATTCCCCACAGCAACTCCTGCCCCATAGATCTGACCTACATCATCCCCTCTGCAGCTCCTGCCCCATAGGTCTGACCCACATGTGCCCCACAGCAGCTCCTGCCATATAGATCTAACCACCGTAAGCCCCAAAGCAGCTCCTGCCCCATAGATCTGACCCAAGTCAGCCCCACAGCAGCTCCTGCCATATAGATCTAACCACCATCAGCCCCACAACAGCTTCTACCCCATAGATCTGACCCACATGTGCTCCACTGCAGCTCCAGTCCCGTAGATCTGAACCACAGCAGCCCATGCCCCATAGATCTGACCCTCATCAGCAACACAGCAGCTCCTGACCCATACATCTGACCCAAATCTGCCCCACACCATCTCCTGCCCAATAGATCTAACTCACATGTGCCCCACAGCAGCTCCTGCACATAGATCTGACCCACAGCAGCTCCTGCCCATAGATCTGACCCACATCTGCCCCACAGCAGCTCCTGCCCCATAGATATGACCCACATCTGCTCCACAGCAGCTCCTGCCCCATAGATCTGACCCACATCTGACCCACAGCAGCTCCTGCCCCATAGATCTGACCCACATCTGCCCCACAGCAGCTCCTGCCCCATAGATCTGACCCACATCTGACCCACAGCAGCTCCTGCCCCATAGATCTGACCCACATCTGACCCACAGCAGCTCCAGCCCCATACATCTTACCCAGATCTGCCCCACAGCAGCTCCTACCCAAAGATCTGACCCACATCATCTCGACTGCAGCTCCTGCCCCATAGATCTGACCCACATGTGCCCCACAGCAGCTCCTAACACATAGATCAGACCCACATGTGCCCCAGAGCTGCTCCTGCCCCATAGATCTGAACCACAGCAGCTCCTGTCTCATAGATCTTACCCACATCAGCCCCACAGCAGATTTTGCCCCATAGTTATGTCCCACATCTGCCCAACAGCAACTCCTACGCCATAGATCTGACCCACATGCGCCCCACAGCAGCTCCTGCCCCATAGATCTGACCCACATGCGCCCCACAGCAGCTCCTGCCCCATAGGTCTGACCCACATGCGCCTCACAGCAGCTCCTGCCCCATAGATCTAACCACCATCAGCCCCAAAGCAGCTCCTGCCCCATAGATTTGACCCACATCAGCCACACAGCATCTCCCGCCCCATAGATGTGACCCACATCTGCACCACAGCAGCTCCTCCCCATAGATCTAACACCCATCAGCCTCACAGCAGCTCCTCCCCATAGATATGCCCTACATCTGCCCCACATCAGCTCCTGCAACATAGATCTGACCCACATCTGCAACACAGCAGGTCCTGCTCCATAAATCTGACCAACATCAGGCCCACATTTGTTCCTGCCCCATATATCTGACCCACAGCAGCCCCTGCCTCATAGATCTGACCCACAAGTGCCCCACAGCAGCTCCAGCCCAATAGACCTGACCCACATCAACCCCACAGAAGCTCCTGCCCCATAGATCTGACCCACATCAACCCCACAGAAGCTCCTGCCCCATAGATCTTAACCACATCTGCACCACAGCAGCTCCTGCCCCATAGATCTGACCCCCATCAGACCCACAGCAGCTCCTGCCCGAAAGATCTGACACACATCATATGCAAAACAGCTGCTGCCCAATAGATCTGATCCACAGCAGCTACTGCCCCATATATCTGACCCACAAATGCCCCACAGAAGCTCCTGCCCCATAAATCCGACCACATCTGCCCCACAGCAGCTCCTGCCCCCTTAATCAGACCCAAATCTGCCCCACTGCTGCTCCTGCCGCAAAGATCTGACCCACATCTGCGCCACAACAGCTCCTGCCCCATAGATCTGACCCACATCAGACCCACAGCAGATCCTCCCCAAAGATCTGACACACATCTGCCCCACTGCTGCTCCTACACCACAGATCTGACCTACATCATCTCCAATGCAGCTCCTGCCCATAGATCTGACCCGCATCAGCCACACAGCAGGTCCTGCCCCATAGACCTGACACATATCAGCCCCACAGCAGCTCCTGCCTCATAGATCTGACTCACAGTACTCCTGCCCCATAGATCTGACCCATATCAGACCCAGAGCATCTCCTGCCACATAGATCTGACCCACATTTTCCCCAAAGCAGCACCTAAACCATAGATCTGACCCACATGTGCCTCACAGCTGCTCCTGCCCCATAGATCTGAACCACAGCAGTTCCTGCCCCATAGATCAGACCCAAATCTTCCCTACATCAGCTCCTGCCCATAGATCTGACCCACATCAGCCCCACAGCAGCTCCTACCCCATAGATCTGACCCACATCAGCCCCACAGCAGATTTTGCCCCATAGATATGTGCCACGTCTGCCCCACAGCAGCTCCTGCGACATAGATCTTACCCAGATCTGCTCCACAGCAGCTGCTGCCCCAAAGATCTGACCAACATCAGCCCCACAGCAGCTCCTGCCCCATAGATCTGACCCACATCTGCCCCACAGCAGCTCCTGCCCCATAGACCCTACCAAGATGTGCAGCACAGCAGCTCCTGCCCATAGATCTAACCCACATCTGCCCCACAGCAGCTCCTGCCCCATAGATCTGACCCACATCTGCTCCACAGCATCTCCTACCCATAGATCTGACCCCCATCTGCCCCACAGCAGCTCCTGCCTCATACATCTGACTCACAGCATCTCCTGCCCCATAGAACTGGCTCACATCAGCCATAGCAGCTCCTAACCTATAGATCTGACCCACATCTGACCCACAGCAGCTCCTACCCAAAGATCTGACCCACATCATCTCGACAGCAGCTCCTGCCCCATAGATCTGACCCACATGTGCCCCACAGCAGCTCCTAACACATAGATCTGACCCACATGTGCCCCAGAGCTGCTCCTGCCCCATAGATCTGAACCACAGCAGCTCCTGTCTCATAGATCTAACCCACATCTGCCCCACAGCAGCTCCTGCCCCATAGATCTGACCCACATCTGCTCCACAGCATCTCCTGCCCCATAGATCTGACCCCCATCTGCCCCACAGCAGCTCCTGCCTCATACATCTGACTCACAGCATCTCCTGCCCCATAGAACTGGCCCACATCAGCCACAGCAGCTCCTGACCTATAGATCTGACCCAAATCTGACCCACAGCAGCTCCTGCCTCATAGATCTGACCCACATCTGCCACACAGCAGCCTTTACCCCATAGATCTGACCCACATCTGCTCCACAGCATCTCCTGCCCCATAGATCTGACCCACATCTGCCCCACAGCAGCTCCTGCCCCATATATCTGACCCACATCTGACCCACAGCAGCTCCTGCCCCATAGATCTGACCCACATGAGCCCAACAGCAGCTCCTAACACATAGATCTGACCCACATGTGCCCCAGAGCTGCTCCTGCCCCATAGATCTGAACCACAGCAGCTCCTGTCTCATAGATCTAACCCACATCTGCCCCACAGAAGCTCCTGCCCCATAGATCTGACCCACATCTGCTCCACAGCATCTCCTGCCCCATAGATCTGACCCCCATCTGCCCCACAGCAGCTCCTGCCTCATACATCTAACTCACAGCATCTCCTGCCCCATAGAACAGGCCCACATCAGCCACAGCAGCTCCTGACCTATAGATCTGACCCACATCAGCCCCACAGCAGATTTTGCCCCATAGATATGTGCCACGTCTGCCCCACAGCAGCTCCTGCGACATAGATCTTACCCAGATCTGCTCCACAGCAGCTGCTGCCCCAAAGATCTGACCAACATCAGCCCCACAGCAGCTCCTGCCCCATAGATCTGACCCACATCTGCCCCACAGCATCTCCTGCCCCATAGACCCTACCAACATGTGCAGCACAGCAGCTCCTGCCCATAGATCTGAGCCACATCTGCCCCACAGCAGCTCCTGCCCCATAGATCTGACCCACATGCGCCCCACAGCAGCTCCTGCCCCATAGGTCTGACCCACATGCGCCTCACAGCAGCTCCTGCCCCATAGATCTAACCTCCATCAGCCCCAAAGCAGCTCCTGCCCCATAGATTTGACCCACATCAGCCACACAGCATCTCCCGCCCCATAGATGTGACCCACATCTGCACCACAGCAGCTCCTCCCCATAGATCTAACGCCCATCAGCCTCACAGCAGCTCCTCCCCATAGATATGCCCTACATCTGCCCCACATCAGCTCCTGCAACATAGATCTGACCCACATCTGCAACACAGCAGGTCCTGCTCCATAAATCTGACCAACATCAGGCCCACATTTGTTCCTGCCCCATATATCTGACCCACAGCAGCCCCTGCCTCATAGATCTGACCCACAAGTGCCCCACAGCAGCTCCAGCCCAATAGACCTGACCCACATCAACCCCACAGAAGCTCCTGCCCCATAGATCTGACCCACATCAACCCCACAGAAGCTCCTGCCCCATAGATCTTAACCACATCTGCACCACAGCAGCTCCTGCCCCATAGATCTGACCCCCATCAGACCCACAGCAGCTCCTGCCCGAAAGATCTGACCCACATCTGCGCCACAACAGCTCCTGCCCCATAGATCTGACCCACATCAGACCCACAGCAGATCCTCCCCAAAGATCTGACACACATCTGCCCCACTGCTGCTCCTACACCACAGATCTGACCTACATCATCTCCAATGCAGCTCCTGCCCATAGATCTGACCCGCATCAGCCACACAGCAGGTCCTGCCCCATAGACCTGACACATATCAGCCCCACAGCAGCTCCTGCCTCATAGATCTGACTCACAGTACTCCTGCCCCATAGATCTGACCCATATCAGACCCAGAGCATCTCCTGCCACATAGATCTGACCCACATTTTCCCCAAAGCAGCACCTAAACCATAGATCTGACCCACATGTGCCTCACAGCTGCTCCTGCCCCATAGATCTGAACCACAGCAGTTCCTGCCCCATAGATCAGACCCAAATCTTCCCTACATCAGCTCCTGCCCATAGATCTGACCCCCATCTGCCCCACAGCAGCTCCTGCCTCATACATCTGACTCACAGCATCTCTTGCCCCATAGAACTGGCCCACATCAGCCACAGCAGCTCCTGACGTATAGATCTGACCCACATCTGACCCACACCAGCTCCTGCCCCATAGATCTGACCCACATGTGCCCCACAGCAGCTCCTAACACATAGATCTGACCCACATGTGCCCCAGAGCTGCTCCTGCCCCATAGATCTGAACTACAGCAGCTCCTGTCTCATAGATCTTACCCACATCAGCCCCACAGCAGATTTTGCCCCATAGTTATGCCCCACATCTGCCCAACTGCAGGTCCTTCCCCATAGATCTGACCCACAGCATCTCCTGCCACATAGATCTGACCCAAATCAGCCCCACAGCATCTCCTGCCCCATAGATCTGACCCACATGTGCCCCACAGCAGCTCCAAACTCATAGATCTGACTCACATCAGTCCAACAGCAGATTTTGCACCATAGATATGTCCTTCATATTCCCCACAGCAACTCCTGCCCCATAGATCTGACCTACATCATCCCCTCTGCAGCTCCTGCCCCATAGGTCTGACCCACATGTGCCCCACAGCAGCTCCTGCCATATAGATCTAACCACCGTCAGCCCCAAAGCAGCTCCTGCCCCATAGATCTGACCCAAGTCAGCCCCACAGCAGCTCCTGCCATATAGATCTAACCACCATCAGCCCCACAACAGCTTCTACCCCATAGATCTGACCCACATGTGCTCCACTGCAGCTCCAGTCCCGTAGATCTGAACCACAGCAGCCCATGCCCCATAGATCTGACCCTCATCAGCAACACAGCAGCTCCTGACCCATACATCTGACCCAAATCTGCCCCACACCATCTCCTGCCCCATAGATCTAACTCACATGTGCCCCACAGCAGCTCCTGCACATAGATCTGACCCACAGCAGCTCCTGCCCTATAGATCTGATTCAAATCAGCCCCAGAGCAGCTCCTGCCCCATAGACCCTACCAACATGTGCAGCACAGCAGCTCCTGCCCATAGATCTGACCCACATCTGCCCCACAGCAGCTCCTGCCCCATAGATATGACCCACATCTGCTCCACAGCAGCTCCTGCCCCATAGATCTGACCCACATCTGACCCACAGCAGCTCCTGCCCCATAGATCTGACCCACATCTGCCCCACAGCAGCTCCTGCCCCATAGATCTGACCCACATCTGACCCACAGCAGCTCCTGCCCCATAGATCTGACCCACATCTGACCCACAGCAGCTCCAGCCCCATACATCTTACCCAGATCTGCCCCACAGCAGCTCCTACCCAAAGATCTGACCCACATCATCTCGACTGCAGCTCCTGCCCCATAGATCTGACCCACATGTGCCCCACAGCAGCTCCTAACACATAGATCAGACCCACATGTGCCCCAGAGCTGCTCCTGCCCCATAGATCTGAACCACAGCAGCTCCTGTCTCATAGATCTTACCCACATCAGCCCCACAGCAGATTTTACCCCATAGTTATGTCCCACATCTGCCCAACAGCAACTCCTACGCCATAGATCTTACCCACATGCGCCCCACAGCAGCTCCTGCCCCATAGATCTGACCCACATGCGCCCCACAGCAGCTCCTGCCCCATAGGTCTGACCCACATGCGCCTCACAGCAGCTCCTGCCCCATAGATCTAACCACCATCAGCCCCAAAGCAGCTCCTGCCCCATAGATTTGACCCACATCAGCCACACAGCATCTCCCGCCCCATAGATGTGACCCACATCTGCACCACAGCAGCTCCTCCCCATAGATCTAACACCCATCAGCCTCACAGCAGCTCCTCCCCATAGATATGCCCTACATCTGCCCCACATCAGCTCCTGCAACATAGATCTGACCCACATCTGCAACACAGCAGGTCCTGCTCCATAAATCTGACCAACATCAGGCCCACATTTGTTCCTGCCCCATATATCTGACCCACAGCAGCCCCTGCCTCATAGATCTGACCCACAAGTGCCCCACAGCAGCTCCAGCCCAATAGACCTGACCCACATCAACCCCACAGAAGCTCCTGCCCCATAGATCTGACCCACATCAACCCCACAGAAGCTCCTGCCCCATAGATCTTAACCACATCTGCACCACAGCAGCTCCTGCCCCATAGATCTGACCCCCATCAGACCCACAGCAGCTCCTGCCCGAAAGATCTGACACACATCATATGCAAAACAGCTGCTGCCCAATAGATCTGATCCACAGCAGCTACTGCCCCATATATCTGACCCACAAATGCCCCACAGAAGCTCCTGCCCCATAAATCCGACCACATCTGCCCCACAGCAGCTCCTGCCCCCTAGATCAGACCCAAATCTGCCCCACTGCTGCTCCTGCCGCAAAGATCTGACCCACATCTGCGCCACAACAGCTCCTGCCCCATAGATCTGACCCACATCAGACCCACAGCAGATCCTCCCCAAAGATCTGACACACATCTGCCCCACTGCTGCTCCTACACCACAGATCTGACCTACATCATCTCCAATGCAGCTCCTGCCCATAGATCTGACCCGCATCAGCCACACAGCAGGTCCTGCCCCATAGACCTGACACATATCAGCCCCACAGCAGCTCCTGCCTCATAGATCTGACTCACAGTACTCCTGCCCCATAGATCTGACCCATATCAGACCCAGAGCATCTCCTGCCACATAGATCTGACCCACATTTTCCCCAAAGCAGCACCTAAACCATAGATCTGACCCACATGTGCCTCACAGCTGCTCCTGCCCCATAGATCTGAACCACAGCAGTTCCTGCCCCATAGATCAGACCCAAATCTTCCCTACATCAGCTCCTGCCCAT
Source organism: Coturnix japonica (assembly GCF_054131305.1). Classification (NCBI taxonomy): domain Eukaryota; kingdom Metazoa; phylum Chordata; class Aves; order Galliformes; family Phasianidae; genus Coturnix; species Coturnix japonica. Next base: position 529,572 of record NC_140697.1, read on the forward strand.
AGATCTGACCCACATCAGCCCCACAGCAGCTCCTACCCCATAGATCTGACCCACATCAGCCCCACAGCAGATTTTGCCCCATAGATATGTGCCACGTCTGCCCCACAGCAGCTCCTGCGACATAGATCTTACCCAGATCTGCTCCACAGCAGCTGCTGCCCCAAAGATCTGACCAACATCAGCCCCACAGCAGCTCCTGCCCCATAGATCTGACCCACATCTGCCCCACAGCAGCTCCTGCCCCATAGACCCTACCAAGATGTGCAGCACAGCAGCTCCTGCCCATAGATCTGACCCAAATCTGACCCACAGCAGCTCCTGCCTCATAGATCTGACCCACATCTGCCACACAGCAGCCTTTACCCCATAGATCTGACCCACATCTGCTCCACAGCATCTCCTGCCCCATAGATCTGACCCACATCTGCCCCACAGCAGCTCCTGCCCCATATATCTGACCCACATCTGACCCACAGCAGCTCCTGCCCCATAGATCTGACCCACATGTGCCCCACAGCAGCTCCTAACACATAGATCTGACCCACATGTGCCCCAGAGCTGCTCCTGCCCCATAGATCTGAACCACAGCAGCTCCTGTCTCATAGATCTAACCCACATCTGCCCCACAGAAGCTCCTGCCGCATAGATCTGACCCACATCTGCTCCACAGCATCTCCTGCCCCATAGATCTGACCCCCATCTGCCCCACAGCAGCTCCTGCCTCATACATCTAACTCACAGCATCTCCTGCCCCATAGAACAGGCCCACATCAGCCACAACAGCTCCTGCCCCATAGATCTGACCCACATCAGACCCACAGCAGATCCTCCCCAAAGATCTGACACACATCTGCCCCACTGCTGCTCCTACACCACAGATCTGACCTACATCATCTCCAATGCAGCTCCTGCCCATAGATCTGACCCGCATCAGCCACACAGCAGGTCCTGCCCCATAGACCTGACACATATCAGCCCCACAGCAGCTCCTGCCTCATAGATCTGACTCACAGTACTCCTGCCCCATAGATCTGACCCATATCAGACCCAGAGCATCTCCTGCCACATAGATCTGACCCACATTTTCCCCAAAGCAGCACCTAAACCATAGATCTGACCCACATGTGCCTCACAGCTGCTCCTGCCCCATAGATCTGAACCACAGCAGTTCCTGCCCCATAGATCAGACCCAAATCTTCCCTACATCAGCTCCTGCCCATAGATCTGACCCACATCAGCCCCACAGCAGCTCCTACCCCATAGATCTGACCCACATCAGCCCCACAGCAGATTTTGCCCCATAGATATGTGCCACGTCTGCCCCACAGCAGCTCCTGCGACATAGATCTTACCCAGATCTGCTCCACAGCAGCTGCTGCCCCAAAGATCTGACCAAAATCAGCCCCACAGCAGCTCCTGCCCCATAGATCTGACCCACATCTGCCCCACAGCAGCTCCTGCCCCATAGACCCTACCAAGATGTGCAGCACAGCAGCTCCTGCCCATAGATCTGACCCAAATCTGACCCACAGCAGCTCCTGCCTCATAGATCTGACCCACATCTGCCACACAGCAGCCTTTACCCCATAGATCTGACCCACATCTGCTCCACAGCATCTCCTGCCCCATAGATCTGACCCACATCTGCCCCACAGCAGCTCCTGCCCCATATATCTGACCCACATCTGACCCACAGCAGCTCCTGCCCCATAGATCTGACCCACATGTGCCCCACAGCAGCTCCTAACACATAGATCTGACCCACATGTGCCCCAGAGCTGCTCCTGCCCCATAGATCTGAACCACAGCAGCTCCTGTCTCATAGATCTAACCCACATCTGCCCCACAGAAGCTCCTGCCCCATAGATCTGACCCACATCTGCTCCACAGCATCTCCTGCCCCATAGATCTGACCCCCATCTGCCCCACAGCAGCTCCTGCCTCATACATCTAACTCACAGCATCTCCTGCCCCATAGAACAGGCCCACATCAGCCACAGCAGCTCCTGACCTATAGATCTGACCCACATCAGCCCCACAGCAGATTTTGCCCCATAGATATGTGCCACGTCTGCCCCACAGCAGCTCCTGCGACATAGATCTTACCCAGATCTGCTCCACAGCAGCTGCTGCCCCAAAGATCTGACCAACATCAGCCCCACAGCAGCTCCTGCCCCATAGATCTGACCCACATCTGCCCCACAGCATCTCCTGCCCCATAGACCCTACCAAGATGTGCAGCACAGCAGCTCCTGCCCATAGATCTGACCCACATCTGCCCCACAGCAGCTCCTGCCCCATAGATCTGACCCACATCTGCTCCACAGCATCTCCTGCCCCATAGATCTGACCCCCATCTGCCCCACAGCAGCTCCTGCCTCATACATCTGACTCACAGCATCTCCTGCCCCATAGAACTGGCCCACATCTGCCACAGCAGCTCCTGACCTATAGATCTGACCCACATCTGACCCACAGCATCTCCTGCCCCATAGATCTTACCCACATCTGCCACACAGCAGCCTTTGACCCATAGATCTGACCCACATCTGCCCCACAGCATCTCCTGCCCCATAGATCTGACCCCCATCTGCCCCACAGCAGCTCCTGCCTCATACATCTGACTCACAGCATCTCCTGCCCCATAGAACTGGCCCACATCAGCCACAGCAGCTCCTGACCTATAGATCTGACCCACATCTGACCCACAGCAGCTCCTGCCCAATAGATCTGACCCACATGTGCCCCACAGCAGCTCCTGCCCCATAGATCTGACCCACATCTGACCCACTGCAGCTCCTGCCCCATACATCTTACCCAGATCTGCCCCACAGCAGCTCCTGCCCCATAGATCTGACCCACATCTGACCCACAGCAGCTCCTGCCCCATAGATCTGACCCACATCTGACCCACAGCAGCTCCAGCCCCATACATCTTACCCAGATCTGCCCCACAGCAGCTCCTACCCAAAGATCTGACCCACATCATCTCGACTGCAGCTCCTGCCCCATAGATCTGACCCACATGTGCCCCACAGCAGCTCCTAACACATAGATCAGACCCACATGTGCCCCAGAGCTGCTCCTGCCCCATAGATCTGAACCACAGCAGCTCCTGTCTCATAGATCTTACCCACATCAGCCCCACAGCAGATTTTGCCCCATAGTTATGTCCCACATCTGCCCAACAGCAACTCCTTCCCCATAGATCTGACCCACATGCGCCCCACAGCAGCTCCTGCCCCATAGATCTGACCCACATGCGCCTCACAGCAGCTCCTGCCCCATAGATCTAACCACCATCAGCCCCAAAGCAGCTCCTGCCCCATAGATTTGACCCACATCAGCCACACAGCATCTCCCGCCCCATAGATGTGACCCACATCTGCACCACAGCAGCTCCTCCCCATAGATCTAACACCCATCAGCCTCACAGCAGCTCCTCCCCATAGATATGCCCTACATCTGCCCCACATCAGCTCCTGCAACATAGATCTGACCCACATCTGCAACACAGCAGGTCCTGCTCCATAAATCTGACCAACATCAGGCCCACATTTGTTCCTGCCCCATATATCTGACCCACAGCAGCCCCTGCCTCATAGATCTGACCCACAAGTGCCCCACAGCAGCTCCAGCCCAATAGACCTGACCCACATCAACCCCACAGAAGCTCCTGCCCCATAGATCTGACCCACATCAACCCCACAGAAGCTCCTACCCCATAGATCTTAACCACATCTGCACCACAGCAGCTCCTGCCCCATAGATCTGACCCCCATCAGACCCACAGCAGCTCCTGCCCGAAAGATCTGACACACATCATATGCAAAACAGCTGCTGCCCAATAGATCTGATCCACAGCAGCTACTGCCCCATATATCTGACCCACAAATGCCCCACAGAAGCTCCTGCCCCATAAATCCGACCACATCTGCCCCACAGCAGCTCCTGCCCCCTAGATCAGACCCAAATCTGCCCCACTGCTGCTCCTGCCGCAAAGATCTGACCCACATCTGCGCCACAACAGCTCCTGCCCCATAGATCTGACCCACATCAGACCCACAGCAGATCCTCCCCAAAGATCTGACACACATCTGCCCCACTGCTGCTCCTACACCACAGATCTGACCTACATCATCTCCAATGCAGCTCCTGCCCATAGATCTGACCCGCATCAGCCACACAGCAGGTCCTGCCCCATAGACCTGACACATATCAGCCCCACAGCAGCTCCTGCCTCATAGATCTGACTCACAGTACTCCTGCCCCATAGATCTGACCCATATCAGACCCAGAGCATCTCCTGCCACATAGATCTGACCCACATTTTCCCCAAAGCAGCACCTAAACCATAGATCTGACCCACATGTGCCTCACAGCTGCTCCTGCCCCATAGATCTGAACCACAGCAGTTCCTGCCCCATAGATCAGACCCAAATCTTCCCTACATCAGCTCCTGCCCATAGATCTGACCCACATCAGCCCCACAGCAGCTCCTACCCCATAGATCTGACCCACATCAGCCCCACAGCAGATTTTGCCCCATAGATATGTGCCACGTCTGCCCCACAGCAGCTCCTGCGACATAGATCTTACCCAGATCTGCTCCACAGCAGCTGCTGCCCCAAAGATCTGACCAACATCAGCCCCACAGCAGCTCCTGCCCCATAGATCTGACCCACATCTGCCCCACAGCAGCTCCTGCCCCATAGACCCTACCAAGATGTGCAGCACAGCAGCTCCTGCCCATAGATCTAACCCACATCTGCCCCACAGCAGCTCCTGCCCCATAGATCTGACCCACATCTGCTCCACAGCATCTCCTACCCATAGATCTGACCCCCATCTGCCCCACAGCAGCTCCTGCCTCATACATCTGACTCACAGCATCTCCTGCCCCATAGAACTGGCTCACATCAGCCACAGCAGCTCCTAACCTATAGATCTGACCCACATCTGACCCACAGCAGCTCCTACCCAAAGATCTGACCCACATCATCTCGACAGCAGCTCCTGCCCCATAGATCTGACCCACATGTGCCCCACAGCAGCTCCTAACACATAGATCTGACCCACATGTGCCCCAGAGCTGTTCCTGCCCCATAGATCTGAACCACAGCAGCTCCTGTCTCATAGATATAACCCACATCTGCTCCACAGCAGCTCCTGCCCCATAGAACAGGCCCACATCAGCCACAGCAGCTCCTGACCTATAGATCTGACCCACATCAGCCCCACAGCAGATTTTGCCCCATAGATATGTGCCACGTCTGCCCCACAGCAGCTCCTGCGACATAGTTCTTACCCAGATCTGCTCCACAGCAGCTGCTGCCCCAAAGATCTGACCAACATCAGCCCCACAGCAGCTCCTGCCCAATAGATCTGACCCACATCTGCCCCACAGCAGCTCCTGCCCAATAGACCCTACCAAGATGTGCAGCACAGCAGCTCCTGCCCATAGATCTGCCCCACATCTGCCACACAGCAGCTCCTGCCCCATAGATCTGACCCACATCTGCTCCACAGCATCTCCTGCCCCATAGATCTGACCCCCATCTGCCCCACAGCAGCTCCTGCCTCATACATCTGACTCACAGCATCTCCTGCCCCATAGAACTGGCCCACATCTGCCACAGCAGCTCCTGACCTATAGATCTGACCCACATCTGACCCACAGCATCTCCTGCCCCATAGATCTTACCCACATCTGCCACACAGCAGCCTTGGACCCATAGATCTGACCCACATCTGCCCCACAGCATCTCCTGCCCCATAGATCTGACCCACATCTGACCCACAGCAGCTCCTGCCCCATACATCTTACCCAGATCTGCCCCACAGCAGCTCCTACCCAAAGATCTGTCCCACATCATCTCGACAGCAGCTCCTGCCCCATAGATCTGACCCACATGTGCCCCACAGCAGCTCCTAACACATAGATCTGACCCACATCTGACCCACAGCAGCTCCTGCCCCATAGATCTGACCCACATCTGCCCCACAGCAGCTCCTGCCCCATAGATCTGACCCACATCTGACCCACAGCAGCTCCTGCCCCATAGATCTGACACACATCTGCCCCACAGCAGCTCCTGCCCCATAGACCCTACCAAGATGTGCAGCACAGCAGCTCCTGCCCATAGATCTAACCCACATCTGCCCCACAGCAGCTCCTGCCCCATAGATCTGACCCACATCTGCTCCACAGCATCTCCTACCCATAGATCTGACCCCCATCTGCCCCACAGCAGCTCCTGCCTCATACATCTGACTCACAGCATCTCCTGCCCCATAGAACTGGCTCACATCAGCCACAGCAGCTCCTAACCTATAGATCTGACCCACATCTGACCCACAGCAGCTCCTACCCAAAGATCTGACCCACATCATCTCGACAGCAGCTCCTGCCCCATAGATCTGACCCACATGTGCCCCACAGCAGCTCCTAACACATAGATCTGACCCACATGTGCCCCAGAGCTGCTCCTGCCCCATAGATCTGAACCACAGCAGCTCCTGTCTCATAGATATAACCCACATCTGCCCCACAGCAGCTCCTGCCCCATAGATCTGACCCACATCTGCTCCACAGCATCTCCTGCCCCATAGATCTGACCCCCATCTGCCCCACAGCAGCTCCTGCCTCATACATCTGACTCACAGCATCTCCTGCCCCATAGATCTGACCCACATCTGACCCACAGCATCTCCTGCCCCATAGATCTGACCCACATCTGCCCCACAGCAGCTCCTGCCCCATAGATCTGACCCACATCTGTCCCACAGCAGCTCCTGCCCCATAGATCTGACCCACATCTGACCCACAGCAGCTCCAGCCCCATACATCTTACCCAGATCTGCCCCACAGCAGCTCCTACCCAAAGATCTGACCCACATCATCTCGACTGCAGCTCCTGCCCCATAGATCTGACCCACATGTGCCCCACAGCAGCTCCTAACACATAGATCAGACCCACATGTGCCCCAGAGCTGCTCCTGCCCCATAGATCTGAACCACAGCAGCTCCTGTCTCATAGATCTTACCCACATCAGCCCCACAGCAGATTTTGCCCCATAGTTATGTCCCACATCTGCCCAACAGCAACTCCTTCCCCATAGATCTGACCCACATGCGCCCCACAGCAGCTCCTGCCCCATAGATCTGACCCACATGCGCCCCACAGCAGCTCCTGCCCCATAGGTCTGACCCACATGCGCCTCACAGCAGCTCCTGCCCCATAGATCTAACCACCATCAGCCCCAAAGCAGCTCCTGCCCCATAGATTTGACCCACATCAGCCACACAGCATCTCCCGCCCCATAGATGTGACCCACATCTGCACCACAGCAGCTCCTCCCCATAGATCTAACACCCATCAGCCTCACAGCAGCTCCTCCCCATAGATATGCCCTACATCTGCCCCACATCAGCTCCTGCAACATAGATCTGACCCACATCTGCAACACAGCAGGTCCTGCTCCATAAATCTGACCAACATCAGGCCCACATTTGTTCCTGCCCCATATATCTGACCCACAGCAGCCCCTGCCTCATAGATCTGACCCACAAGTGCCCCACAGCAGCTCCAGCCCAATAGACCTGACCCACATCAACCCCACAGAAGCTCCTGCCCCATAGATCTGACCCACATCAATCCCACAGAAGCTCCTGCCCCATAGATCTTAACCACATCTGCACCACAGCAGCTCCTGCCCCATAGATCTGACCCCCATCAGACCCACAGCAGCTCCTGCCCGAAAGATCTGACACACATCATATGCAAAACAGCTGCTGCCCAATAGATCTGATCCACAGCAGCTACTGCCCCATATATCTGACCCACAAATGCCCCACAGAAGCTCCTGCCCCATAAATCCGACCACATCTGCCCCACAGCAGCTCCTGCCCCCTAGATCAGACCAAAATCTGCCCCACTGCTGCTCCTGCCGCAAAGATCTGACCCACATCTGCGCCACAACAGCTCCTGCCCCATAGATCTGACCCACATCAGACCCACAGCAGCTCCTGCCCCATAGATCTGACCCACATCTGCTCCACAGCATCTCCTGCCCCATAGATCTGACCCCCATCTGCCCCACAGCAGCTCCTGCCTCATACATCTGACTCACAGCATCTCCTGCCCCATAGAACTGGCCCACATCAGCCACAGCAGCTCCTTACCTATAGATCTGACCCAAATCTGACCCACAGCAGCTCCTGCCTCATAGATCTGACCCACATCTGCCACACAGCAGCCTTTACCCCATAGATCTGACCCACATCTGCTCCACAGCATCTCCTGCCCCATAGATCTGACCCACATCTGCCCCACAGCAGCTCCTGCCCCATATATCTGACCCACATCTGACCCACAGCAGCTCCTGCCCCATAGATCTGACCCACATGTGCCCCACAGCAGCTCCTAACACATAGATCTGACCCACATGTGCCCCAGAGCTGCTCCTGCCCCATAGATCTGAACCACAGCAGCTCCTGTCTCATAGATCTAACCCACATCTGCCCCACAGAAGCTCCTGCCGCATAAATCTGACCCACATCTGCTCCACAGCATCTCCTGCCCCATAGATCTGACCCCCATCTGCCCCACAGCAGCTCCTGCCTCATACATCTAACTCACAGCATCTCCTGCCCCATAGAACAGGCCCATATCAGCCACAGCCGCTCCTGACCTATAGATCTGACCCACATCAGCCCCACAGCAGATTTTGCCCCATAGATATGTGCCACGTCTGCCCCACAGCAGCTCCTGCGACATAGATCTTACCCAGATCTGCTCCACAGCAGCTGCTGCCCCAAAGATCTGACCAACATCAGCCCCACAGCAGCTCCTGCCCCATAGATCTGACCCACATCTGCCCCACAGCATCTCCTGCCCCATAGACCCTACCAACATGTGCAGCACAGCAGCTCCTGCCCATAGATCTGACCCACATCTGCCCCACAGCAGCTCCTGCCCCATAGATCTGACCCACATCTGCTCCACAGCATCTCCTGCCCCATAGATCTGACCCCCATCTGCCCCACAGCAGCTCCTGCCTCATACATCTGACTCACAGCATCTCCTGCCCCATAGAACTGGCCCACATCTGCCACAGCAGCTCCTGACCTATAGATCTGACCCACATCTGACCCACAGCAGCTCCTGCCCCATAGATCTGACCCACATGTGCCCCACAGCAGCTCCTGCCCCATAGATCTGACCCACATCTGACCCACAGCAGCTCCTGCCCCATAGATCTGACCCACATCTGCCACACAGCAGCTCCTGCCCCATAGATCTGACCCACATCTGACCCACAGCAGCTCCTGCCCCATAGATCTGACCCACATCTGACCCACAGCAGCTCCAGCCCCATACATCTTACCCAGATCTGCCCCACAGCAGCTCCTACCCAAAGATCTGACCCACATCATCTCGACTGCAGCTCCTGCCCCATAGATCTGACCCACATGTGCCCCACAGCAGCTCCTAACACATAGATCAGACCCACATGTGCCCCAGAGCTGCTCCTGCCCCATAGATCTGAACCACAGCAGCTCCTGTCTCATAGATCTTACCCACATCAGCCCCACAGCAGATTTTGCCCCATAGTTATGTCCCACATCTGCCCAACAGCAACTCCTACGCCATAGATCTGACCCACATGCGCCCCACAGCAGCTCCTGCCCCATAGATCTGACCCACATGCGCCCCACAGCAGCTCCTGCCCCATAGGTCTGACCCACATGCGCCTCACAGCAGCTCCTGCCCCATAGATCTAACCACCATCAGCCCCAAAGCAGCTCCTGCCCCATAGATTTGACCCACATCAGCCACACAGCATCTCCCGCCCCATAGATGTGACCCACATCTGCACCACAGCAGCTCCTCCCCATAGATCTAACACCCATCAGCCTCACAGCAGCTCCTCCCCATAGATATGCCCTACATCTGCCCCACATCAGCTCCTGCAACATAGATCTGACCCACATCTGCAACACAGCAGGTCCTGCTCCATAAATCTGACCAACATCAGGCCCACATTTGTTCCTGCCCCATATATCTGACCCACAGCAGCCCCTGCCTCATAGATCTGACCCACAAGTGCCCCACAGCAGCTCCAGCCCAATAGACCTGACCCACATCAACCCCACAGAAGCTCCTGCCCCATAGATCTGACCCACATCAACCCCACAGAAGCTCCTGCCCCATAGATCTTAACCACATCTGCACCACAGCAGCTCCTGCCCCATAGATCTGACCCCCATCAGACCCACAGCAGCTCCTGCCCGAAAGATCTGACACACATCATATGCAAAACAGCTGCTGCCCAATAGATCTGATCCACAGCAGCTACTGCCCCATATATCTGACCCACAAATGCCCCACAGAAGCTCCTGCCCCATAAATCCGACCACATCTGCCCCACAGCAGCTCCTGCCCCATAGATCAGACCCAAATCTGCCCCACTGCTGCTCCTGCCGCAAAGATCTGACACACATCTGCGCCACAACAGCTCCTGCCCCATAGATCTGACCCACATCAGACCCACAGCAGATCCTCCCCAAAGATCTGACACACATCTGCCCCACTACTGCTCCTACACCACAGATCTGACCTACATCATCTCCAATGCAGCTCCTGCCCATAGATCTGACCCGCATCAGCCACACAGCAGGTCCTGCCCCATAGACCTGACACATATCAGCCCCACAGCAGCTCCTGCCTCATAGATCTGACTCACAGTACTCCTGCCCCATAGATCTGACCCATATCAGACCCAGAGCATCTCCTGCCACATAGATCTGACCCACATTTTCCCCAAAGCAGCACCTAAACCATAGATCTGACCCACATGTGCCTCACAGCTGCTCCTGCCCCATAGATCTGAACCACAGCAGTTCCTGCCCCATAGATCAGACCCAAATCTTCCCTACATCAGCTCCTGCCCATAGATCTGACCCACATCAGCCCCACAGCAGCTCCTACCCCATAGATCTGACCCACATCAGCCCCACAGCAGATTTTGCCCCATAGATATGTGCCACGTCTGCCCCACAGCAGCTCCTGCGACATAGATCTTACCCAGATCTGCTCCACAGCAGCTGCTGCCCCAAAGATCTGACCAACATCTGCCCCACAGCAGCTCCTGCCTCATACATCTGACTCACAGCATCTCCTGCCCCATAGAACTGGCTCACATCAGCCACAGCAGCTCCTAACCTATAGATCTGACCCACATCTGACCCACAGCAGCTCCTACCCAAAGATCTGACCCACATCATCTCGACAGCAGCTCCTGCCTCATAGATCTGACCCACATGTGCCCCACAGCAGCTCCTAACACATAGATCTGACCCACATGTGCCCCAGAGCTGTTCCTGCCCCATAGATCTGAACCACAGCAGCTCCTGTCTCATAGATCTAACCCACATCTGCCCCACAGCAGCTCCTGCCCCATAGATCTGACCCACATCTGCTCCACAGCATCTCCTGCCCCATATATCTGACCCACATCTGACCCACAGCAGCTCCTGCCCCATAGATCTGACCCACATGTGCCCCACAGCAGCTCCTAACACATAGATCTGAACCACAGCAGCTCCTGTCTCATAGATCTAACCCACATCTGCCCCACAGAAGCTCCTGCCGCATAGATCTGACCCACATCTGCTCCACAGCATCTCCTGCCCCATAGATCTGACCCCCATCTGCCCCACAGCAGCTCCTGCCTCATACATCTAACTCACAGCATCTCCTGCCCCATAGAACAGGCCCACATCAGCCACAGCAGCTCCTGACCTATAGATCTGACCCACATCAGCCCCACAGCAGATTTTGCCCCATAGATATGTGCCACGTCTGCCCCACAGCAGCTCCTGCGACATAGTTCTTACCCAGATCTGCTCCACAGCAGCTGCTGCCCCAAAGATCTGACCAACATCAGCCCCACAGCAGCTCCTGCCCCATAGATCTGACCCACATCTGCCCCACAGCAGCTCCTGCCCAATAGACCCTACCAAGATGTGCAGCACAGCAGCTCCTGCCCATAGATCTGACCCACATCTGCCCCACAGCAGCTCCTGCCCCATAGATCTGACCCACATCTGCTCCACAGCATCTCCTGCCCCATAGATCTGACCCCCATCTGCCCCACAGCAGCTCCTGCCTCATACATCTGACTCACAGCATCTCCTGCCCCATAGAACTGGCCCACATCTGCCACAGCAGCTCCTGACCTATAGATCTGACCCACATCTGACCCACAGCATCTCCTGCCCCATAGATCTTACCCACATCTGCCACACAGCAGCCTTGGACCCATAGATCTGACCCACATCTGCCCCACAGCATCTCCTGCCCCATAGATCTGACCCACATCTGACCCACAGCAGCTCCTGCCCCATACATCTTACCCAGATCTGCCCCACAGCAGCTCCTACCCAAAGATCTGTCCCACATCATCTCGACAGCAGCTCCTGCCCCATAGATCTGACCCACATGTGCCCCACAGCAGCTCCTAACACATAGATCTGACCCACATCTGACCCACAGCAGCTCCTGCCCCATAGATCTGACCCACATCTGCCCCACAGCAGCTCCTGCCCCATAGATCTGACCCACATCTGACCCACAGCAGCTCCTGCCCCATAGATCTGACCCACATCTGCCCCACAGCAGCTCCTGCCCCATAGACCCTACCAAGATGTGCAGCACAGCAGCTCCTGCCCATAGATCTAACCCACATCTGCCCCACAGCAGCTCCTGCCCCATAGATCTGACCCACATCTGCTCCACAGCATCTCCTACCCATAGATCTGACCCCCATCTGCCCCACAGCAGCTCCTGCCTCATACATCTGACTCACAGCATCTCCTGCCCCATAGAACTGGCTCACATCAGCCACAGCAGCTCCTAACCTATAGATCTGACCCACATCTGACCCACAGCAGCTCCTACCCAAAGATCTGACCCACATCATCTCGACAGCAGCTCCTGCCCCATAGATCTGACCCACATGTGCCCCACAGCAGCTCCTAACACATAGATCTGACCCACATGTGCCCCAGAGCTGCTCCTGCCCCATAGATCTGAACCACAGCAGCTCCTGTCTCATAGATATAACCCACATCTGCCCCACAGCAGCTCCTGCCCCATAGATCTGACCCACATCTGCTCCACAGCATCTCCTGCCCCATAGATCTGACCCCCATCTGCCCCACAGCAGCTCCTGCCTCATACATCTGACTCACAGCATCTCCTGCCCCATAGATCTGACCCACATCTGACCCACAGCATCTCCTGCCCCATAGATCTGACCCACATCTGCCCCACAGCAGCTCCTGCCCCATAGATCTGACCCAGATCTGTCCCACAGCAGCTCCTGCCCCATAGATCTGACCCACATCTGACCCACAGCAGCTCCAGCCCCATACATCTTACCCAGATCTGCCCCACAGCAGCTCCTACCCAAAGATCTGACCCACATCATCTCGACTGCAGCTCCTGCCCCATAGATCTGACCCACATGTGCCCCACAGCAGCTCCTAACACATAGTTCAGACCCACATGTGCCCCAGAGCTGCTCCTGCCCCATAGATCTGAACCACAGCAGCTCCTGTCTCATAGATCTTACCCACATCAGCCCCACAGCAGATTTTGCCCCATAGTTATGTCCCACATCTGCCCAACAGCAACTCCTTCCCCATAGATCTGACCCACATGCGCCCCACAGCAGCTCCTGCCCCATAGATCTGACCCACATGCGCCCCACAGCAGCTCCTGCCCCATAGGTCTGACCCACATGCGCCTCACAGCAGCTCCTGCCCCATAGATCTAACCACCATCAGCCCCAAAGCAGCTCCTGCCCCATAGATTTGACCCACATCAGCCACACAGCATCTCCCGCCCCATAGATGTGACCCACATCTGCACCACAGCAGCTCCTCCCCATAGATCTAACACCCATCAGCCTCACAGCAGCTCCTCCCCATAGATATGCCCTACATCTGCCCCACATCAGCTCCTGCAACATAGATCTGACCCACATCTGCAACACAGCAGGTCCTGCTCCATAAATCTGACCAACATCAGGCCCACATTTGTTCCTGCCCCATATATCTGACCCACAGCAGCCCCTGCCTCATAGATCTGACCCACAAGTGCCCAACAGCAGCTCCAGCCCAATAGACCTGACCCACATCAACCCCACAGAAGCTCCTGCCCCATAGATCTGACCCACATCAACCCCACAGAAGCTCCTGCCCCATAGATCTTAACCACATCTGCACCACAGCAGCTCCTGCCCCATAGATCTGACCCCCATCAGACCCACAGCAGCTCCTGCCCGAAAGATCTGACACACATCATATGCAAAACAGCTGCTGCCCAATAGATCTGATCCACAGCAGCTACTGCCCCATATATCTGACCCACAAATGCCCCACAGAAGCTCCTGCCCCATAAATCCGACCACATCTGCCCCACAGCAGCTCCTGCCCCCTAGATCAGACCCAAATCTGCCCCACTGCTGCTCCTGCCGCAAAGATCTGACCCACATCTGCGCCACAACAGCTCCTGCCCCATAGATCTGACCCACATCAAACCACAGCAGATCCTCCCCAAAGATCTGACACACATCTGCCCCACTGCTGCTCCTACACCACAGATCTGACCTACATCATCTCCAATGCAGCTCCTGCCCATAGATCTGACCCGCATCAGCCACACAGCAGGTCCTGCCCCATAGACCTGACACATATCAGCCCCACAGCAGCTCCTGCCTCATAGATCTGACTCACAGTACTCCTGCCCCATAGATCTGACCCATATCAGACCCAGAGCATCTCCTGCCACATAGATCTGACCCACATTTTCCCCAAAGCAGCACCTAAACCATAGATCTGACCCACATGTGCCTCACAGCTGCTCCTGCCCCATAGATCTGAACCACAGCAGTTCCTGCCCCATAGATCAGACCCAAATCTTCCCTACATCAGCTCCTGCCCATAGATCTGACCCACATCAGCCCCACAGCAGCTCCTACCCCATAGATCTGACCCACATCAGCCCCACAGCAGATTTTGCCCCATAGATATGTGCCACGTCTGCCCCACAGCAGCTCCTGCGACATAGATCTTACCCAGATCTGCTCCACAGCAGCTGCTGCCCCAAAGATCTGACCAACATCAGCCCCACAGCAGCTCCTGCCCCATAGATCTGACCCACATCTGCCCCACAGCAGCTCCTGCCCCATAGACCCTACCAAGATGTGCAGCACAGCAGCTCCTGCCCATAGATCTAACCCACATCTGCCCCACAGCAGCTCCTGCCCCATAGATCTGACCCACATCTGCTCCACAGCATCTCCTACCCATAGATCTGACCCCCATCTGCCCCACAGCAGCTCCTGCCTCATACATCTGACTCACAGCATCTCCTGCCCCATAGAACTGGCTCACATCAGCCACAGCAGCTCCTAACCTATAGATCTGACCCACATCTGACCCACAGCAGCTCCTACCCAAAGATCTGACCCACATCATCTCGACAGCAGCTCCTGCCCCATAGATCTGACCCACATGTGCCCCACAGCAGCTCCTAACACATAGATCTGACACACATGTGCCCCAGAGCTGCTCCTGCCCCATAGATCTGAACCACAGCAGCTCCTGTCTCATAGATCTTACCCACATCTGCCACACAGCAGCCTTTGACCCATAGATCTGACCCACATCTGCCCCACAGCATCTCCTGCCCCATAGATCTGACCCCCATCTGCCCCACAGCAGCTCCTGCCTCATACATCTGACTCACAGCATCTCCTGCCCCATAGAACTGGCCCACATCAGCCACAGCAGCTCCTGACCTATAGATCTGACCCAAATCTGACCCACAGCAGCTCCTGCCTCATAGATCTGACCCACATCTGCCACACAGCAGCCTTTACCCCATAGATCTGACCCACATCTGCTCCACAGCATCTCCTGCCCCATAGATCTGACCCACATCTGCCCCACAGCAGCTCCTGCCCCATATATCTGACCCACATCTGACCCACAGCAGCTCCTGCCCCATAGATCTGACCCACATGTGCCCCACAGCAGCTCCTAACACATAGATCTGACCCACATGTGCCCCAGAGCTGCTCCTGCCCCATAGATCTGAACCACAGCAGCTCCTGTCTCATAGATCTAACCCACATCTGCCCCACAGAAGCTCCTGCTGCATAGATCTGACCCACATCTGCTCCACAGCATCTCCTGCCCCATAGATCTGACCCCCATCTGCCCCACAGCAGCTCCTGCCTCATACATCTAACTCACAGCATCTCCTGCCCCATAGAACAGGCCCACATCAGCCACAGCAGCTCCTGACCTATAGATCTGACCCACATCAGCCCCACAGCAGATTTTGCCCCATAGATATGTGCCACGTCTGCCCCACAGCAGCTCCTGCGACATAGATCTTACCCAGATCTGCTCCACAGCAGCTGCTGCCCCAAAGATCTGACCAACATCAGCCCCACAGCAGCTCCTGCCCCATAGATCTGACCCACATCTGCTCCACAGCATCTCCTGCCCCATAGATCTGACCCCCATCTGCCCCACAGCAGCTCCTGCCTCATACATCTGACTCACAGCATCTCCTGCCCCATAGAACTGGCCCACATCTGCCACAGCAGCTCCTGACCTATAGATCTGACCCACATCTGACCCACAGCATCTCCTGCCCCATAGATCTTACCCACATCTGCCACACAGCAGCCTTTGACCCATAGATCTGACCCACATCTGCCCCACAGCATCTCCTGCCCCATAGATCTGACCCCCATCTGCCCCACAGCAGCTCCTGCCTCATACATCTGACTCACAGCATCTCCTGCCCCATAGAACTGGCCCACATCAGCCACAGCAGCTCCTGACCTATAGATCTGACCCACATCTGACCCACAGCAGCTCCTGCCCAATAGATCTGACCCACATGTGCCCCACAGCAGCTCCTAACACATAGATCTGACCCACATCTGACCCACAGCAGCTCCTGCCCCATAGATCTGACCCACATCTGCCCCACAGCAGCCTTTGCCCCATAGATCTGACCCACATCTGCCACACAGTAGCCTTTGCCCCATAGATCTGACCCACATCTGCCCCACAGCAGCTCCTGCCCCATAGATCTGACCCACATCTGACCCACTGCAGCTCCTGCCCCATACATCTTACCCAGATCTGCCCCACAGCAGCTCCTACCCAAAGATCTGACCCACATCATCTCGACAGCAGCTCCTGCCCCATAGATCTGACCCACATCTGACCCACAGCAGCTCCAGCCCCATACATCTTACCCAGATCTGCCCCACAGCAGCTCCTACCCAAAGATCTGACCCACATCATCTCGACTGCAGCTCCTGCCCCATAGATCTGACCCACATGTGCCCCACAGCAGCTCCTAACACATAGATCAGACCCACATGTGCCCCAGAGCTGCTCCTGCCCCATAGATCTGAACCACAGCAGCTCCTGTCTCATAGATCTTACCCACATCAGCCCCACAGCAGATTTTGCCCCATAGTTATGTCCCACATCTGCCCAACAGCAACTCCTTCCCCATAGATCTGACCCACATGCGCCCCACAGCAGCTCCTGCCCCATAGATCTGACCCACATGCGCCCCACAGCAGCTCCTGCCCCATAGGTCTGACCCACATGCGCCTCACAGCAGCTCCTGCCCCATAGATCTAACCACCATCAGCCCCAAAGCAGCTCCTGCCCCATAGATTTGACCCACATCAGCCACACAGCATCTCCCGCCCCATAGATGTGACCCACATCTGCACCACAGCAGCTCCTCCCCATAGATCTAACACCCATCAGCCTCACAGCAGCTCCTCCCCATAGATATGCCCTACATCTGCCCCACATCAGCTCCTGCAACATAGATCTGACCCACATCTGCAACACAGCAGGTCCTGCTCCATAAATCTGACCAACATCAGGCCCACATTTGTTCCTGCCCCATATATCTGACCCACAGCAGCCCCTGCCTCATAGATCTGACCCACAAGTGCCCCACAGCAGCTCCAGCCCAATAGACCTGACCCACATCAACCCCACGGAAGCTCCTGCCCCATAGATCTGACCCACATCAATCCCACAGAAGCTCCTGCCCCATAGATCTTAACCACATCTGCACCACAGCAGCTCCTGCCCCATAGATCTGACCCCCATCAGACCCACAGCAGCTCCTGCCCGAAAGATCTGACACACATCATATGCAAAACAGCTGCTGCCCAATAGATCTGATCCACAGCAGCTACTGCCCCATATATCTGACCCACAAATGCCCCACAGAAGCTCCTGCCCCATAAATCCGACCACATCTGCCCCACAGCAGCTCCTGCCCCCTAGATCAGACCCAAATCTGCCCCACTGCTGCTCCTGCCGCAAAGATCTGACCCACATCTGCGCCACAACAGCTCCTGCCCCATAGATCTGACCCACATCAGACCCACAGCAGATCCTCCCCAAAGATCTGACACACATCTGCCCCACTGCTGCTCCTACACCACAGATCTGACCTACATCATCTCCACTGCAGCTCCTGCCCATAGATCTGACCCGCATCAGCCACACAGCAGGTCCTGCCCCATAGACCTGACACATATCAGCCCCACAGCAGCTCCTGCCTCATAGATCTGACTCACAGTACTCCTGCCCCATAGATCTGACCCATATCAGACCCAGAGCATCTCCTGCCACATAGATCTGACCCACATTTTCCCCAAAGCAGCACCTAAACCATAGATCTGACCAACATGTGCCTCACAGCTGCTCCTGCCCCATAGATCTGAACCACAGCAGTTCCTGCCCCATAGATCAGACCCAAATCTTCCCTACATCAGCTCCTGCCCATAGATCTGACCCACATCAGCCCCACAGCAGCTCCTACCCCATAGATCTGACCCACATCAGCCCCACAGCAGATTTTGCCCCATAGATATGTGCCACGTCTGCCCCACAGCAGCTCCTGCGACATAGATCTTACCCAGATCTGCTCCACAGCAGCTGCTGCCCCAAAGATCTGACCAACATCAGCCCCACAGCAGCTCCTGCCCCATAGATCTGACCCACATCTGCCCCACAGCAGCTCCTGCCCATAGACCCTACCAAGATGTGCAGCACAGCAGCTCCTGCCCATAGATCTAACCCACATCTGCCCCACAGCAGCTCCTGCCCCATAGATCTGACCCACATCTGCTCCACAGCATCTCCTGCCCCATAGATCTGACCCCCATCTGCCCCACAGCAGCTCCTGCCTCATACATCTGACTCACAGCATCTCCTGCCCCATAGAACTGGCCCACATCTGCCACAGCAGCTCCTGACCTATAGATCTGACCCACATCTGACCCACAGCATCTCCTACCCATAGATCTGACCCCCATCTGCCCTACAGCAGCTCCTGCCTCATACATCTGACTCACAGCATCTCCTGCCCCATAGAACTGGCTCACATCAGCCACAGCAGCTCCTAACCTATAGATCTGACCCACATCTGACCCACAGCAGCTCCTGCCCAAAGATCTGACCCACATCATCTCGACAGCAGCTCCTGCCCCATAGATCTGACCTACATGTGCCCCACAGCAGCTCCTAACACATAGATCTGACCCACATGTGCCCCAGAGCTGCTCCTGCCCCATAGATCTGAACCACAGCAGCTCCTGTCTCATAGATATAACCCACATCTGCCCCACAGCAGCTCCTAACCTATAGATCTGACCCACATCTGCTCCACAGCATCTCCTGCCCCATAGATCTGACCCCCATCTGCCCCACAGCAGCTCCTGCCTCATACATCTGACTCACAGCATCTCCTGCCCCATAGAACTGGCCCACATCAGCCACAGCAGCTCCTGACCTATAGATCTGACCCACATCTGACCCACAGCAGCTCCTGCCTCATAGATCTGACCCACATCTGCCACACAGCAGCCTTTACCCCATAGATCTGACCCACATCTGCTCCACAGCATCTCCTGCCCCATAGATCTGACCCACATCATCTCGACAGCAGCTCCTGCCCCATAGATCTGACCCACATCTGACCCACAGCAGCTCCTGCCCCATAGATCTGACCCACATGTGCCCCACAGCAGCTCTTAACACATAGATCTGACCCACATGTGCCCCAGAGCTGCTCCTGCCCCATAGATCTGCTCCACAGCAGCTCCTGCCCCATAGATCTGACCCACATCTGCTCCACAGCATCTCCTGCCCCATAGATCTGACCCCCATCTGCCCCACAGCAGCTCCTGCCTCATACATCTGACTCACAGCATCTCCTGCCCCATAGATCTGACCCACATCTGACCCACAGCATCTCCTGCCCCATAGATCTGACCCACATCTGCCCCACAGCAGCTCCTGCCCCATAGATCTGACCCACATCTGTCCCACAGCAGCTCCTGCCCCATAGATCTGACCCACATCTGACCCACAGGAGCTCCAGCCCCATACATCTTACCCAGATCTGCCCCACAGCAGCTCCTACCCAAAGATCTGACCCACATCATCTCGACTGCAGCTCCTGCCCCATAGATCTGACCCACATGTGCCCCACAGCAGCTCCTAACACATAGTTCAGACCCACATGTGCCCCAGAGCTGCTCCTGCCCCATAGATCTGAACCACAGCAGCTCCTGTCTCATAGATCTTACCCACATCAGCCCCACAGCAGATTTTGCCCCATAGTTATGTCCCACATCTGCCCAACAGCAACTCCTTCCCCATAGATCTGACCCACATGCGCCCCACAGCAGCTCCTGCCCCATAGATCTGACCCACATGCGCCCCACAGCAGCTCCTGCCCCATAGGTCTGACCCACATGCGCCTCACAGCAGCTCCTGCCCCATAGATCTAACCACCATCAGCCCCAAAGCAGCTCCTGCCCCATAGATTTGACCCACATCAGCCACACAGCATCTCCCGCCCCATAGATGTGACCCACATCTGCACCACAGCAGCTCCTCCCCATAGATCTAACACCCATCAGCCTCACAGCAGCTCCTCCCCATAGATATGCCCTACATCTGCCCCACATCAGCTCCTGCAACATAGATCTGACCCACATCTGCAACACAGCAGGTCCTGCTCCATAAATCTGACCAACATCAGGCCCACATTTGTTCCTGCCCCATATATCTGACCCACAGCAGCCCCTGCCTCATAGATCTGACCCACAAGTGCCCAACAGCAGCTCCAGCCCAATAGACCTGACCCACATCAACCCCACAGAAGCTCCTGCCCCATAGATCTTAACCACATCTGCACCACAGCAGCTCCTGCCCCATAGATCTGACCCCCATCAGACCCACAGCAGCTCCTGCCCGAAAGATCTGACACACATCATATGCAAAACAGCTGCTGCCCAATAGATCTGATCCACAGCAGCTACTGCCCCATATATCTGACCCACAAATGCCCCACAGAAGCTCCTGCCCCATAAATCCGACCACATCTGCCCCACAGCAGCTCCTGCCCCCTAGATCAGACCCAAATCTGCCCCACTGCTGCTCCTGCCGCAAAGATCTGACCCACATCTGCGCCACAACAGCTCCTGCCCCATAGATCTGACCCACATCAAACCACAGCAGATCCTCCCCAAAGATCTGACACACATCTGCCCCACTGCTGCTCCTACACCACAGATCTGACCTACATCATCTCCAATGCAGCTCCTGCCCATAGATCTGACCCGCATCAGCCACACAGCAGGTCCTGCCCCATAGACCTGACACATATCAGCCCCACAGCAGCTCCTGCCTCATAGATCTGACTCACAGTACTCCTGCCCCATAGATCTGACCCATATCAGACCCAGAGCATCTCCTGCCACATAGATCTGACCCACATTTTCCCCAAAGCAGCACCTAAACCATAGATCTGACCCACATGTGCCTCACAGCTGCTCCTGCCCCATAGATCTGAACCACAGCAGTTCCTGCCCCATAGATCAGACCCAAATCTTCCCTACATCAGCTCCTGCCCATAGATCTGACCCACATCAGCCCCACAGCAGCTCCTACCCCATAGATCTGACCCACATCAGCCCCACAGCAGATTTTGCCCCATAGATATGTGCCACGTCTGCCCCACAGCAGCTCCTGCGACATAGATCTTACCCAGATCTGCTCCACAGCAGCTGCTGCCCCAAAGATCTGACCAACATCAGCCCCACAGCAGCTCCTGCCCCATAGATCTGACCCACATCTGCCCCACAGCAGCTCCTGCCCCATAGACCCTACCAAGATGTGCAGCACAGCAGCTCCTGCCCATAGATCTAACCCACATCTGCCCCACAGCAGCTCCTGCCCCATAGATCTGACCCACATCTGCTCCACAGCATCTCCTACCCATAGATCTGACCCCCATCTGCCCCACAGCAGCTCCTGCCTCATACATCTGACTCACAGCATCTCCTGCCCCATAGAACTGGCTCACATCAGCCACAGCAGCTCCTAACCTATAGATCTGACCCACATCTGACCCACAGCAGCTCCTACCCAAAGATCTGACCCACATCATCTCGACAGCAGCTCCTGCCCCATAGATCTGACCCACATGTGCCCCACAGCAGCTCCTAACACATAGATCTGACACACATGTGCCCCAGAGCTGCTCCTGCCCCATAGATCTGAACCACAGCAGCTCCTGTCTCATAGATATAACCCACATCTGCCCCACAGCAGCTCCTAACCTATAGATCTGACCCACATCTGCTCCACAGCATCTCCTGCCCCATAGATCTGACCCCCATCTGCCCCACAGCAGCTCCTGCCTCATACATCTGACTCACAGCATCTCCTGCCCCATAGAACTGGCCCACATCAGCCACAGCAGCTCCTGACCTATAGATCTGACCCAAATCTGACCCACAGCAGCTCCTGCCTCATAGATCTGACCCACATCTGCCACACAGCAGCCTTTACCCCATAGATCTGACCCACATCTGCTCCACAGCATCTCCTGCCCCATAGATCTGACCCACATCTGCCCCACAGCAGCTCCTGCCCCATATATCTGACCCACATCTGACCCACAGCAGCTCCTGCCCCATAGATCTGACCCACATGTGCCCCACAGCAGCTCCTAACACATAGATCTGACCCACATGTGCCCCAGAGCTGCTCCTGCCCCATAGATCTGAACCACAGCAGCTCCTGTCTCATAGATCTAACCCACATCTGCCCCACAGAAGCTCCTGCTGCATAGATCTGACCCACATCTGCTCCACAGCATCTCCTGCCCCATAGATCTGACCTCCATCTGCCCCACAGCAGCTCCTGCCTCATACATCTAACTCACAGCATCTCCTGCCCCATAGAACAGGCCCACATCAGCCACAGCAGCTCCTGACCTATAGATCTGACCCACATCAGCCCCACAGCAGATTTTGCCCCATAGATATGTGCCACGTCTGCCCCACAGCAGCTCCTGCGACATAGATCTTACCCAGATCTGCTCCACAGCAGCTGCTGCCCCAAAGATCTGACCAACATCAGCCCCACAGCAGCTCCTGCCCCATAGATCTGACCCACATCTGCTCCACAGCATCTCCTGCCCCATAGATCTGACCCCCATCTGCCCCACAGCAGCTCCTGCCTCATACATCTGACTCACAGCATCTCCTGCCCCATAGAACTGGCCCACATCTGCCACAGCAGCTCCTGACCTATAGATCTGACCCACATCTGACCCACAGCATCTCCTGCCCCATAGATCTTACCCACATCTGCCACACAGCAGCCTTTGACCCATAGATCTGACCCACATCTGCCCCACAGCATCTCCTGCCCCATAGATCTGACCCCCATCTGCCCCACAGCAGCTCCTGCCTCATACATCTGACTCACAGCATCTCCTGCCCCATAGAACTGGCCCACATCAGCCACAGCAGCTCCTGACCTATAGATCTGACCCACATCTGACCCACAGCAGCTCCTGCCCAATAGATCTGACCCACATGTGCCCCACAGCAGCTCCTAACACATAGATCTGACCCACATCTGACCCACAGCAGCTCCTGCCCCATAGATCTGACCCACATCTGCCCCACAGCAGCCTTTGCCCCATAGATCTGACCCACATCTGCCACACAGTAGCCTTTGCCCCATAGATCTGACCCACATCTGCCCCACAGCAGCTCCTGCCCCATAGATCTGACCCACATCTGACCCACTGCAGCTCCTGCCCCATACATCTTACCCAGATCTGCCCCACAGCAGCTCCTACCCAAAGATCTGACCCACATCATCTCGACAGCAGCTCCTGCCCCATAGATCTGACCCACATCTGACCCACAGCAGCTCCAGCCCCATACATCTTACCCAGATCTGCCCCACAGCAGCTCCTACCCAAAGATCTGACCCACATCATCTCGACTGCAGCTCCTGCCCCATAGATCTGACCCACATGTGCCCCACAGCAGCTCCTAACACATAGATCAGACCCACATGTGCCCCAGAGCTGCTCCTGCCCCATAGATCTGAACCACAGCAGCTCCTGTCTCATAGATCTTACCCACATCAGCCCCACAGCAGATTTTGCCCCATAGTTATGTCCCACATCTGCCCAACAGCAACTCCTTCCCCATAGATCTGACCCACATGCGCCCCACAGCAGCTCCTGCCCCATAGATCTGACCCACATGCGCCCCACAGCAGCTCCTGCCCCATAGGTCTGACCCACATGCGCCTCACAGCAGCTCCTGCCCCATAGATCTAACCACCATCAGCCCCAAAGCAGCTCCTGCCCCATAGATTTGACCCACATCAGCCACACAGCATCTCCCGCCCCATAGATGTGACCCACATCTGCACCACAGCAGCTCCTCCCCATAGATCTAACACCCATCAGCCTCACAGCAGCTCCTCCCCATAGATATGCCCTACATCTGCCCCACATCAGCTCCTGCAACATAGATCTGACCCACATCTGCAACACAGCAGGTCCTGCTCCATAAATCTGACCAACATCAGGCCCACATTTGTTCCTGCCCCATATATCTGACCCACAGCAGCCCCTGCCTCATAGATCTGACCCACAAGTGCCCCACAGCAGCTCCAGCCCAATAGACCTGACCCACATCAACCCCACAGAAGCTCCTGCCCCATAGATCTGACCCACATCAATCCCACAGAAGCTCCTGCCCCATAGATCTTAACCACATCTGCACCACAGCAGCTCCTGCCCCATAGATCTGACCCCCATCAGACCCACAGCAGCTCCTGCCCGAAAGATCTGACACACATCATATGCAAAACAGCTGCTGCCCAATAGATCTGATCCACAGCAGCTACTGCCCCATATATCTGACCCACAAATGCCCCACAGAAGCTCCTGCCCCATAAATCCGACCACATCTGCCCCACAGCAGCTCCTGCCCCCTAGATCAGACCCAAATCTGCCCCACTGCTGCTCCTGCCGCAAAGATCTGACCCACATCTGCGCCACAACAGCTCCTGCCCCATAGATCTGACCCACATCAGACCCACAGCAGATCCTCCCCAAAGATCTGACACACATCTGCCCCACTGCTGCTCCTACACCACAGATCTGACCTACATCATCTCCACTGCAGCTCCTGCCCATAGATCTGACCCGCATCAGCCACACAGCAGGTCCTGCCCCATAGACCTGACACATATCAGCCCCACAGCAGCTCCTGCCTCATAGATCTGACTCACAGTACTCCTGCCCCATAGATCTGACCCATATCAGACCCAGAGCATCTCCTGCCACATAGATCTGACCCACATTTTCCCCAAAGCAGCACCTAAACCATAGATCTGACCAACATGTGCCTCACAGCTGCTCCTGCCCCATAGATCTGAACCACAGCAGTTCCTGCCCCATAGATCAGACCCAAATCTTCCCTACATCAGCTCCTGCCCATAGATCTGACCCACATCAGCCCCACAGCAGCTCCTACCCCATAGATCTGACCCACATCAGCCCCACAGCAGATTTTGCCCCATAGATATGTGCCACGTCTGCCCCACAGCAGCTCCTGCGACATAGATCTTACCCAGATCTGCTCCACAGCAGCTGCTGCCCCAAAGATCTGACCAACATCAGCCCCACAGCAGCTCCTGCCCCATAGATCTGACCCACATCTGCCCCACAGCAGCTCCTGCCCATAGACCCTACCAAGATGTGCAGCACAGCAGCTCCTGCCCATAGATCTAACCCACATCTGCCCCACAGCAGCTCCTGCCCCATAGATCTGACCCACATCTGCTCCACAGCATCTCCTGCCCCATAGATCTGACCCCCATCTGCCCCACAGCAGCTCCTGCCTCATACATCTGACTCACAGCATCTCCTGCCCCATAGAACTGGCCCACATCAGCCACAGCAGCTCCTGACCTATAGATCTGACCCACATCTGACCCACAGCATCTCCTACCCATAGATCTGACCCCCATCTGCCCTACAGCAGCTCCTGCCTCATACATCTGACTCACAGCATCTCCTGCCCCATAGAACTGGCTCACATCAGCCACAGCAGCTCCTAACCTATAGATCTGACCCACATCTGACCCACAGCAGCTCCTGCCCAAAGATCTGACCCACATCATCTCGACAGCAGCTCCTATCACATAGATCTGACCTACATGTGCCCCACAGCAGCTCCTAACACATAGATCTGACCCACATGTGCCCCAGAGCAGCTCCTGCCCCATAGATCTGAACCACAGCAGCTCCTGTCTCATAGATATAACCCACATCTGCCCCACAGCAGCTCCTAACCTATAGATCTGACCCACATCTGCTCCACAGCATCTCCTGCCCCATAGATCTGACCCCCATCTGCCCCACAGCAGCTCCTGCCTCATACATCTGACTCACAGCATCTCCTGCCCCATAGAACTGGCCCACATCAGCCACAGCAGCTCCTGACCTATAGATCTGACCCACATCTGACCCACAGCAGCTCCTGCCTCATAGATCTGACCCACATCTGCCACACAGCAGCCTTTACCCCATAGATCTGACCCACATCTGCTCCACAGCATCTCCTGCCCCATAGATCTGACCCACATCTGCCCCACAGCAGCTCCTGCCCCATATATCTGACCCACATCTGACCCACAGCAGCTCCTGCCCCATAGATCTGACCCACATGTGCCCCACAGCAGCTCTTAACACATAGATCTGACCCACATGTGCCCCAGAGCTGCTCCTGCCCCATAGATCTGCTCCACAGCAGCTGCTGCCCCAAAGATCTGACCAACATCTGCCCCACCGAAGCTCCTGCCGCATAGATCTGACCCACATCTGCCCCACAGCAGCTCCTGCCCAATAGAACCTACCAAGATGTGCAGCACAGCAGCTCCTGCCCATAGATCTGACCCACATCTGCCCCACAGCAGCTCCTGCCCCATAGATCTGACCCACATCTGCTCCACAGCATCTCCTGCCCCATAGATCTGACCCCCATCTGCCACAGCAGCTCCTGCCTCATACATCTGACTCACAGCATCTCCTGCCCCATAGAACTGGCCCACATCTGCCACAGCAGCTCCTGACCTATAGATCTGACCCACATCTGACCCACAGCATCTCCTGCCCCATAGATCTGACCCACATCTGACCCACAGCAGCTCCTGCCCCATACATCTTACCCAGATCTGCCCCACAGCAGCTCCTACCCAAAGATCTGTCCCACATCATCTCGACAGCAGCTCCTGCCCCATAGATCTGACCCACATGTGCCCCACAGCAGCTCCTAACACATAGATCTGACCCACATGTGCCCCAGAGCTGCTCCTGCCCCATAGATCTGAACCACAGCAGCTCCTGTCTCATAGATCTAACCCACACCTACCCCACAGCATCTCCTGCCCCATAGATCCGACCCACATCTGCTCCACAGCACCTCCTGCCCCATAGATCTGACCCACATCTGCCCCAAAGCAGCTCCTGCCCAATAGACCCTACCAACATGTGCAGCACAGCAGCTCCTGCCCATAGATCTAACCCTCATGTGCCCCACAGCATTTCCTGCCCCATAGATCTGACCCCCATCTGCCGCACAGCAGCTCCTGCCTCATACATCTGACTCACAGCATCTCCTGCCCCATAGAACTGGCCCACATCAGCCACAGCAGCTCCTGACCTATAGATCTGACCCACATCAGCCCCACAGCAGATTTTGCCCCATAGATATGTGCCACGTCTGCCCCACAGCAGCTCCTGCGACATAGATCTTACCCAGATCTGCTCCACAGCAGCTGCTGCCCCAAAGATCTGACCAACATCAGCCCCGCAGCAGCTCCTGCCCCATAGATCTGACCCACATCTGCCCCACAGCAGCTCCTGCCCCATAGACCCTACCAAGATGTGCAGCACAGCAGCTCCTGCCCATAGATCTGACCCACATCTGCCCCACAGCAGCTCCTGCCCCATAGATCTGACCCACATCTGCTCCACAGCATCTCCTGCTCCATAGATCTGACCCCCATCTGCCCCACAGCAGCTCCTGCCTCATACATCTGACTCACAGCATCTCCTGCCCCATAGAACTGGCCCACATCAGCCACAGCAGCTCCTGACCTATAGATCTGACCCACATCTGACCCACAGCATCTCCTGCCCCATAGATCTGACCCACATCTGCCCCACAGCAGCTCCTGCCCCATAGATCTGACCCACATCTGACCCACAGCAGCTCCTGCCCCATACATCTTACCCAGATCTGCCCCACAGCAGCTCCAACCCAAAGATCTGACCCACATCATCTCGACAGCAGCTCCTGCCCCATAGATCTGACCCACATGTGCCCCACAGCAGCTCCTATCACATAGATCTGACCCACATGTGCCCCAGAGCTGCTCCTGCCCCATAGATCTGAACCACAGCAGCTCCTGTCTCATAGATCTAACCCACATCGGCCCCACAGCAGCTCCTGCCCCATAGAACTGACCCACATCTGCTCCACAGCATCTCCTGCCCCATAGATCTGACCCCCATCTGCCCCACAGCAGCTCCTGCCGCATACATCTGACTCACAGCATCTCCTGCCCCATAGAACTGGCCCACATCAGCCACAGCAGCTCCTGACCTATAGATCTGACCCACATCTGCCCCACAGCAGATTTTGCCCCATAGATATGTGCCACGTCTGCCCCACAGCAGCTCCTGCGACATAGATCTTACCCAGATCTGCTCCACAGCAGCTGCTGCCCCAAAGATCTGACCAACATCAGCCCCACAGCAGCTCCTGCCCCATAGATCTGACCCACATCTGCTCCACAGCATCTCCTGCCCCATAGATCTGACCCCCATCTGCCCCACAGCAGCTCCTGCCGCATACATCTGACTCACAGCATCTCCTGCCCCATAGAACTGGCCCACATCAGCCACAGCTGCTCCTGCCCCATAGGTCTGACCCACATCAGACCCACAGCAGCTCCTGCCCCATAGATCTGACCCACATCTGCCACACAGTAGCCTTTGCCCCATAGATCTGACCCACATCTGCCCCACAGCAGCTCCTGCCCCATAGATCTGACCCACATCTGACCCACTGCAGCTCCTGCCCCATACATCTTACCCAGATCTGCCCCACAGCAGCTCCTACCCAAAGATCTGACCCACATCATCTCGACAGCAGCTCCTGCCCCATAGATCTGACCCACATCTGCCACACAGCAGCTCCTAACACATAGATCTGACCCACATGTGCCCCAGAGCTGCTCCTGCCCCATAGATCTGAACCACAGCAGCTCCTGTCTCATACATCTTACCCACATCAGCCCCACAGCAGATTTTGCCCCATAGTTATGTCCCACATCTGCCTAACAGCAACTCCTGCCCCATAGATTTGACCCACATCAGCCACACAGCATCTCCCGCCCCATAGATGTGACCCACATCTGCACCACAGCAGCTCCTCCCCATAGATCTAACACCCATCAGCCTCACAGCAGCTCCTGCCCCATAGATATGCCCTACATCTGCCCCACATCAGCTCCTGCAACATAGATCTGACCCACATCTGCAACACAGCAGCTCCTGCTCCATAAATCTGACCAACATCAGGCCCACATTTGTTCCTACCCCATAGATCTGACCCACAGCAGCCCCTGCCTCATAGATCTGACCCACAAGTGCCCCACAGCAGCTCCAGCCCAATAGACCTGACCCACATCTGCCCCAAAGCATCTCCTGCCCCATAGATCTTTCCTACATCAGCCCCACAGCACCTCCGGCCCAATACATCTGACCCACATGTGCCCAACAGCAGCTCCTGCCCCATAGATCTGACCCACATCAACCATGTTGATAAACATGAAAACATACAACATGGGTTGTATCAACCATGTAATCCATGGTGTCCCTATGTGTCCCAATGTCACCCTATGGGTCCCAGTGTCTCCCTATGAGTCACTATGTGTCCCTATGTGTCCCAATGTCCCCCCTATGGGTGGCTATGTACCTCTATGGGTTCTCTATGGGGCGCTATGGGGTGGCTATGGAGCTCTATGGGGCGTTCTGAGGTTTCTATGGGGTGTCTATGGAACGCTATGTTGTGTCTATTTGGCAAAATGAGTTTCTATGGGTGGCTATGGGAGCTCTATGGGGCACAATGGGTTGCCTACGGGGCTCTATGGGATGTCTGTGGGGCTCTATGGCGCGGCTATATGTCCTTATGTGGTGTCTATGTGGCACTATGTTGTGCTATGGGGTGCTGTGAGGCACTATGGGGTGCTATGGGGCTCTATGGAGCAGTATAGGGTGTCTATGGGTCTTTATGGGGTGCAATGGGGCGCTGTGGGGCACAAGAGAGTGTCTATGAGGCTCCATGGGCTGCTATGGTGCACTGTGGAGTAGCTATGGGATGATTTGGGGTCTCTTTGTACCCCTATGGGTCACTATGGGTCACTATGTGGTGTCTATGGGGCTCTATGGGGTGGCTATGCGGTGCTGTAGGGTGGCTATGGGGTGCTTTGGGGTATCCTTGGGTTCCTATGGGGCGCTATGGGTGACTATGGGGTGCTATGGTTTGCTATGGGGCTCTATGCAGAAGAATGGGGTCTCTATGGGGCGCTATGAGGTCCCTATGGGGCTCTATGGGGAGTCTATGGGGATCTATGGGTTGTCTGTGGGGCTCTATGGGGTCTGCATGGGGTCTGTATGGGGTTCAGTGGGTCTCTGTGGGGCTCTATGGGGTGTCTACAGGCACTATGGGGCGATATGGGGTGTCTATGTGGTTCAATTGGGCTCTATGGTGTGGCTGTAGGGCCTTATGTGGTGTCTATGGGGCACTGTGGGCTGCTATGGGGTGCTGCGGGGAACTATGCGGTGTCTATGGGGCTCTATGGAGCAGTATGCTGTGTCTATGGGTCCCTATGGGGTGCAATGGGGTGCTGTGGGGCACAATGGAGTGTCTATGAGGCTCCATGGGCTGCTATGGGGCACTATGGAGTAGCTATGGGGTGCTATGGGGTCTCTTTGGGCCCCTATGGGTCACTATGGCTCTATGGGGTATCTTTGTGTTCCTATGGGGCGTTATGGGTGACTATGGGGTCGCTATGGGTTTCTTTGAGGCACTATGGGTCTCAATGGGGTCTCTATGGGTCTCAATTTATCCTTATGGCTCCCAATGACTGTCTATGGGTCTCTATGTGTCCCTATGGGTCCCAGTGTCTCTCTATGGGTCCCAATGTCTTCCTCTGGATCTCTATGGGTCCCTAGGGGTCCCAGCGTCTCTCTATGTCCCCCTGTCTAGGTGGTAACTATACAGATGGTAACAAAGATGGTAACAAATGTACAGAGGTTCTAAGCGAGAGAGAAACTCACCAGTGGTGATGCCTTCGCTGAGGAAGCTGGGGCGGTCTTCACTGCAGAGCGATGTCCAAGAGATGCTGCCTCACAGAATCACAGAATTCTCAAGGTTGGAAAAGGGCTGCCAGCTTTTGTAGGAGAATAGCATGGGAGACAGTTGTGAAGGCTTTGCTGAAGTCCAAGTAGAGCACATCAACAGCCTTTCTTTCTTTCCTTCATCCATCAGATGGGTCACAGGATCGTAGAAGGAGATCAGATTGGTCAAGCAGGAGCTGCCCTTCACGAACCCATGCTGGCTAGGTCTGATCTCCTGCTCATCCCACACCTGCCGCATCTGTCATCTCCCTCAAGACAATTCGTTCCATTCCCTTCCCTGGCACCGAGGTCAGGCTAACAGGCCTGGAGTTGCCCGGATCCTCCTGACAACCTTGCTTGGAAATGGGAGTCACGTTGGCAAGCCTCCAGTCTTCTGGGACCTCACCCGGTAACAGGGAGCTCGGAAAGATAATGGAAAGCGGCTCGAGTGAGGGTCAGCCCTTAAATGAGGTCTCAGAGGAGGTGGAGTCGAGCTCCAGCCCTCCCGGGAGCACAGCTCCATTACTCTCACCTGTGCTCCCGCAGCTGACCCCACACTTGACTCAGCTGATTAATCAGAGGTTCAGGCTGTGATTACCAATCTCCCACACAGCCCCTGTGGGTCCCAATGTTTCCCTATGGATCTCTGGGTGTCCCTATAGGACTCTATGGGGTTATTATGCCTCTAAATGGGTCCCTATATGTCTCTATGTCTCTCAATGGGGTCCCTATGTGTCCCAATGTCCCCATATGGGTCAGAATGTTTCCCTACGTGTCCCAATGTCCCCCCTATGTGTTGCTATGTGCCTCTATGGCGTCTCTTATGGATATCTCTGGGCCCAAATGTCTTCCTACAAGTATCTATGAGTATCAATGTGGTCCCTAGGTGCCTCTATGGGGTCTCTTATGGGTCTCAGCGGGGTCCTTATGTATCTCTATGGGTCTCACTGTCCCCCACTGTAATTCATTGGGTTTCTATGTGTCCCGATGTCCCCCTATGGGTCCCAGTGTCTTCCTACGGGTCACAATGTGTACCTATGTGTCCCAATGTCCCCCCTATGGGTTGCTATGTGCCCCTATGAGGTCTCTATGGGGTCTCTTATGGTTATCTCTGGGCCCAAATGTCTTCCTTTGGGTATCTAAAAGTTTCAAAGTCGTCCTATGTGTCCCTATGGGTCTTAATGGCTCCTAATGTGTCCCTATGAGTCTATATGTGGTCTCACTGTCCCAGTGGGTCTCTATGTGTTCCTATGTGTCTATATGGAGTCTCTATCTGGTTTCTATGGGTCTTGGTGTCCCTCTATGTGTCACTTTGTGCCTCTATGGGGTCTCCATGGCTTTCTATGGGGTCTCTATGTCTCTCTTTGGGTCCCTATTGGTCCCAATAGGTCCCTATGAGTCTCTATGATGTCTCCCTTTGTCCCCATATGGGTCCCAGTGTGACCCACATGTGCCCACAGCAGCTCCTGGCCCATAGACCTGACCCACATGTTCCCCACAGCAGCTCCTGCCCCATAGATCTGACCCACAGCATCTCCTGCCCCATAGATCTGACCCAAATCAGCCCCACAGCATCTCCTGCCCCATAGATCTGACCCACATGTGCCCCACAGCAGCTCCACACTCATAGATCTGACTCACATCAGTCCAACAGCAGATTTTGCACCATAGATATGTCCCTCATATTCCTCACAGCAACTCCTGCACCATAGATCTGACCTACATCATCTTCTCTGCAGCTCCTGCCCCATAGGTCTGACCCACATGTGCCCCACAGCAGCTCCTGCCATATAGATCTAACCACCATCAGCCCCAAAGCAGCTCCTGCCCCATAGATCTGACCCCCATCAGCCACACAGCAGCTCCTGACTCATAAATCTGACCCACATCAGCCCCACAGCAGCTCCTGCCTTATAGATCTGACCCAAGTCAGCCCCACAGCAGCTTCTACCCCATAGAACTGACCCACATGTGCTCCACTGCAGCTCCAGTCCCGTAGATCTGACCCACAGCAGCCCATACCCCATAGATCTGACCAACATCAGCCACACAGCAGCTCCTGACCCATACATCTGACCCAAATCTGCCAAACACCATCTCCTGCCCCATAGATCTAACTCACATGTGCCCCACAGCAGCTCCTGCCCATAGATCTGACCCACAGCAGCTCCTGCCCTATAGATCTGATTCAAATCTGCCCCACAGGAGCTCCTGCTCCATAGATCTGACCCACATGTACCCCAGAGCAGCTCTGCCCCATTGATTTGACCCACATCAGCCCCACAGGAGATTCTGCCCCATAGATCTGACCCACATCAGCCCCACTGCAGCTCCTGCCCCATAGATCTGACCAACATCAGCCCCACATCAGCTCCTGCCCCATACATCTGACCCAAATCTGCCCCACACCATCTCCTGCCCCATAGATCTAACTCACATGTGCCCCACAGCAGCTCCTGCCCTACATCTGCCCCACATCAGCTCCTGACTCATAAATCTGACGCACATCAGCCCCACAGCAGCTCCTGCTCCATAGATCTGACCCACATGTGCCCCAGAGCAGCTCTGCCCCATTGATTTGACCCACATCAGCCCTACTGCAGCTCCTGCCCTATAGATCTGACCAACATCAGCCCCACATCAGCTCCTGCCCCATAGATCTGACCCTCATCAGCCCCATAGCATCTCCCACTCCATAGATCTTAACCGTATCAGGCCCACAGCAGCTCCTGCCCCATAGATCTGACCCACATCTGCACCACAGCAGCTCTTGCCCCATAGATCTGACCCACATCAGCCCCACAGCAGCT
The DNA here is from genome assembly GCF_054131305.1 of Coturnix japonica. NCBI lineage: Eukaryota > Metazoa > Chordata > Aves > Galliformes > Phasianidae > Coturnix > Coturnix japonica. Next base: position 564,319 of record NC_140697.1, read on the forward strand.
CCTGCCCCATAGATCTGACCCACATCTGCCCCACAGCAGCTCCTGCCCCAGAGACCTGACCCACATGTTCCCCACAGCAGCTCCTGCCCCATAGATGTGACCCACAGCATCTCCTGCACCATAGATCTGACCAACATGTGCCCCACAGCAGCTCCACACTCATAGATCCGACCCACATCAGTGCAACAGCCGATGTTGCACCATAGATATGTCCCTCTTCTGCCCCACAGCAACTCCTGCCCCATAGATCTGACCTACATCATCCCCTCTGCAGCTCCTGCCCCAGAGGTCTGACCTACATGTGCCCCACAGCAGCTCCTGCCATATAGATCTAACCACCATCAGCCCCAAAACAGATCCTGCCCCATAGATCTGACCCACATCAACCCCACAGCAGCTCCTGCCCCATAGATCTGACCCAAATCTGCCCCACAGCAGCTCCTGCCTCATAAATCTGACCCAAGTCAGCCCCACAGCAGCTCCTGCCTTATAGATCTGACCCCCATCAGCCCCACTGCAGCTCCTGCCCCATAGATCTAACCCACATCAGCCCCACAGCAGCTCCTGCCCCATAGATCTGACACACATCATATGTAAAGCAGCTGCTGCCCAATAGATATGACCCACAGCAGCTTCAGCCCCATTGATCTGACCCACATCAGCCCCACAGCAGCTCCTGCCCCATAGATCTGACCCACATCAGACCCACAGCAGCTGCTGACCCATAGATCTGACCCAAATCAGCCCCGCAGCAGCTCCTGCCCCATAGATCTGACCCACATGTGCCCCACAGCAGCTCCAAACTCATAGATCTGACCCACATCAGTCCAACAGCAGATTTTGCACCATAGATATGTCCCTCATCTGCCCCACAGCAACTCCTGCCCCATAGATCTGACCTACATCATCCCCTCTGCAGCTCCTGCCCCATAGGTCTGACCCACATGTGCCCCACAGCAGCTCCTGCCCCATAGATCTGACCCACATCTGCCCCACAGCAGCTCCTGCCCCATAGATCTGACCCCCATCAGCCCCACAGCCGCTCCTGCCTTATAGATCTTACCCAAATCTGCCCCACTGCTGCTCCTGCCCCATTGATCAGACCAACAGCAGCTCTTCCCCATAGATCTGACCAACATGTTCCCCAAAGCAGCTCCTGCCCCATAGATCTGACCCACAGCATCTCCTGCCCCAGAGATCTGACCCAAGTCAGCCCCACAGCAGCTCCTGCCTTATAGATCTAAACACCATCAGCCCCACAACAGCTTCTACCCCATAGATCTGACCCACATGTGCTCCACTGCAGCTCCAGTCCCGTAGATCTGACCCACTGCAGCCCATGCCCCATAGATCTGACCAACATTAGCCACACAGCAGCTCCTGACCCATACATCTGAACCAAATCTGCCCCAAACCATCTCCTGCCCCATAGATCTAACTCACATGTGCCCCACAGCAGCTCCTGCCCATAGATCTGACCCACAGCAGCTCCTGCCCTATAGATCTGATTCAAATCTGCCCCACAGCAGCTCCTGCTCCATAGATCTGACCCACATGTGCCCCAGAGCAGCTCTGCCCCATTGATTTGACCCACATCAGCCCCACAGGAGATCCTGCCCCATAGATCTGACCCACATCAGCCCCACTGCAGCTCCTGCCCTATAGATCTGACCAACATCAGCCCCACATCAGCTCCTGCCCCATAGATCTGACCCTCATCAGCCCCATAGCATCTCCCGCTCCATAGATCTTAACCGTATCAGCCCCACAGCAGCTCCTGCCCCATAGATCTGACCCACATCTGCACCACAGCAGCTCTTGCCCCATAGATCTGACCCACATCAGCCCCACAGCAGCTCCTGCCCCATAGATCTGACCCACATCAGACCCACAGCAGCTGCGGACCCATAGATCTGACCCACATCAGCCACACAGCAGCTCCTGACTCATAAATCTGACCCACATCAGCCCCACAGCAGCTCCTGCCCCATAGATCTGACCCAAATCTGCCCCACAGCAGCTCCTGCCTCATAGATCTGACCCAAGTCAGCCCCACAGCAGCTCCTGCCTTATAGATATGACCCCCATCAACCCCACAGCAGCTTCTACCCCATAGATCTGACCCACATGTGCTCCACTGCAGCTCCAGTCCCGTAGATCTGACCCACAGCAGCCCATGCCCCATAGATCTGACCCTCATCAGCCACACAGCAGCTCCTGACGCAAACATCTGACCCAAATCTGCCCCACACCATCTCCTGCCCCATAGATCTAACTCACATGTGCCCGACAGCAGCTCCTGCCCATAGATCTGACCCACAGCAGCTCCTGCCCTATAGATCTGACCAACATCAGCCCCACCATCAGCTCCTGCCGCATACATATGACCCAAATCTGCCCCACACCATCTCCTGCCCCATAGATCTAACTCACATGTGCCCCACAGCAGCTCCTGCTCCATAGATCTGACCCACAGCAGCTCCTGCCCTATAGATCTGATTCAAATCTGCCCCACAGCAGCTCCTGCTCCATAGATCTGACCCATATGTGCCCCAAAGCAGCTCTGCCCCATTGATTTGACCCACATCAGCCCCACTGCAGCTCCTGCCCTATAGATCTGACCAACATCAGCCCCACAGCATCTCCTGCCCCATAGATCTGACCCACAGCATCTCCTGCCCCATAGATCTGACCCAAATCAGCCCCACAGCATCTCCTGCACCATAGATCTGACCCACATGTGCCCCACAGCAGCTCCAAACTCATAGATCTGACCCACATCAGTCCAACAGCAGATTTTGCACCATAGATATGTCCCTCATCTGCCCCACAGCAACTCCTGCCCCATAGATCTGACCTACATCATCCCCTCTGCAGCTCCTGCCCCATAGGTCTGACCCACATGTGCCCCAAAGCAGCTCCTGCCCCATAGATCTGACCCACATCTGCCCCACAGCAGCTCCTGCCCATAGATCTGACCCCCATCAGCCCCACAGCCGCTCCTGCCTTATAGATCTTACCCAAATCTGCCCCACTGCTGCTCCTGCCCCATTGATCAGACCAACAGCAGCTCTTCCCCATAGATCTGACCAACATGTTCCCCACAGCAGCTCCTGCCCCATAGATCTGACCCACAGCATCTCCTGCCCCAGAGATCTGACCCAAGTCAGCCCCACAGCAGCTCCTGCCTTATAGATCTAAACACCATCAGCCCCACAACAGCTTCTACCCCATAGATCTGACCCACATGTGCTCCACTGCAGCTCCAGTCCCGTAGATCTGACCCACTGCAGCCCATGCCCCATAGATCTGACCAACATCAGCCACACAGCAGCTCCTGACCCATACATCTGACCCAAATCTGCCCCAAACCATCTCCTGCCCCATAGATCTAACTCACATGTGCCCCACAGCAGCTCCTGCCCATAGATCTGACCCACAGCAGCCCCTGCCCTATAGATCTGATTCAAATCTGCCCCACAGCAGCTCCTGCTCCATAGATCTGACCCACATGTGCCCCAGAGCAGCTCTGCCCCATTGATTTGACCCACATCAGCCCCACAGGAGATCCTGCCCCATAGATCTGACCCACATCAGCCCCACTGCAGCTCCTGCCCCATAGATCTGACCCCCATCAGCCCCACATCAGCTCCTGCCCCATAGATCTGACCCTCATCAGCCCCATAGCATCTCCCGCTCCATAGATCTTAACCGTATCAGCCCCACAGCAGCTCCTGCCCCATAGATCTGACCCACATCTGCACCACAGCAGCTCTTGCCCCATAGATCTGTCCCACATCTGCCCCACAGCAGCTCCTGACCCATAGATCTGACCCACATCAACCCCACAGAAGCTCCTGCCCCATAGATCTGAACCACATCTGCCCCAGAGCAGATTTTACCCCACAGATCTGACCCACATCAGCCCCCAGGAGATCCTGCCCCATAGATCTGACCCACATCAGCCCCACAGCAGATCCTCCCCAAAGATCTGTCACACATCTGCCTCACTGCTGCTCCTACACCACAGATCTGACCTACATCATCTCCACTGCAGCTCCTGCCCCATAGATCTGACTCATAGCAGCTCATGCCCCATAGATCTGACCCGCATCAGCCACACAGCAGGTCCTGCCCCATAGACCTGACACACATCAGCCCCAAAGCAGCTCCTGCCTCATAGATCTGACACACAGCATCTCCTGCCCCATAGATCTGACCCACATCAGCCCCACAGCAGCTCCTGCCCCATAGATCTGACCCACATCTGCCCCACAGCAGCTCCTGCCCCATAGACCTGACCCACATGTTCCCCACACCAGCTCCTGCCCCATAGATCTGACCCACAGCATCTTCTGCCCCATAGATCTGAACCACATCAGCCCCACAGCAGCTCCTGCCCCATAGATCTGACCCACATCAGACCCACAGCAGCTGCGGACCCATAGATCTGACCCACATCAGCCACACAGCAGCTCCTGACTCATAAATCTGACCCACATCAGCCCCACAGCAGCTCCTGCCCCATAGATCTGACCCAAATCTGCCCCACAGCAGCTCCTGCCTCATAGATCTGACCCAAATCTGCCCCACACCATCTCCTGCCACATAGATCTAACTCACATGTGCCCGACAGCAGCTCCTGCCCATAGATCTGACCCACAGCAGCTCCTGCCCTATAGATCTGACCAACATCAGCCCCACCATCAGCTCCTGCCGCATACATATGACCCAAATCTGCCCCACACCATCTCCTGCCCCATAGATCTAACTCACATGTGCCCCACAGCAGCTCCTGCTCCATAGATCTGACCCACAGCAGCTCCTGCCCTATAGATCTGATTCAAATCTGCCCCACAGCAGCTCCTGCTCCATAGATCTGACCCACATGTGCCCCAAAGCAGCTCTGCCCCATTGATTTGACCCACATCAGCCCCACTGCAGCTCCTGCCCTATAGATCTGACCAACATCAGCCCCACAGCAGCTCCTGCCCCATAGATCTGACCCACAGCATCTCCTGCCCCATAGATCTGAACCAAATCAGCCCCACAGCATCTCCTGCCCCATAGATCTGACCCACATGTGCCCCACAGCAGCTCCAAACTCATAGATCTGACCCACATCAGTCCAACAGCAGATTTTGCACCATAGATATGTCCCTCATCTGCCCCACAGCAACTCCTGCCCCATAGATCTGACCTACATCATCCCCTCTGCAGCTCCTGCCCCATAGGTCTGACCCACATGTGCCCCACAGCAGCTCCTGCCATATAGATCTAACCACCATCAGCCCCACAGCAGCTCCTGCCCATAGATCTTAACCGTATCAGCCACACAGCAGCTCCTGACTCATAAATCTGACCCACATCAGCCCCACAGCAGCTCCTGCCTTATAGATCTGACCCAAGTCAGCCCCACAGCAGCTTCTACCCCATAGAACTGACCCACATGTGCTCCACTGCAGCTCCAGTCCCGTAGATCTGACCCACAGCAGCCCATGCCCCATAGATCTGACCAACATCAGCCACACAGCAGCTCCTGACCCATACATCTGACCCAAATCTGCCAAACACCATCTCCTGCCCCATAGATCTAACTCACATGTGCCCCACAGCAGCTCCTGCCCATAGATCTGACCCACAGCAGCTCCTGCCCTATAGATCTGATTCAAATCTGCCCCACAGGAGCTCCTGCTCCATAGATCTGACCCACATGTACCCCAGAGCAGCTCTGCCCCATTGATTTGACCCACATCAGCCCCACAGGAGATCCTGCCCCATAGATCTGACCCACATCAGCCCCACTGCAGCTCCTGCCCCATAGATCTGACCAACATCAGCCCCACATCAGCTCCTGCCCCATACATCTGACCCAAATCTGCCCCACACCATCTCCTGCCCCATAGATCTAACTCACATGTGCCCCACAGCAGCTCCTGCCCTACATCTGCCCCACATCAGCTCCTGACTCATAAATCTGACCCACATCAGCCCCAGAGCAGCTCCTGCTCCATAGATCTGACCCACATGTGCCCCAGAGCAGCTCTGCCCCATTGATTTGACCCACATCAGCCCCACAGGAGATCCTGCCCCATTGATTTGACCCACATCAGCCCCACTGCAGCTCCTGCCCTATAGATCTGACCAACATCAGCCCCACATCAGCTCCTGCCCCATAGATCTGACCCTCATCAGCCCCATAGCATCTCCCACTCCATAGATCTTAACCGTATCAGCCCCACAGCAGCTCCTGCCCCATAGATCTGACCCACATCTGCACCACAGCAGCACTTGTCCCATAGATCTGACCCACATCTGCCCTACAGCAGCTCCTGACCCATAGATCTGACCAACATCAACCCCACAGAAGCTCCTGCCCCATAGATCTGAACAACATCTGCCCCACAGCAGATTTTACCCCACAGATCTGACCCACATTTTCCCCAAAGCAGCACCTAAACCATAGATCTGCCCTACATCATCCACTCTGCAGCTCCTGCCCATAGATCTGAACCACAGCAGTTCCTAACCCATAGATCAGACCCAAATCTTCCCTACATCAGCTCCTGCCCATAGATCTGACCCACATCAGCCCCACAGCAGCTCCTACCCCATATATCTGACCCACATCAGCCCCACAGCAGATTTTGCCCCATAGATATGTGCCACGTCTGCCCCACAGCAGCTCCTGCGACATAGATCTTACCCAGATCTGCTCCACAGCAGCTGCTGCCCCAAAGATCTGACCAACATCAGCCCCACAGCACCTCCTGCCCCAATGATCTGACCCACATGTGCAACACAGCAGCTCCTGCCCCATAGACCCTACCAAGATGTGCAGCACAGCAGCTCCTGCCCATAGATCTAACCCACATCTGCCCCACAGCAGCTCCTGCCCCATAGATCTGACCCCCATCAGCCCCACAGCAGCTCCTAACTTATAGATCTTACCCAAATCTGCCCCACTACTGCTCCTGCCCCATTGATCAGACCAACAGCAGCTCTTCCCCATAGATCTGACCAACATGTTCCCCACAGCAGCTCCTGCCCCATAGATCTGACCCTCAGCATCTCCTGCCCCATAGTTCTGACCCACATCAGCCCCACAGCCGCTCCTGCCCCATAGATCTGACCCAAATCAGCCCCACAGCATCTCCTGCCCCATAGATCTGACCCACATGTGCCCCACAGCAGCTCCAAACTCATAGATCTGACCCACATCAGTCCAACAGCAGATTTTGCACCATAGATATGTCCCTCATCTGCCCCACAACAACTCCTGCCGCATAGATCTGACCTACATCATCCCCTCTGCAGCTCCTGCCCCATAGATCTGACCCACATCAGTCTCGCAGAAGCTCCTACCCCATAGATCTGACCCACATGTGCCCCACAGCTGCTCCACAGCACGGTTTCCCCGGCTCGGTGCAGCTCGCAAGCTTTGCGGCGCCGGCTATGCGTTTTTGCTTGCGGAGACGCCACGGGAGCGACATTTGGCTGTTTCCGAGGAACGTCCGAGCACCACGGCCCGCTCGGAGCCGGGTAGACCGTGCCGACCTAGTCGAGACGCATGGGCAGCGACGCCTAGCCGCCGACGCCGTGCCCCCCCCCCCCCTTCCCCCCACCCTCTGGAGACGCTCGGAGCCGGGTAGACAGTGCCAGCGCAGAGGAGCCGCCATGAGAGCGATACTTGGCCACTTCTGCGGAACGTCCAAGCCGAGCGGAGCCCGCCGGGAGAGGCTGGACCGTGCCGGCGCACTCGAGCCGCCGCGGCTGAGACCGCTGGACGCCACCGCGGAACGTCCGAACCGAACGAAGCCCGTTGGGAGACGTTGGACCATGCCGGCGCACTCGAGCCACGATGGCCAGGGGTCGAGCCGTGTTGACCATGCCGGAGCACCGGAGGCGCCACGGAGACGCCACTCGGCCGCAGCTGCGGAACGACCAGGGTGCACGTACGAGCCGGTCGCTGTTCGCTGGGTCAGGGAGCACCCGGGCTTCTCGCCGTCCTGCCACCGCCACCGCGGTTTTGCCCTTTTGTCTGCGTGTTTGTTTGTTCGTCCGCTCGTTCGTACTTTGGTCCGTTCGATCGTTTGTCCGTGCCCCCACGCGCCCTCTCGGTTTTATTATTTTCCGTTTGTTTGTTTGTTTGTTTATTTGTTTGTTTGTTTTTCTCGTGGGT